>NC_133397.1:108172882-108475913 GCF_047511655.1 Castor canadensis | reverse complement strand
CTCTGGTGCTGGACAGCTTAATACCATAAGCACATGGCATCATCACTGGCAAGTGGACCCTACCATCATCCTCCAGGGTACCAAGAGACTTTGATATGGAAGAAAGTGAGGCCCAGAATCCTCTAGGAGAGGGCCTTGCGGGATCCCTTGAAGATAGGACCTGAGCCCCTTCCTTGATGGTGTTAACCATTTCACACTAGTGTGTGTGTCTGTGTGTGTGTAGGCAGGGGGTAGTGTGGGGTGGGAATCCTAGAAGAAGCTTACCTTGTGGCCTAGAAGCTCCTTTGGGCATGTGGGTTGCACCTGTTCAGAGCTTTCTTTTCCACAGCACTGAAACTAGAGAGCCAGAAAACAGAATTTAGAGGGCAGGGATATGATTCATGGTTCAGCACTTGCCTACCAAGCACAAGACCCTGAGTTCAAACCCCAGTTCCACCAGTACCAAAGAAAGAGAGAGAGAGAGAGAGAGAGAGAGAGAGAGATGGACAGAGGCACTTTAGGACATCAGAGGCAGAAACAACAGCTATGAGTCTCGGAACTGCTGCTAAGGACTGGTGGTACCAAAGCAGCAAAGCTACAAGGCCTAAACTGCGATTTCTGGCAAGACAGCAAAGAGTCACATCAGCATGCTAGCAAAGCAAGGAAAGGCCTTCCCTAAGGCTTTCCGAGTTTTATGATAGGAAGTGACTCAAGGCAATCCAAACAAGGGGAGAAGCTAATTGACAGTGTTGGTGTAAAGCACTGCTTTTCAGACAGGAGTTAGGGCCTTTGGAGTCCTTTCAGACTGGGGGTTCTATAATTTGCTGAGAAGATAAAGTTTTGTGAGCTTTGGGGAGGGCTTGTTAACTGGGGACTGCCTGGGACAGAGAGAAGTCGCTGCAGGAAAGTCCAGGGGCCAAAATACCAGGCTTGAAGTCTGGCTAGCAAACAGGTGTCCTGCCTAGGGCTAAGACAAAGGACTGTGTGTGTTGCTTGATGTCTCTGGGGCACCTTCCAAGACATTCTTGTCATAGAGAAGAATCAGGTACCTGAAAACACTTGGTCTAAAAGTTCATAGCCACTTCTCCATATCACAGGCTGCCAGGACTCTGGCCTGGCCCATCTCCTTTGTAAGCCTTCCTGATTAACTGCATGGAGCTCCAAGCAACCCACTGATAGCACAGTGCCATGGAATGTTCCAGAAGGGATTATCAATCTCTTGCACAGTACCAGTTTGCAAAGGAGAGAGCAGAGTGGGCATTAGGGAGGCCAAGTAACTTGCTCAGGATCACAGAGCTGCTTAGAGGCAGCGAGGAATTAATTCTTCTGGTTTGAAGCCCACACTTGCTTCCATCACACCACAATGCCATGTTTAAGCCACTTATTTAGGTGGCTTTCTCTGTGTTCTTGTTTGTGCTCTTTGGTCTCTTTTGGGCAAGCGCCCTGACTTCCTCTTGTGTGCTCTGTGGTAAGCCTCTTTCTAGTCTGGGGTTCTAGGCAGACCGCAAACTACGCTGTCATCAGGGCTAAAACAGGACACTGCTGCTTCCCTTAACTGAATTTATGCTTATTTTTAATGCAGGTGATTAGAGAGAACCTGGCTGATGCATGGTCTTTAGAAGATGTGCTGTCATGGAAGAAGCAAAGTTACTCACTGCTGAGTGGAAGGTGATGAGAGTCCCATTTCCCCTTGCTCTGTCTTTAAGGTAATCACTATACGCCTCTTCATACATGGTCTGTATGTGTCGGATAGCCTGAAAAAAAAAAAAAAGGCCAGGAAAGTTGAGGGCACAGTGAGTGGGAAGTTTCAAATGTCCTCTTTTAGCCAGAGAAAATCCTTTTTTCCATACCCTTCAAAACCACTGCCTTTCTACAAGTTTATCTGTATTTTAAGATGATTCTGCACATAGGAAACAGAACATAGATTCTAGAGTTCCTAAGATGCTTTTGAGGATAAACTAACTGAGAACAGCTTTTATAGACTGGAAAGATTTTCTTTTTTTCAGAGTGGAGGTTTCAAAACCTCAGAGGGCTTCAGCACCAACTGGACCCCAGACTCCTGGGCTCCACTCCAGAGTTCTGATGCATACCTGTGTTGTGACCTATGCAATCACAGTGCCCCGCTGGTTTAAAGGTCTCAGGTCTTCTCCTGGCATAGTTTGAAAAGGTGCTCACTACCAAGGAAGACTTTATGCAGTCAAATATCGTATACAGCTTAGAGAATGCTTTCTCTCGTATAAAGGCACGTGACCCAAAATCCACAGGAATTTCAAAAGGTCTTAAGATCTAGTTTCACTTCTATACGGACCTGAATTAAAACTAACCTATAAATTCAGCCAACTACTTTAGAAAAATTCCAAAGGTGACATTTACATATTTACTTTATTTTAGTCTAAGATAAGTTCAAAACACAGGGTTAATGGCACATGAACTAATCTGAAACACGTAAGTACACTTAAGGTTCCATTCTTCTTTCTTTTTCTTTCCATTTCTATCTAACAGTGTGTTTATCAGTCTAAAAGTTCTCTTCCTCTCTGAGTTCTTCTGATAACCTATTCCAGACACGAAGAGTTGGGTGACAATTCTAAACAGTTTCATTACTGGGACACAGCAGGTCAGGCTTTAGTGTTTGATGGTGACATGGACCCTGTTCAGGCCAAGCCTTAAAGACAAATGACAGTCTAGGTTCTTCCCCATTCCTCTTACTCATGTCTATGCTCAGTTCTGTGCATGTCTAAGCTGAAAAGTTCTGCTTAAGCTGTAATTTGGATGAGTATTTGGCTTCTTAATAACATTTTTGGTATGAAATTGTCACATCTTTTGCCATAATTTAGCCATCATAAAAACTTATAAATATTTTTTACTTACTACATCCTTGCCTATAAAAGCAAATACTCCAGTGGTTACTTCAGCAGCAAATATCACCAGTAGGCAGGTAAAAAACTGTCAAGGAGAGAAAATACTAATTTCATTAATTTAATATCTTTTAAATTTATTTAGTCTCTTTGAATCTAGTTCCATTGGAAAGAAATTATGCAAGGTTGCCAGTTTGAACTGGTCTGGTAGGAAGCATTTGCCCCCTTCCTTTCCTTTCTGCAACAGCTGAGGCACTTTCATTCAGTTTGTTCATTTGTTCATTCATTCATTTACTCATTCACATATTCATTTATTAATTCATTCACTCATTCATTCATTCACCCACCCACTCACTCATTCATCCATTCACTCACTCACTCATTCATTCTTGTTTGTCCATTCATTCAGCCCTTATTTATTCTGCACCAGGTTCTGTCCTTGGTGCTGGGAATATATTGGTGAACAAGATCTCAAAATCTTTGCTATTGTATTGGGCGGGGAAAATAAAATAAATGAGTAAAAGATTAAAAAAATGAATACGGGAATTTCAGACAGTGATCTAGAAATCCCACCATGTAAGACAGTGCCTCACACCTACATGCTCTATAAGTATTTCAAGAGCAAAAATAGTTCTATAAAGAGAAAATAAGGTCAGGAGACAGAGTCACCAACAACGCCTGGGCTTGGGGAAAAGGTGTGACGAAAGCATCATGGCTGAAAGGCTTCTCTGAGGAGAGGGAGTAGATGGGAGGGGGTGTGCAGAGTCTTCTGCTGGATGGATTTCTGTTCAGGTCTTGGGTTTGTAATGATCAAACTTAGTTTAGTGGTAAGACAGAGAGATGCTTGGCCATTAAAGGAAAGAGAGAGGAATGGATGGGTGAAGAAACAAATTAGACATTTTACATAGTGAGAGATCAGGAGCAACCAGAGATTAAAAACAATCCCAAGACTGCAGTGAGTAATAAGGAATGAGAGTAATAAAACAGCTGCTTCCCACCTCCCCATGGAGAAACACAAACACTCGCTCTTTTCCTGCCCATCTCCTGCCTTCTTGTTTCTCTTAAGCTACATCAGCACTGGCTGGATAGCAGTTAACTGAAATTATTTCATTTCTTTTTAAATGGAGGCTGCTGGTTAAAATAAGTCTCAAGAGGGATGTTTGGTTAAGTTATTGGTCTTAACCAGATGTGCTTTCCTTGCAGATAGCAATTCCCTAGCTATGGGAGGGAAGCTTTCAGCTGCCTCACCCACAGTGAAATATTATTTTTGAAAGAACTATCATAATCACCCTCTACAATTGCTAGACACGTCTCTCCTTAGACATGTTTATACTAATGACTTAATTTTTATTTTCCACTTTCCACAGGAGGCAGGGACCAGTAACAAGGTAACTCTTACTCTTACGCAGGAGAGACAGCAAGGCTCAGGGAGTCCTAGAGAAGCTGGTGCTGCCGGCCAAGTGTCCTGACTCCCTGAAAACCACTTCCCCCTACCCCCACCCCACGTCCATGCCCAAGCCCAGCCCCTGAGCCCACTTACTGATCCGAGCACACACTGGGACTCCCTCATGGCTCCACAGCAACCGAAGAACCCCAGGACCATCATCAGGACCCCAGCTCCAACCAGCACATAGAGCCCTGTGGATGAGAGGCCATGGGCGGACCATTCACTCAAGAGCCCCGCCAGCACAGCGCCAGAGCCAGCAGCATGGCTTCCTCCCACCTACCTGCCTGGATCTGGCACTGCAGGGCACCCAGTTGTCAATACTGCAATGGGAAACTTGTTGAAGTCTGGCAGGGTACTTCCTATATGTCGTCTCATAAACCCGTGCAACCACTCCCAGTGACCACAGAAGGAAGCAAAGCTTAAGGAGGTGAAGGATGCTGGTCAGGACACATAGCCAGAAAGGGGGGAGGGTACATCTCCCTATCTCCCATCTCCCAGAGCTTGTGGGCTGAGTGGTCTCCACATCTGGCCCCTGTACAGGCCAGCCACTACATGTCAGGCTTCTATCCCTTTGTGCAGAGAGAGTACTACCATACACATGAGATGGGTGACACTGAGTCCAGGGGTGATCAGATGCTGTGCCAGAACTGAACATACACCCACAAACCTAGGCCTCACCTGAGCTCCTGGGCTTCTGGTCCTCTGGGTGTAATGACTGCCTTCATTTCTGAAAGACCCAAGGCCAAGTGTTTGGAAGGGCAGAGTGGTTTCCCAGGCACAGAGGACGAAGCTGCTGGGGGTAGGAGTGGGGATGGGGCAGAGGAGGGCTTTTGGTTGACGACAAAAGCTTGGGACACGGCGATAAGGAACTGGTTTTGTGTGAATTTTTTCCTGTAGAGGGCAATACCGTAGTCACTGGGCAAGCAGGAGGCTGTATCAGAAGAAACCAGCCAATGAGGGAGGACGTAAGGCAATAGACACCCACAATATTATTGCATCTGACTCTAACCAGTGGAGATAACTGTCCACTTAACACTGTAATCACTACATTAGCCATGTATATGAAGGGCTTACTTCCTCAGGCCCTGTGGCAGGCACTTCATGTAGATTTAACAAAGTAACCTTCATGGCAACCCTGAGAAGCAAGTATTATTATTACCTCCATTCTTGACACAGAGGAACTGGGCGCCAGAAAGGTAAGCTGTTTGCAAAGACTACAGAACTGGTGTTTGGCAGAGGCTGGAGGCCAAAGGCCGGCTCCTCTCCAAGGCCCCATCCTGCCTCTCTAGCAACAGTAGCAAGCTCTACGCCAGGTGGAGACTTCACTTCCTACCCAAGTCAAGCCCAAGTCAAGAACAGTTGTTCTTACAAAGAAAAGGGCAGAACAGAACTGCCTGGGTTCTGGGAGAACTCAGCCAAGCCTTCCTGACTTCCTTCTTTGATCCTGAGATAAGGCAGAACACAATGAGGGGCTGGCTTACTTGGAGTAATGCTATCAACCTCTGTTTTCTTTATTGCATTTTACTCAGATGAGTCACCTGGAAACCACTCCCATTCACCAGAGGTGGGGGCTGGTGTGTCCTCCCCACTCCCGTCTGTGGGGAACCCCTAAGCCTGGTGTTTGGGTGCTTCCTGGGGCTCCTCTGTGTCGCTGAAGGTGGTTTGTGGGCAGGCCTATCTGTTTACAGATCAAGATGGGCCCTGATGCTGTGACTGCTCGGCTTCCTGCACCACCCAGCCAGTCCTCTGGGTGCTCCTCAGGCTGCAGAGGCCCTGCTGCCCTGCAGTCCTGATGGAGGCACACATTTCCTGCTGTTCAGGCTCTGCGGTGTCCTCTTACTCGCTTTCTCCTTAAGAGTAATTTCAAGGGGAATGGATGTAGTAACAAGAGATTTGCTACAATATTAAAAATAACAATATTGTTCGGCCCACTGCCCACACACCTTCTTGTTTTTAATAATGACTTCATTTTTCAAAGCGTTTCCACACCCATGATTTTAATGGCTTCTCAAAACATTCTGGTTAGGATAGGAGAACATTCCTGTTGTTTTACAAATGCAAGTCAGAGAGGCAGGATGGCGGAAGGCTTGGAGCGCTGATTCCCACCCTGCACTGCTCGCTTACCAGGCTGAAAGAGGGGCAGCTACAGGAACACTGTACTGAGTTCACTTCTAGAATGTCTCAAGGGTGGGCCGTCTTAGTATACCGACTTATTGCTTAAAGTGTTCAGAGCCTCTCCACTGCTACTGCTGCAACTGCCACACCATATGGTGTGCAGACTAAGCTTGGAGTTGGAGTCACAACCTAGGGACCAGTCTCCCTAAATCCCCATCCATGCCACACTTCAGCCATAAGGCAATCACCATGGTCTGACTATGTCCTGTTCTTTTCTGATTTGGGCCTTTGCAGGTTCCCACATTTGTCTCTCTGTCAATTTCAAGTCCACAAATAAACCTTATTCATCCTACCTAGAATACAGCAGCACAAGGCAGAATTCTCAATCAGTATTTGTTGGCTGAGTGGATAAAGAGAGCAAACCAAATTGAAAGTTCTAGACTGGCTGTCTCATTGCACATCTGTAGAGATATGTGCTGCAAACCCATGGTGGCAAACCATGCATGAAGTCACCACAGGGCAGGACTCTCCAATGCAAGAAAAGAGGCCCAGGCCACAGGAACCTCCCGGGCTCCTGAGAAGGCCCAGGGTCTGCAGTGGACAGAGGTGCTCACCACTGAGCAGACAGCTTGGTCTCTCTGGCAATAGCCCTTGCCCTCCAAAACAAAGAGCTCTCCCTGAAATATACTGGCTTAGCGGGGAGAGAAACCAGAAGAAATTCTGCAAGAGGCAAAATTCCTTGGGCCTGCTGAACCCTGTACCAAATCTGCTTGTAAGATTCTGCACAGTGTAAGGTCCCCTGTGGCTTCCAAGGATACCTCATGCTTTATATGGTATGGTCTGCTCCTTGCAAAATAACTGCTGAATGAATAAATTAATTTGCAACCACATTTTAATTCTAAGATGATTTCTGTAGAGCCCTATGTCTCCCAGGCAGCATGTGGGACAGATGCATGACCTATTTACCAAATCCCTCATGCTTTCCAAGCCCTATTTTCTTTGATTTGAAAAGAGAAAACACTTTGAAATTGCATTTTTATCATTAATAACTGGGCTTTGCAATGCAGGTGATATGCTACCAACAAGAGCTTGCTCTAGGGGAATCTTCTTTCCTGACAATTCTATCCCTTCTTTCTCAGATTTCAGATACTTCTTTTAAAGTGAGTAGCATCATTTCAGTGAAGGAAATGAGAGAGCTTCTTAAGGGCCTCTGGCAAGAATTCATTTTAAAATGGCTCTCCCTTGTTGGCACTGGATACTGGCCTGGTCATCAACTCCAGTGGCTTTTGGCTACAGACGGTTTTACATAACCTACTAGTGACCATTTTTCATCTAAAAATTTTTTTTATACTTCCACATAAAAAGTCTCCCTCCCTTCCAGCTTCCCTTGAATACAGGTAATCACCATATTCTCTCAATAGTCGTGGGGATTGGCTCTAGGATCTGCATCTAAATCAGGGGGTGCTCAAATCCCTGTATAAGATGATACAGTATTTGCACAGAACCTACACATACCATCCTGCATATTTAAGTCATCTGTGGATTACTTACACTATCTCATACAATGTAAACCCTATGCAGTTGGTATGCTGTATTGCTTAGGCAATAGTGACGCGAAAAAATCCTCATTCATTCTCAATACAGATGCAATTTTTTAAGAATTTTTTTTTTTGATGGTACTGTAGTTTTCCTAGGCACTTGAGTCACACCCCCAAATAGAACATTTTTGCTCCATGATTGGCTGAATCTGTGTATGCAGGACCGACAGATGTAGAATGCACAGATTCCCGGGGTAGACTATATATAAATATCTAGAGCATTAAGGAAGTCTTCCTTCATGGGAAATGGAAGGGCTTGGACTCTCTAAGTAACAGCATTTGCAGCTTTCAGTTATCCAGTACGATTCTAGTGTCTCCCATGTTTCACTCAACGCTATTGGTCAGAACCACCACCTGTAGCTAGTGAGGGGTAAAACTGGAAATGAGTCAAAGTGCAAACCCTCAATTGCCCTGCCACAACTCTCAGAAGGAATTCTGGGGCTCTTAGCTAGAAATTGGCTCATTTATTAATAGCAAGAGGGTTCTTCTTACATAGACCTGCCATACGATCCAGCAATCCCACTCCTGGGGATATACCCAAAGGAATGCAACATAGGTAACTCCAGAGGCACCTGCACACCCATGTTTATTGCAGCACTATTCACAACAGCCAAGTTATGGAAACAACAAAGATGCCCCACCACTGACGAATGGATCAATAAAATGTGGTACTTGTACACAATGGAATCTTACTCAGTCATGAAGAAAAATGAAATCTTATCATTTGCAGGTAAATGGATGGAACTAGAGAACATCATTCTGAGTGAGGTCAGCCAAGCTCAGAAGACCAAAAATCGTATGTTCTCCCTCATGTGCAGACTTTAGATCTAGGGCAAATGCAGCAATGTGGTCAGACTGGGATCACATGATAAGGGGAGAGCACATATGGGTGATATAGAAATAGGTAGAAAATCCAAAACATGAAAGCGTTTGATGTCCCCACTCCAGAGGAGCTAATACAGAAACCTTAAAACAACAGAGGTTATCATGAGAAGGGGATCAGTAACCAGGGTAAAGATCAGTTAGAGATGAATCAACATTGGTCATAACACGTGTACACGAAAGCAATGCTAGCAATATTTCTGGATAGCTATCCTTAACTCAACTAGCAAAAACACTTTGTCTTCCTTATTAGCTATGTCTCTTTTCTTCAACAAAACTAGTGATAAAGGCAGAACAGGACCTGCCTGGAACTGAGGGGAGGGAGGGGGGAAGAGGGTGGGTGAGGGGGGCAGGGGGGAAAAATGACCCAAACAATGTATGCACATGTGAATAAATGAATTTTTAAAAAGTGGGGAAAAAAAGAGAGGATTTCTCTTGACAAAAGTTCTTGAGATGTCTAGAATTGATGACTGTTGAAACTATAGGGCTGAAACCCAGAAATCTAGGCCTGCCAAGCTTACCTTATTATTATTATTATTCAGTGTAGCCATCTGTGATATGAAAGTGATTATCAATTCCAAACTGTTGCAAAAATACTTTGGTCTCAACCGTGTAAGCTCTAAGTATCCCTCTGCTGTTCAGCTACCATGGCTGTCAAGTACAACTGAAAACCCAGGTTAAATAATATTACCAGAGTGAGTCAGAGTGTTTAAAAAGGAAGCTAGCCCCTGACTGTTCAGCCCTGGAATGCTCTCCTTCCACACAACCTCCATCCAGGCTCCAAGACTCTGAATTTGACATGGAGAGATAGCTGCAGCCAGGCGGTGACTCTGGAGAACCTGTTTGTGGGCAACCCCTCTATGGGGAAACCTGCTCACACCCTCTGCTCCCAGACATGACCTCACACACTCCAGGACTGGCTCCAGCTCCCTTGGCTGAGGGCATGGTTCCCCACTCTGCACTCCTAGAAAGAAGACCCTGGGGTGTATGCCCATCCAAAGGCCCACCAGACAGGAGCTGGAACAGGAAGTGGGTCTGGCAGGTTGCTAGAACATGGAAGATGTGGGGGCTTTTCCCAGAAGTTTGCTGAAAGAGGTCTAGGAAATCTGAGCCCTCTTCTTGCCAGCTCCACTCTTGTTAGGTTCTTCCTTCCCAACCTTAGCAAACAAGGGACACACAGATACCCTGGACCAGCCTCTAGGCCTTGGACTGGACCCAGGGGATCTCCAGAGAAAGTAGCAGGCAGCAGTCAGTCTGGCTACCCTCTGTCGCTGTCCCTGTCCTGGTTTCCCACAGCTGGGTTCTCCTGCCCTGGTCTTAGATGTGCCAGGCTTGGAAGCCATGTCCAGATCTTTACTGTAGAGTGGAAAACTGTCACCATGGAGGGAGAACAAAACAAAGATGTCAGAAAGGAAAGTATCTCCCCAAAGATGGGCGCTAGACAATGGGTCTTCCTGGGGTTCCTCTCAGAGATAGGACTGTAGGCTGGACAGTGGCCTTCTTTTCTCTTCTCTTCCTTCCCTCTTTTCCCCCCTCTCCTTCCCTCTTTTCTTTCCCCCTTCCTTCCTCCTTCTCTTCCTTTCCTTCTTATTTTCTATTTTTTATTTGTTTGAGACAGGGTCTTGCTAGGTTGCCCAGCAACCTAGCTAGCTGGCCCTGAACTCATGATACGCTTGTCTTTGCCTCCTAAGTAGCTAGGACTATAGGCTTGTACCACTGTACCTGGCTAAGGCCTTACTTTCTTAAGAATCACTTGAGTGTGCCAGTCCTGTTTAGGACACTCTACAAAGGGCTGACGACAGTTTAATGAGCCGAATGGTCTGGAATCTATTCTGAAAACAAAATACACAGATCAGTGAATGGAGACATTTTCCAAAAAGTGGGCTTGCTTCTCTTTTAAAGCCCTGTTAACCTCATTCTGGATGCTTTGAGGTGGCATAAAGGGTATCTTAGTGTTTTTGTTCTTGTTTTACTGTTAGAGAGCAGGTGTCTCTCTTGTTTGGAAAATTATTTATTGAGGAAAACAATCAATTTCTATAAACATATACATTGCTTTTCCTAGTTATACTATAAGAAATATTTGAAGCCGGGCACCAGTAGCTCGAGCCTGTAATCCTCGCTCCTCAGGAGGCAGAGGTCAGGAGGATCGCAGTTTGATGCCAGCCTGGGCAAATAGTTCATGAGTCTCTATCTTGAAAAAACCCAACAAAAATAGGGCTGGCAGTGTGGGCTCAAGTGGTAGAGAACCTGCCTAGCGAGCGTGAGGCCTTGAGTTCAAATCCCAATGCTGTCAAAAGAAAAGAAAGAAAGAAAAAAAAAAAAAGAAATATTTGAAGTGAAGAAGCGATCCTTGATTTCCCAAGAAGTTTCTGTGGACACTGCCCAGAGAGGCAGCACTGGGAAATGAATAAGAACAGGCCTGAGTGTCAGCTGTTCTGAGTTCTGGGTTACCAGCAAAAGCTGAGGAACCATGGTTGACTGCCAGCTTCAGTTGCTTAACCTCTAGGGGTTCCTTACTTCCTTATTCTGCCTGGTGCTAAGTTTCGATGACAACTCACCTTCCTAACCTTTGAGCACCTCCTCACCATCAGTCTCTCTGGGGTGACATAGAGAGTCTCTTTGTGGCTAAGGACCAAAGGAAGGAGGGTAAACCCACATTCATGATCCACACCACCAAGGCAGGCAAGAAGGATGCAGGCTCTGTTGGTGGACTGTTGTTTTCCCTGCCCAGAATTCACCCTTCCTAGAATTCAATTTTTTTCTCTATTAGATAAACAATGCCCTTCTGTTCTCAATCAATGTGGTGAGTGTTGGTGAACCTCAAGTTCCAAGGTGGGCTTATGCTCACAAGCAACTGGCCACGATGACTAGTTTGGGGATGGGCACCAGAGTTAGGCCGGAGACTTTAGGTGCATCTGTTGGAATGAAAGAAGCAAGTTCTTCTGGGGTCAGGAGCCTAGGGCACCGACAGCCATTTGAACACATGAAGAGGTTGCTAAAGGAAATCAAAGCCAAGAGGTGGCTACAGGCTACATTCTGGTCACATCACTTGAGTCCCTGAAACAAGTACTAATCCTGGACTTTGTATTTTGCTCAAGTCCATTTGAGTAGGTCTCTGTGCTTTGTCATAGAAAGAGTCTTGACAGATGTGCCCAAACAGATGTGACATGATAACTCATTCCTTGTATCTCGGGTTCTATGCACACTGCTTTGGCTTAGTTTAGAAAACAGAATCAGGAATGTGTAGTGCTAATCCCCCCTCCTGCTCACCAGGCTCAGAAAACACCTGAGCTGATAAACACTCACTTCTGATTTTTGTCACATTCATGACTAAATACACACACAAAAGAGCTCACTTTCATCTGGGGACGTCTGTTCAACTGTTTGGAGTTATCAAATTCTTCGATGGTGTTTTTAGGCTGAATGTAAATCTGTACCTGTGACACTGCTGCCAGCCCTCTGCTTCTATAGAGCTGCTCCCAGGACCACCTCTAGGCTGCCCCTCACTCATTCTGCACTCTGTAGCTCATGTTCCATCTGAAAATCATAAATTTCCACTGCTCTGCTCAGTTCTCTCTCACTGATATCTGCTGCCATCGTGTTTCCTTCTGTCTCTGAATTAGATTACTTAGGCTTAATAATGTTTAATGGCATTCTTGTCTTTCTGTCTCTTTCTTTATAATTCTGACTGCAGCCATTTTTTCAGGCCTAATGATATTACTAATTTACTATGTTTTTTTTTTAGTTCTATGACTCCCCTCCCATTCCATTGCTGCCAGAATAGTCTATTTAAAAGACAGTGCATGTCAAGTATAGGGACTCGTGCCTGTAATTCTAGCTACTTGGGAGGTTGAGATCAGGAGGATCACAGTTCTAGGCTAGCCTGAGCATAAACAGTTTGTGAGACACTACCCTCATCCCCATCTCAACAGAAAAAAGCTGAGTGTGGTGGCACACATCTGTCATTCCAGAGACAGTGGAAAGCTTAAAATATGAGGATCACAGTCCAGGCTGGCCTGGGCGAAAAGCAAGACCTTATCTCCAAAATAACCAGAGCAAAAATTGCTGGGGGCATGGCTCCAGCAGTAGAGCACCTGCCTAGCAAGTGCAAAGCCCTGTGTTCAAATCCCAGTACTGCCAAAAAGGAAAACAAAAGGCAGTGCAGATTCTACTCTGCCCCAAGTCCCAAAATATCCTTCTGTTGCTTACCAAATTAACCAAGATTCAGGGCCCTTTGTACTACTAACCCTCCCTCTCGATCATACCCCACTCCTCACTCTAGGAAGAGCCCTCTCCAGTCTGGGCTTGCTCAAGTCCTTCTTGCCTTTTCTGCTTAGAACAATCTCTCATTTACCACTTCATGGCTGACATCTCTTACACACTAGCTCTTATTGCCACTTAAAGTGTCAAGAATGTGAGTCTTTTCAAATATACTGCAAGTAACTGGGGGAAGTTACAACACTCTTAGACATTTTTGTGTGGCCTCAGAGCCTGGGATTATAATATTAGCTGGTGGACTTAGATTCTATTGATAGGTTATATATATTTTTTCTTAAGTAGAGGAGCCTACAAAACCTGGAAAGAATAAAGGCAATCCTGCTTGAATACTTAACAATGTTGACATAAACCAAATATTTAGTGAGATTCAAAGAATTAAAATAACAAGAAGAGGTTGTTCTTTTTTTTTTTTTTTTTTTGCAGTACTAGGGTTTGAATGCAGGGCCTCTCCACTTGGGTCATGCCCCAGCCCTTATTGCTTTAGGTATTTTTCAAATAGGGCCTCTCATTTATGCCTGGGGTCAGTCTGTGCAGTGATCCTTCTATTTACACTGCTTTTTGCATAGCTGGGATGACCACACCTAGATTTTATTAATTGAACTGGGCTGGTCTTGAAAGGTTATCCTCCCAATTTCTGCTTCTTGAGAAGGTAGGATTATAGGCGTGAGCCACCACACCTGGCCCATGAAAAGATTTTCAAAGGCAAACAGATGTTTATTGAGAGGGTTTCAGCTTTTCTAGAGGTTTTTACATAAGCCTGATTTCCATGATCTTTCAGAATGGTTTGTCGGGGGAGCAGCTCAAAGTGGTATGGGGTTTGGGAGCAAACCCAAGGTCCTGAGTTCAAACCCAAGTACTACAAAAAATAAAAAGCTTTTATTTGTTTTTGATGAAAAATGGACAGTTCATTCTCAAAAAATTATACTTTAGAGATTTAAATTCCTCACCCTCAAACTTGGCAGTGAGGGTGGGTGGGTGGTTGGGTGTAGGCCGTTGGTCATTGAAGGTGGGATTGTGAATGTCACTGAACTGCTTGGTGTTTTTCCCAGATGCTGGTTCTCTGGGCAGACTCCTCCCCATTGGCCTAACAGCACACATGCAGCTTTTGCTGGAAAGTCCTAGGATTACATTTGGGGAAGATGAGAAAAATAGGGTTCCAGTGCAAACCCAGCAGCATGTAAGAGTACACAGTCAAATGCTGTACCCCCCCAACAAGCCTGAATTTCAGGAGCAAACACTTAGACTATTCTACTGGGATTGAGCTCACATTAGGGTGTCAAGTGACGACTGATCTCAGAGCAGGGAGAGCAAATAAGGTTCACCCTGAGGAGCCACTGGAGATGGCTGGGGAGAGCAAGAGCTGGGCTAAGAAGACTTCTTGGAAGATTATCCTAACAACTAGCTGTATCTCCATAGATGAGGGAAATAATGGCAGCTGACTGCTTTGTACTTATCAATCTCAATCCAGAGTCATGATAGATTCAGTTCCCAGTACCACAAAGAAGAGCTATGAAGAGGGCTCTCCCTAACTCAATCAATCCCAAACCTCCCCGTCCTTCTAAGCCCCATGTGAGTACCCTGCGCCCTGAGGACTGTCCTGCAGCCCTCAGTGCTGTCTCTCTGTTCTTAACTCAGAGCTTATGTCTGCAGTACACATGTAGTATCTCCCATGTGCTTGTGACTGCGGTCTGCTGTTGGCTATTGAACACTTTCTCTTTGGAGAGGCAAGAATCCCACAAGCGTGGGCTCAGATGGGACTTAGCTAAGACTGAGTTAGAAATTGTGCTGAAGCTGTGCAGTCAGCAGCTCTTGGAGTATCAGGGGCATGAACAAAGACACATTCCTTCCCTGCCCTGCCCTCTGTATGTTCCTGGGGTCCCTGGGGTGGGCTCACCTACTTTTGGAGTTCCAAGAAAGAATATGCTAAGTGTGTGTTAGCTTTTGGAAGGAAGCGTGTTTTTACTGGGAAACTGTGGATTAAAAGAGCATTTCTTGGTGAAGACTATGGCAGAGTTTCTCCTTTTTCCTTGTCACTAAATCCCCGTCTTGTACAAGAGTCAGAAGCCCTCTGGGGGTTCTATGTCGCACCCCAGGCCCAAGCATGAATATCAGTTGGTCAGAGAGACAGCCGTGGACATTCACTTCTTGGCCATGGTTGGTTTAGGCGTGAGTTTATCATACAGTGCCAACCAATAAGCCAAAAGGGGAAGTGTGTTCTTTGGGAGACTCCTAACAAAGGTGTTTTTATGGTGGTACTGGGGTTTGAACTCTGGGCCTCACGCTTGCTAGGCAGGTATTCTAGCGCTTGAGCCACTCTGTCAGCCCTGAAAAAGGTTTTATTCATTCCTGAGAAGGGCCATCTGAAATGAAGCTTCTTTTTTCCTCCTTTGGATAGTGGTGTGAGTGCAGGATGCTTGCAGCCAGGGCGCTCTCTCTGACATCTGGGGCCATGCTGGCGAGGGTGGCCAGGTAGAGAGAAGTTCTCTGATGGGAAATTCCCTATCTCCGGCCTTTTTTTTTTTTTTTTTTTAATCACACTTCATCAATTTTGTTTTGGCCTTGAACATTTTTTTTAAACAATTCTGAAATTAGGATGTATCTTTTGTGGCATGTCAAAGTTAAATTTGTGCCATTTTTTCTTAATGAAGCCTAAAATAGTTGAGTGTTTTACAAAAAGCTGCATCTAAGATTTCATCAATGTGAAACCTTATTGTTTTTCATATTTACTAGGTTTTCTGCTATTTTCCTTTTTTAAAATAGTAATCTATATAACCGATTAATTTTTAAAAACGTATTATATTATTGTTGTACTGGAGGTACATTGTGACATCTACAAAAGTGCTTACAATATATCTTAGTTAAATTCATCCCCTCCATCATTCTCCTTTACCCCTTCCCCCCTTCTTAGAATCATTCCAACAGGTCTCATTTTTCCATTTTTATACATGAGTACTGCTGTTTTCCTTTTAAAGTATCCTACCTGAGGGCTGGGTGTGGTGGTGCACATCTGCAGGTCCAGCCACGCAGGAGGGGAAGACAGGACAATTGTGGTTTGAGGTCAGCTTGGGCAGTTAGAGTAAGACCCCACCTCACAAAGAAACAGGGCTGGGGGCAAGGCTCAAGTGGCAGAGCTCCTGCTTAGCAAAAGCAAAGCCCAGTACCTCCCAAAACAACAACAACAAAACACCCTAAAAACACAAAAGGACTGGGAGTGTGGCTCAAGTAGCAGAGTGCTCGCCTAGCAAGTAAATAAGCAAACAAACAAACAAATAAACATAAAATGAAAGTAGTCTAACTGATAAAGCTTTGTCCTTACACAAGGATGCTGTGCAGGTGGGGTGTTTGGAGGAGGTGACCCAGCTGTGAGCTGGACTGTCATAAGGACATCAAGGCCTCTAGTGGCCTGGATTCTCTCTCTTGTGGGAAAAAGAATCTTCTTTTGTTGGGATGTGGAGCATCTCCACTCTCCAGGCGCAGAGGCCACTCAAACAGGAGACGCCTACTCTGTGGCCCTTGCAGTTCTTAAAACAGTCAGACAGGAGTGTTGTGACACTGGCAATGGCCTTGGGCTTTTTGAAATCTAGAGTCCAGGTGTACTTGGCTGGAGAACAAGAAAAGGCCACAGGAGAGGGCTGTATACTCAGAGGGAACTGAACCCAGTTCCTACCAATAGCAGTGCCTCAGCAGGTGGTTCAATCCTTGCTCTTTCTCTTCTGGCCCTCCCCCTTCCCTCTTCTCCACAGGCAGCCCTCCAGGTCCCTCCCTCAGATCATTCCCTTCTCCTCCTCCCTCGTCCCCTCCTTTCCGTAGTCCCTGGCCACGACACACACACACACACACACACACACACACACACACACACACTCACGATTGCTGAGCACCTCCAAACCTGGAGGTGACTCTTCATCTTAAGTTACATTGATCTCTTACACAATTTTAAAAATACAAGATCACAAAAGAAATGCTTTACTGAGCAGGGGCCTATGTCACCCTAGATGAACTAGAGAATGACAGACTTGTGGGTATCCACTTTACTTAGGGGACAAAAGTTTTTTCTGCTTCTTTGGAATGAATCTTAGTTGCATCTCCTTGTGACTTTTCTCTTTGACACAAGAAGTCAATGTTGCCACCACTGGCCTTCCTTGATCTTGGCGAGTAGGAATGGGCCACGTGTGGGGCAAGGCCCTCTCCACCAGAGTGCCTGTGAACATCACCCCTCTGCCCCTGCCCCAGGGCTGGAATAAGTGTGCAGGGCTCAGAGTGGAGGTTCCTTCCTCTCCCTTTCTCTTTCCCCCTCCCAGTCCTAGCAGATTTCTGCACTAAGCTTTAACCTTCCACAGCTACAGCTTAGGGACGCTGAAGTCACTCACCCACATAGAAATACTCTGGGGACTTGTCCTCTGATGATAAATCCTTTATGGTGCCTCCAAACCGAAACCATAGTCCAAATGCAATGACGGCTGACCCGGCCAGCTGGAAGGTAAAGAACACAGTACTGATGAGGAGAGGAGTGTATGCACAGACCACGGCTGGGAGGGTCATCCCTGTATAATCACCTGATCGCCCTTCCCAGCTCACAGGAGAAGAAACGGGGATAAGAGAGGTGAAAGCCTGTGCTTAAAGGCCCTCGGGGCCCTGGGATCTGCACTGGGCTTTTTTGGTTTCAAGTGTAGAGCTCAGGCTGGGTCAACCCTGACATCAGGCTGCCCCATGGTTATGGGAAAGATATGGCATGGCTGAGGGGCATCTCAAAAACACTGTTCCGAGCTGGGTGCTAGTGGCTCACATCTGTAATTCCTAGATACTTGAGAGGTTGACATCGGGAGGATCATGATTTGTAGGCCAGGCCAGGCATATAGTTCTGGAGACCCCATCTTCAAAATCACTAGAGCAAAATGGACTGGAGGTGTGGCTCAAGCTGTAGAGAGTCTGCTTTGCAAGAATGAAGCCTTGAGTCCAAATCCCAGGCCCACCAAAAACAAAACAAAACAAAAAAACAATGACAACAGTAACAAAAAACCCTACCAGCAGGCAAGCCCCCTGCCTTATTGTCCCTGGCTAGGCATGCTGAACCTCCTCACCAGCACCACAGTAAGTAGCAACTGTGTCTTAGGTGCCAGGTCACCAAGAGCAAGATGAACTCCAAGACCTGGGGGAATCCACTTTTCTAAATTAGAAGAAAATACACCAGCCTCAGAGCCCACCCACACGTCATGATGCACAGTCTCCAATTAGAAGGCTGTTCAGAGACATGGGCAGCCCTCTTTCCCCAATTCTGCATAGCAGCCACTGCCCTGCTCTGCTGGAGATGGTTTTGCAGGCAGGAACAGAGCCTGGCCTCTCTTTCTTTTCTTTTTTTGGTTGCTATTTTGAGTTTCCATGGAAAGTGAGAAAGGAAAAACTAATTTTCTGAAAAAGTGTGGTCTGTGTGCTGTGTGGCTCATGGAGAGGGTGAGTGGCTGGCATAGCCAGTGGCTGGGCAGGCTGGCAGCTGGTAGAGTCATCACTGGGCTGTGTCTCTGCTCTGATGGCCACTGTGGGGATTGGCTTTGACCCTGGCAGCACTTTCTGCCATCACAGGACTGCCACAACCACATGCCAGCAGGCTCCAGTCACGGTGTTCTCTCTGCAAACACAATTCTCCTATTTCACTGTATCGATCAATCAATCAACAGATATTTACAGGGCACCTTCTAGGTGCAAGGCACTATGGGAAAATAAGCGAGATGTAAAAATAGCCTCCTGCCTCTGCCAATCCAGTCACTGTCACTGTTGGGCTGCTTCAGCCTCTCACCAGACGAGCAAGGGAGAGTATGCCTCTGTCCCCCACAGCAGAGTGCCCAAAGGTGCAACAGGAAGACAGAAGGGGAAATCAGAGAAGAGGTTTAATAAGGAAAAATTCCCAGGAGGCTTTCACAAAGGGTCTTCTACCTTATGGGGCAGTTTGTAAGGGACACAGCACTGCCCTCTAGGGCTATCTGGCTGGATTTATATAAGACCTCTGTCTCCCAAGGCCAAGTTCCTCTGGTTTCTTCAGAAACACAGCAGCCTTCAGTGAAGAATCAGTGTTGGGGGGGTGAGTTTTACCGGCTGGCCTCTCCCATGGAGAGGAACTAAGAGTTTCCAGCCCTCAGAGGAAGGAACTAGTTGGAGACTCTGAGAACTGGGCTCAACCAGCTCTCCAAGGACTTTTGCAGGTTTTAAAAGGGCAGCATGACGTGGAGATGTAAAAAGAAACCATGCTAGCATATTAACAATATTTGTCTTTGAAAGGCGGGATTACAGGTGACTTTTTTCTTCTGTTTTCTAAGTGTGCTGCGTTAAGTATGAACTACTCTGCTAAGCGTAAAAATGGCTTTTTAAGAAAGCATTGAACAGTAGTTTTATGTTCAGTCTAAAAACATGGGTAGTCTTCTTGGGCTGTGCTTAACTTGGAAGGACACCAACTTTGGGGTCCTCGCTCTTGCCATGCAGAAAAGAGAGTGATGGTCCTGATCAAGCCCTGTCCCTGGAAGATCCCAGAGTGCTTGGGACAAAATTGCCCAGCAGAGCCCCGTGGCAACCCTGTAACCCTCCTCTCTGCAGTGCCTTGATGGAAACACAAAGTTTCCAAATGCAAAGTACAATCTATTGACAGAGGCACCAGGCCAAAGCCAGCAGCCACCAAGCAGACTGTGGAGGAGGTGACTGGTCCCAGGGACACCCTACCATGAGGCCACATTTTTGGAATCTCTCTGTCCACAAACTCTAATTTCTAGCTGTCTGGGATCATCCTCCCAGACGGAATCCATTCGTCCGGTTCTGGCACAGATGTGTTTGATGCATAATGGAAAATGAAAAGAGACGTTGCAATTTAAAGCCATCAGGCAACAGGAAAAAATCTGCGCTGGCTCATCCACACCCTCAACCCCAAACCACACGGGTTTCCTTCTGGGTCAGGGAAACTGCGGCATAGCTGAAAGTCATCACTGTGTGGAAGGGAATCCTCCTGGCATGCTGCTGGCCGTGTCAGGGGCCTGTGGGTGAGGACCCGGTCACTGCATTGGAAAAAGGCACAGTAGAGACCACGTAGCCCTTTGGGTCTTTGGAACTCATCGATCCTGTAAAGCTCCGGAAATGGTCAGTGTTCATCGAACTTAGTTCGGTCTACGACACAGTAGAAATGGCTCAAAAAGAATTCATACCAATTTCAGCCTAGTAAGGAACAAAGCAAGTAAGTCCTGTGTCTCAAGGCTCTGTGTCCCACACAGCTAGAAGAGACGGTTCCCCAATGCCCAGAGGGACTCTTTAAGCATCTCTAATCCTAAATGTTAGCCCTACCAAAATTCCTCTAGGCCCTAATTCTCTCTTCTTTTCATTTCAGCCCCTCTTTTGCATTCAGACAGGGCTGTTCCTCCACCAGGTTAAAACATATAAGAGAGGCTGCTCCCTTTTTCTTCCTCTCCTCCTGTCCCCAGCCTCATCAACCTTCACTTCCTCCCTGATTTTCTTCCTTGCATGTTTACTAAGAATGAGCCAAGGTCCAGGCCAGGCTCATGTACTGTGCTGGACATTAGAGGAATGACACCAAAAACAGCAGGTCTCAGGTCCAATATGGAGGACAGCAGGTAAAGTAAGAAATACAGTAGAATGCAGGGAGCAGTGTGCACCCTGGCAAGGGGGAGAGCAAAGTGCAACTACCAGGGGCCTGCAGCAGTCATCCAAGTCTGAGTTACACCTTGAAGAATGAGCTAGAAGTCATTGAGCAAGGAAGACCTGGAGGGAGGAGCGAGCTCCAGGCAGAGGGCCCAGCATAGGGAAGGGTATGGTTTCCTTACCTAATGCTGTGTTGAGGAAAAGAGGAGTCTGGGAGAGGTCAGAGGCCAGGCTTGGAAGAGAAGTAGGGGTAGCCGGGGTTCATGGCTGCTGCTTAGCCCTGAGGGGGAAGAGGAGATGGGAACCCTTCTTTTGATGGGAATCATCAGGCACATAAATGTTGCCTGGCTGCCAAACACAGTGAGGAGTCAAAGATAAAGGCCCGATTGACTGAGGACCAGAGAGGGGACCAAGGAGTGAAGTAGAGAGTCCTGAGAACCAGTGACATGGTACCAACCAAAGAACTCTGCTTCCAGGGCCAGCCCTTCTCCCTGTACCTCTGGCAGAACTGCAGCCTGAAATTCTATTTTCACAAGAATGGACTTCTTCACACAACTGCATGAGTTGGGCCTCGATGTTTACCACTGAAAAGCACTTATTGAGCATGCGTTGTGAGCCACGAGCCAAGGACTGAGAGATGAGGAAGAACCAGCCATTCTCCTTGAGGTTCTCAAGGGCCTGTGGTAAAACACCAGATGTGAATTTTGTCCTGCTGGTGAGGATTCAATCAGAGTCAGCCTGCTAGAGTGCACATAAGACACTTAGGACATCATTCCTTCCATCACCATTCTTTTTTCTGAAGACCACTTGTGCACAAGGCCTTCAGAAAATGTGATGAGACAAGGCTGGGTGGTGGTGGTAAAAGTATGTCCATTACTTAAGAAGAGATGTAAAATAGGAAAAAAAAAAGGTGAGAAGAATGTGGAAGGTACAGACAGCGACACATAAATCCACGTCATTATAAAGGGGACTACCATATGTAGTTACATATTTTCATGGGCAAGTTATTTCAGTAGCTAACCATATTCTAGAGAGTTTATAGGACACAGAATTGCCAATTGTAAGCATATGTCTCTAGAGAAGACAGTTGTGTTGTAAAACTAAAGAAACAGGAGAGAGAACGGAAGACCTGCTTTAAAGCATTTTAAAGCAAAATGGACGGGTGGTTTCTTGTAAGGGCTACCTGCCAACACAAGTCATTTAGCATGAAGCAGAACTTGTTTTTGGGTTTCAATTTTATTTTATGGAACTTATTTCCACTTTCCTAGGATTGCTGGTGAAATGTCTTATCATTTTTTTCACTTACAAAAAATAAAAAATAGAGAGAGACTTTATGAACTGCAAACATGGTCCCCAGGAAGGCACCAGTTCAGCTGGAGGGGGCAGTGCCAGATGTGAAAGTGTGGAGACCACTTTCCTCCAGCTGGCCCTACCTCCCTTCCTGGTTGCCAGCCAATAGGTCACAAGGAGCAAACACCGGGAAGGAAATCCAGCAGAGAGCCCCTTTTCAGGGTCAAATGCATTCCCACTGTGGGGGGAGGTTTGAGACTGTGTGCTTATACCTGGGTGTGAGACAAAGGAATAGCTGTCACCTTCCCCAGCCAGTTTTCTTCCTTCTCCCAGTTGGTGGTCACTGCTCTTTCTGTTTCCTGGGCCAGTACACTGTCCTCCCCTTATCAGGGTGACACCAGCTCACAGCTCTCAGTTCTAATGTCACCTCCTTGGGGAAGCCTACTCTAGCCTAGATAGGTACCTTCCTTCCTTCATAGTTCATGTGAACATAGCTGTTGAAATATTTTTGATTTTTTTTAAACACGTGAGCTCAGTGAGCACAGGGAAGGTCTGTTTGTCTCCCGTAGACGTTTGTTAAGTGAGGGACTAGAGAACAAAGGCACCATTAGGCCAAGCAAGGGACTGAATTGTGTCCTTCCAAAATCCAAATGCTGATGCCTACCTGCAGAGTCACAGTATTTGGAGATGGAACCTTTACAGGGGTGACCTGTAAGTCATGAAGGTCATGAAGGTGTGGCCCTCACGATGGGACACTGCTTCTTCTAAGAGACACCAGACAGTTTGCTTGCTTGCTTTCTACCATTGAGGATGGGATGACAAGGTACTGTCTGCCAGCCAGAAAAAGCTGGTGTCTTGGCCTCAGATTTTCAGCCTCCATAACTGTGAGAAAGAAATTTCTGTTGCTTAAGCCATCCAGTCCATGGCATGTCTTTCTGTGTGCAGTGTGAGTGTATCTATGTGTGTTGGGGATTAAACCCAGGGCTAGGTATTTCTTTTTTTTATGTCAGCATGAGCTGACTAAGACAGGCTAATAGGAGCAATTGCAAACCACAACCCTCACAGCTTTCCAAGGGACTTCACCAAGTACTGTTTCAAATCCATCTGCACCTGGGAAAAACTGTAGTCACTGTGTGAACACAATGTTGAATGTATTCAGCAAAACACTCGCCCACAGAAAACGAAAACAATACAAACAATATCAGTTCTGTGTTTTCCTAAGCCTATGTACTGTGAATCTTGCATGGACACAAAAATACACCCGTGGGTGCCTTTTTCTCGTAGGGGCTCTGAGCACATCACAGGAGTACAGCAACACAAACACACTGCATGCAAATGAAAGAATGAACAAAATCAATCCTTATTCCTGCTTCTCCAGGGTGAATGCCATGTGTACACACAACCCATTCATCTGCTCCTCTCTTCTTTGGGATAAAGTAACACAAAGTTGGAAATGATGCTTCTGCCCTAGAATTTTCTTTAGGTGCTTTCAAGCTAATACTTTCTCTTGGTGGCAATTCTTATCCTAGATGGAATGGTAATGAGTCCTCACAATGCTTGATCTGATTGAAGCCCCATTATGCTACCACAAGGGGAATGCAGTCTCTGCCTTTTAGGAGGCAGATGGCAGGAGCACTTTTGCTTTGGAAGCTGATACTAATTTTCTCCAAGTGGAAAATAAGCTCCCAAGACCTTCATCCCCATTATGCACTGAGAGCCATGCCAGGATTCAGAGGGCACTTTCACAAAATCAAGGGTTTTATCAGAAAAAATACAAGAGAGCTGAACACCTTACAACATTCATACCAAAAGCCCTCGAAAGGACCTTGCTGCTCTGACCTCTTCATCAGGACAGGGGAGGAAGACCTGAAGACAGGAAGGAGGCAGCGTGTGATGGGAAGGCTGGGTGTTTGGAGATCCGTGGCGGCTCCTTAAGATCCCAGTGTTTCTTCATAGAATTTCCTAAGAATAAGCTCATGCTAAGAAAGATATTGTTCAGGTAAGAGCATACTTTACGATCAATCAATGCTTAATTCTCAGCGCTGATGGAAGGGTGCCAGGCTCTGCAGTATTCTGTTGATCTCTGGAATGAACACTGGTGATATATTTGTGCCAATACTTCTGTTGATTGAGGTTGCCATAAAATTACAGGCATGGAACAGCCGATCTTACTGGAAGGCTGTTTATAAGTGCTAGGGAGAGGGGAGTGGATGGAAGTCTGGGGGAAGGAAATAACCTGGAATGAAAGCTTGTTGTGAATGTTAAGCGATATCCTACCTATAGACATGTGTATAACGGCTTCTCTCTTAAATACAGGGGGAAGGAGAGGAGAGCAGGGAACAGCAAGAATTAGGAGAAAGATGGTGGTTGTGCAGTTTTCTCTCTGCTAAAAACAAATGTCACAGACTACTGACTAATGATGCCAGGGGACAAATGGCTTCATCAAGTGAAGGTCAGATAGACACTGAATTAAAATCTAATTCATTCACAGAAGTGAATTAAACTCAATGTCTGCCTTATCTCACCTAAGGGATAAGCTGGGGGAAGGGGACAAAAATGGCTTTTGTAAGTTCTCTGGACTTCCTCCTGAAGCATCCTGCTGGGACTTACCCTAGGCTTACCCTCTGAGTACACTAATACTTATCTTGGGGGCCACAATGACTACTGTGACAACTCATCTATATTGAACTGTATACAAGCAAAGACAGGACATTAAATGGTATTTATGTTTCAGCCAAATACTCTTCAAGGTGGTTGAGAGGATGATTTGGGAGCAGAAAAATAAGATTCTTAAATATTAATCAATAACAATAATCATATCCAATTTTAATTGTTACAGAGAGTCAATGGTGGCAGATAAATGATTCAGATAAAAGTCAGATTGGAACAAGGTAAAACACTAGAAGTTAGCTTCGATAGGCTCTAGTAGAAATCATGAATGCCTATATGGGTATTTTATAGTTTGCTCTTAGCATCAATTTCATTAGAACCTGCTTGAGGTCAGGAAGATGCAGCACTGGTCCATTCTCAGAGGCCTGGGTTGATTCAGAGATGTGTAGGCCCAAGTCAGCTTCCATGATGTAGCTCATATGCACCCCACTCGCTCCCTCCCCCCACCTCGCCCCTAGACTCTGGGCTTTGCCCTGTCCTGTCGGGGGTCTCTGCTATTCTTGGTTAAGTCCCTTGCCCTCTGTTTATAAACTGACTCCTTCCCAATTATCATTAAGAGGTGAGCTTGTCACACACTGTAGAACATTTTCAACCTGCTCTTCTAGAACTGTTACTTTTGAGTATCAGATTGCATAGCGATACCTTTAGACAGGCTAACAAGAAACCCACATGCATGTACAGCACTGGGGTGTGGAGGAGTGACAGTGCTAAAAACGGGGTTCCAAGCAACTGGGTTTGAATCAGGCTCTTCCACAGGCCTGAACTGTGACCTCGGGCAAGATGCTTAAACTCTGCACCCCTCATTTACTTGTCTGCAAAGTGGAGGGAAGAAGTGCATTTTAAGAGATTAAACAAATTTGCATTTCACACTTAGAACAGTGAGTGCCCAGTACTTAGGATGTCTTAGGTTGGAAGATGCTCGAATGTTACACTCAAACTAAAAGCTTAATCTTCAAGATAAGAAACACCACTCTTGTGCCACCAATAACCTAGCTCTCTGCTGCTGCCTTCTAGTAGTTTTTGTGGGCTCTACATCGCCACTTTCCATAAATTTCCTTGAACCATATTAGAACTATTTTCTGAACTATACTAGAAAGCCAGTGGCCTTCATAGAAGCTATGTCCCCCTTTCTTTAATTTTAGCTTATTTAAAATTATTTTTCTTTTGGCGGCCCTGGAGTTTGAACTCAGGACCTCACACTTGGTAGACAGGCACTCTTACCGCTTCAGCCACTCTGCCAGTCTTAATTTTAACTTCCTTAAGACTCAGGAAAAATGTGAAGAAGTATTTATAAGTGAAAGAATAATTATAGTTAAGCTAGATCTGTCCATAGACATTTCTCCAATGAGTCAGTGCTCTATATCTCTGCCCCCCAGTACCACAGCCACTAGTTCACCTAGAGCTACTGAGCATGTGAAATGTGGCTGGGGGCGTGAACACTACATTTAATTATTTTAATTAATTTCAATTTAAATAGCCACATGTGCTCAGTAGGGTAGTCACCATGTCACATGCTTGTCACATCTCCAACCTTCTCTTTCTGTTAGTCTGGGGACTTCAAATGGTTAAGAGCAAAGAGCCCATCTCTGTCACTAACCAGCTAAGTCTCCCATGCCTGTTTCCCCAGATGTAATCTGGAGATGATTATAGTGACTGTTTCATAGGATTGTGGTGAGGACTGGAGGAGTTAATATAAAATTATGCCCAGGAAAGCAGCCAGCACATAGCTTATATTCGTATAGTGTTTACTATTCTTCTCCAAGTTTTTTAAACTTGCCTTGATGCATATCCCTCCTCAATTCTTACCTTGCTTTTCTTCTGTCTTAAACTGATCAGCTGGTGTTCATACACTTCTCCTGTTTCTGACACATGCTGGAGTACTTTACTCATCTCCCTACACCTGTACTTATAGAATGCTTCAAGTCTAACTTAATACTGAGTATCATCACCCTGGTCACAGACTTCACATTTTCCAAGTAGTAGCTTTTCTTTTGTTGTTGTTCTGAGACAGGCTTTTGCTATGTTGCTTAGGTTACATAGCATATAAGTGAACTTGAGAACCCCAACATGTTCATACAGTGAAAAAAATAGAGTTTAAAATTAGAATATCTGGGACATACCTACCTACTGTGTCTGACTTTCAGCTTCCATGTCTGTACAATGGGAATAATGAGGCTGTAGATGGGAGAATTATTGTAACTATTACCTTGCTTGTGGGGGATGATTTGCTCTTTGGAAAGCAGATTTTCAAAAAATTTAAGGGCAGGGAAACACCCAGCAGCTCACACAATGATTTTAGCACAACTGACGATAACAGGAGACTGACAGAACCGCTCCGCATCCACTGAGCTGTGGAATGTGGCAGTGGGAATTAAAATTATTTTTTGCAATTTCTTTTTTAAAAATTATTATTATTTTCACTGCGCTTGGTCAAAACCACATGAAATATGTCTGCAAATAGGTGGCCTTACGTTATTTCACGTGATTGCTGTGATTCGTTATCAGATGGAATGATAATGCATGAGAAAGCATTTGTAAGTTAGAATAGCATATAAATGTCAACTAGCAGGCCAAAGAGGGCGAGAGAGCCAGGTCAGGCTCATCTTTAATGTGCTCCGCCCATTGGACTTTCCCACGGGGAGTCTCACCCTCTTTCTACCCCTTGTCATGACGTGGTTTACTTCAGTGGGTCGGTATAATGTTGCTTGCTTTGAAAAGTAGAATGACCCTGCTGTGATATTAACTGTCAACATGAAGTTTGGGAGATGGAGCTTATGTTCTCTTTTGTCACACATGGTTGGAGAGGGGACCTAAAGGATGTTCTAAAATAACAGTGAAATGCAACGGACGATAGTAATTGTAGAAGTCATTACGTGTTAGTGTAAAAAAGAATCTCAAAACAATAATGGTAAACATGAGTAACTGGGATTAAGAAAACTGCCAAGCCAAGTGAGCAAGTCAAGAGGAAGGGTCTCCTTGCTCCATCCAGAAACAAGTGCCTCTGGTGGGCTTCCGACCTCTTCCAGCCACATCTGCAACAGTGGTTCTCAAAGTGTGTCCATAGGGCAGCATCAAGTTGGGGTGGACAGAGCTGCAGAGCTGCTGAACAACCTCTCTAGGCCACCCGTGCGCACTGCAGCTTCTCCATTGCCTTCCCTCGCCTGCACCTGGCAGGGCAGGGACCAGACACCTCTGCTCTAGGGTCAGTACACAAAACCCTGTCAACTGGAGCCACACTGACTCTCTGCTAGGTGCTGTGGGACTGGAAGAAGGGAATGTTGGCATGACACAGTCCCTACCCTCCAGGAGCAAAGACCAGAGAAGGAATAAACTACAATCAGAGGCCAAATGGAGGCTAAAGACACATGTGCTTCCTGATCTAGGGCTGGGTCCTCATCATCTCTGACTCACCAGCGCTTAGCAGGGTGCCACGCTCATTGCAGGTGCTCAGTGCGCACTTGCTGAGTGAGCTGACTGTGGAGGAAGGGAGTCTCTCCTCTTGACACCATGCCCCTGATGAGCTGTCAGACTCCTGGCACTTCGGTTGGATGTAGAATACTTGCTTGCTTCTTCTTACTTGCATGAGCCTCCTGGATTATAGATTTTCTCTCCTCTGGTATTTCAATTTAACTATTACTCATATTTTATGTTTCTGAATATTTACTATGGGTGTGTACTAACTAATTTCCTTCCTTCCTTCCTTCCTTCCCTAATTCCCTCCCTTCCTCCTTCCTACTTTCTTTCTTTTTTAACCTGTCTTTTGGATAGGTTATTGCTTTAAAGTTACTGTTAGAAATGTTTGAGCAAGAGGGGGAGACTTGTTTGAGCCAAACTTCTTTCACTCCCAAGCTAACTAGACACTCTTTCCACTAGCACCTGCTAGGCACCTCCAAGTGAAAACCTAAAGCTGCATTAGTCACAGTGAGGAAAGGACAGCCACTTCAAACTTGCCATATATGGCATGTGTCTTTCAACAAAGAACAGCCCTGCTTCCTGTGGGACAGTGCCACTGAGCAGCTCAGAGCAGTACAATGATAGGAAAACGCTGAGCGGACAACAATAAACCAAGGGATAAACAGTGCCCAGGGTTTTCTTTAAACCAACATATGTGGCTGGGTGGGTTGTGGTGTTTTATTTATATTGCTATGCAACGGAGGGGAAAAAATGAAGGTGACTTCAATGAAAGCCACAGGAATATACTGAGCTATCTGATTGCAGTGCCTGAATCCAGAGCTGACAGACTCTGGGAGGGGTTTCATGGTACACACCAACCACATCAGAGATTAATTTAGAAGGGTAAATGGGTAGTGTTACTTTTGTTTTTAAAAATTCAGTAGTGAATACAGTTGGCAACCTGGGTCAGGGTGCACCATGCAGTTCTGGCAGGTCTATTTGATGTTCAGAAAACCAGGAGCTGCCAAGAAGAAGCTGCAAGTCCATCTGTCAAATTGCAGATCACAAAACACACCCGCAGCCTCTGCACCTGCCTTCTGGCCAATTTCAGACAAGGAAGGAAGTGCTGTCACCCAGGGAGACCTTAAACCTCAGAAAGACAGACATCCAAGGGTGTGTGTAAATGCTACACTCTAAGTCACAGCTGCAGCCTGTCCTTCTAGGAAAAATCCCTCCAACCAGAAAAAACTTCAGAAACTAGGGGTGTCTCTGGAATCAGGTTCCTTTGAGGACCATGAAGGTAGACATCTAACTAATTTAGATGAGTTCCCCAAAGTCCTTAGGCACATGATTCAGTTTGCCACTTTCTCTTTAATTGTGTAGGTACCTGTACCTACTGCCGTGCCCTCCTCTGTCCCTCTGTCCCCATGGAGGAGAGGAAGCTCCCCATGTCTCCTTCACACCAAAAGAAGAATCTTGCTCAAATCTAAGCAAGCAAAAAAGAAGGAGGTAATGAACAGGTGGACATAGGTCAGTCTCCAGATAAAGTTCCCAACGATTATCTGTGCCAATCATGAAGGCCATTCACACCTGGTTTTTTAACCTACAGATTCATTAATTCACTCTGCAGATATTACTGAGGCCCTACTATGTGCTGGACACCATTCTAGGTGCTGGGGATATAGCTGTGAACAAAACAGAAAAAAGATTTTCCCGGTTTGTAAGTTCCAATGGGGGAAATCCACACGTCGAAATTAAGAAGATAATGTGTTGTTATTCTCCAAAGAAGACAAGCTGTAAGCCACTAGGCATACATCTATAGTATTTGTCATCGTTGAGGGAATCAGGAGAAAGAGAGCTGCATTTATTGGCTTCCTGTGGGCCAAGCACTTAATAGTGAAAATCATATCTGGACACTGGTGGCTCATGCCTGTAATCCTTTTACTAGTTACTCAGGAAGCAGAGATCAGGAGGAACTCGGTTCGAAGCCAGCTTGGGCAAATAGGTGGCAAGATCCTATCTTGAAAAAACTCATCACAAGAAAAGGGCTGATGGAATAGCTCAAGGTGCAGGCCCTGAGTTCAAGCCCCAGTAAAAACAACAACAACAAAAAAAGTAAAAATAATAAGTTTTGAGCACTTACTATGGATGAGGCTTATAGGAAGGTGAGGTCAGATAGTTTACATAGGTGCGTTTAATTCTCTCAACAACTCTATCACTCCAGTTGTACAGATGAGAAGCCAAGTTCAGAAGTAAGAATAACTTGTTCAAGTATAGCCCCCCTGTCTAAGCAGATCCCACTTAGGATGGCTATACTCCAGCCTGAGACTTTGTCACCCGATGGTGGGCTCACATTCCTCTTGCTCTGCTCTCCAGCTGGTGGACACTGGTGACTCACCTGTGCCCACCTCCCTTCCACGCCTCCCTCCAGGGTCAGCCTGAATGCCCATCTTCAGGAGAAATTTTCAGGCATTGTTTACTGTGATGCCTGCTCTGAGCTCCACACCTCCATCACCTATTGGATAGGTCACTTCTAACCTCAGTGGCTAACACACATGGAGGCGCTCAAACTTCCTTTCTTTATTGTGTTCATGGTCAACAGGGTGAAATTTGTCACTTGATTGTATATGATGTTATTTTTTGTTGTCCTAGATGCATTGGTCTTGTGTCCTCAACTAGATTAGCAGCTTAAGGGACAATTTTTATTGTTTGTTTGCAGTGCTAGGGTTTTGAACTCAGGGCCTTGTGCTTGCCAGGCATGAACTCTACCACCCGAGCCATGCTCCCAGCTCTTTTTACTTTTGTTATTTTTCCAATAGGTCTTGCTGTTATGTTGGGGTGGTCTGGACTGCAATCTCCCTATTTATGCTCCCAGGTAGCTGGGACGACACGCATGCACCACTGCTTTTTCTCGGCTGAGATGGGGTGCGGGGTGTCTTATGGACTTTCTTGTCTGGGCTGGCTTCAAACTGTGATCCTCCTGATCTCTGCTTCCTGAGTAGCTAGGATTATAGATGTGAGCCACTGCACTCAGCTGAGAACAGTGCAGTTGTGATTGTTTTGTAATTGTTTAATAGTGGTTCTTGAACTTGACCATGGATCAGAATTACCTGGATGGCCTGTTAAAATAGATTGCTTAGTCCCTCTCCCAGAGTGTTTGATTCAGCAGCTCTGGGGTAGGCCAAGAATGTGCATTTCTGACAAATTCCTAGGGAACGCTGATGCTGCTGATCCAGGAGCCACACTTCTGGGAGGTAGGGTTAACTTAACGTACCACAGCGTTTAAGAGAAAGTAGGCAGAGTCTGAGTCCCATCTCACTAGCTGTGTGACCTTGGGCAAGTTAAATTATTTGAGCCTGCTTCCTCTTCTGCAAAAATGGGGATAACAGGGTGCACATCAGAACTGTTGTGAGGATGAAGTGTAATAATAAATAGGATGTGGTTGGCACATTGGAAACTCTAGATAAATGCTTTTAATTGTCCCTGGAAAGACTGCCATGACATCAGGCTCAGCCTAAGACTTCCTTCTCAAGCTGATATGACGCTTCTTTTGAATTTTAAGCAGTGAGAGTGAGGGGTGTCACCTCAGCATGACATCTATAATTAACAGCCTTTGAAACAGAGCCAGACTACTAATAATTACATCAGGGCCTTCAGAAATGTCTCTCCCTAAAGTGTGCTGGCTATAAATGCCCAGGGGGGTGTACAAAAGCCATTTGTAGTTTTAAAATGCAGGTGCTGCCCCCAGGATAGGGGGATACCTCCTCTACACAAATCCCCTTAGGGGAAGGAACTGAAGATGACCACTTGGCTTCTGAAATGCTTGGAGATGCTGGAGTCACCCAGGCGTCTGGGCTAATGGCTTGGCAGACACAAGAGGAGACCATCCTTGAATAATTAATTACTTGCAGTCACAGAGAGAAAAAGTCTCCAGAGCAGATAGGACAACCACCTCTTCCAGCCCTGTAATTTCAAAGCATCCAGGCCCCTGCTGTTCTCTCCTCCTCCCGCAAGAACCTCTTCACCCAAAGCAGGATCCCTCAGGGTCTATCTGAGCAGTTTACACTGGCTGGCATTCTTTTAAACCCAAGAAGGGGTGTGCAAAGAAGATCGCTTTCAGACCTTTCCACAGTTGTCCAGGACGGAGAATTCAGGGAGCTGGGGATGGTCGAGCCCTAGCTATGCCCTAATATTATAGGAGTCAAGGACCAAAGCCCCATCCTGCGAACCGCTGACCCCCCGGAATGCTGTCCTGTAATACTCTGTGAAGTTGAATGAGCTCATCTGGGACGCATTAGTATTTAGCAGAGGCTGTGGGCGGGGAGATACCGGGAGAGGCTGCTGCCCCTTGGAAGCCCCTCTGTTCCTCACCCCCCCCTTCATAGAACAGCACCCCTGTTTTCTCATCCAGGGGTACTCTCCCTTGATGCCCAGAAAAAACGCAATTGCCCCCAATTTCCTAAACAAACCATCAGAGCCAGGTGGTGTGTCCACACACTCGGGATGGGGCGCCACCCGAGGCAGCCCCGGGGTAGGGTTTCCCTCCCAGCACCCGGGCCAGGCCGCCGGCACCCGCGGGAAAGAAGAGAGCGAAGGGGGCGTGTGTGCCCGGGCGGCTGGAGCGCAGCGCGGGCCACCAGGGCCCCAGCCCTCGGGATGGCGGGCGAGGAGACGCTGGGTCCCCGCACCTGGCGTCACCGGCCGGGAGAAAAAAACCAAGACACGGGCTCCTCCCGGGCAAGAGGCGCACTGTGCCTCCCCGCGTCTCCCCGTCTCTTTCTAGGCGCTCCCCCTCCATCCGTCCCCTCCCTTTGTCGCCTCCGCCTTTTGAACACCCAAAGCCCAGCTGGATCGCTGCAGCGGTCAGGTCCCCGGAGACCCCAACCCCGAGCCCGCCACCCTGCCCGGCCCTGCCCTGCGCGGCCCGGCCAGCTCGGGGCTCACCCAGAAGAGCAGGTTGAAGCCGAGCAGCAGGTACTTGATGCACCGCAGGCCCCCGCGGAAGCGCCCCATGCTGCGGCCCCGGCGGCGGGCTCCCGAGTCCCCAGGCCCGCGTCGCGAGCCCAGGGCGCCGGAGGGCGGGGCGTGGGCGGGGCCTGCGGGGGCGGGGTCACTTGGGGCGGGGCCAACGGGGACCCGAGCGGCCCTCTGGCGAGGGATGGGGGCGCCGCGGAGGGGATGGAGATCCGGGTACCCCCCCACCGTGGGGTCTCTCTTGATGCGGTGACCACCTTCCCTCCCGCGGACGCCCTGTCCCCGTTGGCTATCCGAGCATCTGCAAGGAAGGAGCATCCACTGGCGACATGGGACCCATTTAATCAGCGCTCTGTGCCTGGATTCCTTTGAGGCCCACGGGGATGGGTGAAGTTGTCCTCGGTGGCTTTGGACACCTAGGAAGGTGACCGGGTAGACACGATTAGTAGGAGTCCTGAGGCTGGCGCTTGGCTGATTGAGTGTCCAGGGCTGTGTTTCCGCACAGCCCTGCAAGCTTGCAGGCCGCGGAGGCCTCTGGAGGGGACCTTTCCTCTCTCCCTCCCTCCCTCTGCGTCCTCCGAGGTCGCTTACCTTAATAGGCAAGAACTGGGAGAAGGCGAGGGAGGCGGCCGCTCTGCGCCTGGACACTGTTCCCACCCTGCTTGGTGCGTCACGGGCGGGCTTGAAAGGAATCCAAATGATCGGGGTCTTGATTGTGATGTGGAGAGGGAAGAGAAGGGGACTTTTTTTTTTTTTTTCTCGCTTTGTTTTTATTAAGTTAGGCTGCTGGCGGGGGAAACCAGGCTCCCACTCCCTAAGCGTCTAGAACACGTCGTGTCAGACACTATGGGGAGGCAGGAAAGTGTAAAATTCAGAGAGCTTATGCACTAGTTTAGCGACACTCTGGCAGTTGTAGGCCAGCCATAGTAGCAAGTCCCAACAAGGAGCAGACGACCAGGTCTGGTACTATGTGTGTGGTAGTGGAGTCAGATCTGTAAGCAAGTAGTCCCAAAGGAGAGTGGGCCTGATCAGACTTTGAAGAATGAGTCTCAGCAGAGAGGAAGAATAGTCCAGACAGATTGCATGTGCAAAAAAGCCCAGGGGCAGAGAGCAAGGCTTCCTGGGGAATGCGAGACCTGTACTTAGCCCAAGTGGAGCAGGAGCCCATGTGAGGGCAGCGGGCAGAGGAGTCAGAAAGACATCAAGGTCAAATCACCGCTTGCCAGCAGCTGAGCAAGGTGCAACAGTATCTGCTGTTATTCGTGGGCCTTGGTTTCCTCATCTCTAACATGGATGCGAGCACCTGCTTCAAAGAATTGTAGTGAAGATTAATGAGTTAATATTTGTAAAGTGCCCAGAGAAGTGCCTGGCACAGAGGTCAGTGTGATACAAGACTTAGCTCTTCCAGTATAGCACTCTGTCAGCCACCCATCAGTTCCCACACCATCGTCTTGGCCTACATCTGCGTCTTTGGATATGTTTGAGTATCTAGTGAGTTTTGTTTATGAAAATGAGTAGAAGAAAGAAAAATAACAAAAGTGCTGATTGTGGTAGTATGTGTCTCATGCAGTGAACCAGAGACAAAGAAAGAGCTTGTTAGGTATGCAGAGGCAAAACCTTAGTTTCAAACAGGTGTAGTTACAAATCTGTCACCTCTGCTTTGCTGTAAGGAAGATTTGAATGAAGGAGTAGCATCTGACACCTAACAGGCATTCACCGGATCAACTGAATGAACAGCAATGATACACTTTAGATGTGTTGTTGAATTTTATGTCAGAAGACAAAGTAGATTTAGAGATTATATATCCTACACTTTCTGGAAACAGAACCCCTATTATGATGTGTGAATCTATTGCTCTTTCACACTGCAATTTTAGTACACATGCATTGGAGACAGATTATTGCCTACCTAACATAACGGTTTTAGATTTTGCGTCCTGGCTTGCCTGGTCCTCGTTTCACAAAGTTATATGTTTTAGGAGACTTGGCAGGACTAGGCTAAGCTAACCCTACGTCCCCAGTAATGAGTTCAGAAAACAGACTGATAGGTGTTCCACCAGCTGGGATGGGAGCGGTGTCTACTGGGGTCCAGAGGGTCTTTCTTCTTCTTTTTCTCAAAGTTGTTGCATCTGGCTGTTACACTTGAAGTTACTGCATCCACCTTGGTACCAGCCTTGGGACAGATCTGACACTGAAGACAACAAAGCAGAAAAACCAGAAACCCCAGGCTGTTAATGACAGTACTCCACCATCAAGTCAGTCGACTCTGAAATCAGTTGTAGTCTAGGTTTTTATATGTATTATGTATGTATGATGTATATGTTTTTGTGGCCGAGAGGCATCTTGGCTGATAATGCATTTTCAATAGACATTATTGGGCTGGGGGCATAGAGGTAGAGCGATTGTGTAAACAACCTCCAAATTCCTTGTTATGCAAGAAGAATATCCCCCTTTGTGTTTGACCTTGTTGTGTAGTGTTACTTGTTGCTGAGGATACCCCTAACCAATAGAGGGAAAAACATAAATTCATTTTTTGATCGGCTGAGTTAGATCTGGTGGGAAATCCAGATGGAGTAGGAATATAATTGGGATTCTGGAGAGAGGTCTGGGCTATAAATTTCTGATGTATCTTAAAATGGTGAAAAATGGAAGCCAGGGGTCTTCAAACTTTTCCCATATATGCACTAAAAGAATTATGAAAAAAATTGACCCGTGTACTTTTTCTCCAACATTTTAAGATGAATATTTTTAAACATGCAGCAAAATCTAATTAGGTAACAAATATTATTTACTCACCACCTAGATTCTGCAATAACCATTTTGCTTTAACCAAATGGCTTCATACATATGTTCATTTGTCAATCTACCTTACTTATTATGTATTTCCAAATAATATGTTTCGCCTCTCATCTCTTTAGCATGCATGACATTTTAGAATTCAGATATTTGTTTCCAGGTTTTTTTTCAGATAATATTTACCTCAACAAGATGTGCACATTTTAAGTATACTATATGATTGTTTTAACAAGTGCCTAAACTCCATTACTGTTGTCCTCAAAGGTTCCCTTGTGCCCTTCCCAGCAATCGATGCCCCCATCTCTCTCCTAGAGGCAAACACAGCTCTGATTTTCTTGCACTGTAGATTAATTTTGTCTGTTCTAGAACTTCATATAAATAGAATTATACAGGACTTACCCTCATACATTTAAATAGATATATGAAATTATGTTATAACTTTGAATATTTAAAACTATGTTATTCTGATCTATCTTAACTATTAACATTTTAAGAGAAAATTGTCACATCATTCATTTCAATACATCCAATAGAAACTAAATGCTAGAGTGACCTGCTACCTACTGTCATCCATCTTAAAAATACATTAGCAAGCTCTTCTTTAGTAGGGTGGAAATTTTACATCTTTCTTTTTTCTCCTTGAATTTATATTTTCATCCCACAAATGTATCCTAAAGTATTCATGTTTTTGCTTGCAAGATTTTTCATGAATGCCTTTTTATACTTGTTTGGACAAAAATTACTGTATGGTGATTAAAACAAATTAAATATGTTCTCCTGAGAACCATAAGGATCTAAGTGTTAATTAATTTCTTCTCCATTGAGTTATTGTTAAGATTATTTTTAGTACACAATTGATTAAACAACAAATATAGTTTAAATGAACAATCATTAAACATAAAGGTAAACTATTACTGGAAATGACTCTTAATGAGATTGATGAGGGTGGGTATTTTTCTGCTAGTTTATGCATATATGAATGCAAATTACTTATTTCAAGGGTAACACAGAGCTCAGCATAAAATCTCTTAATATTTTTTATTGCTTTACTTTTTTTTTTTTTTTGAGACAGTTTCCTCACTATGTATTCTAGGCTGACCTGGAACTCCGATCTTCCTGCCTCAGCCTCTTGACTGGGATTATAGGTGTGCATCTCCACATCTGGCTCATTGCTTTTGACATTAATGATGAGAAACTTGGTTTAGACAAACAAGAAGATGAGAATGGAAGAGGTTGTTGCAGCAGTGACAATCAAACACCTTCTGAATTAAATGCCCCATTCACATACTGGTCTGTCATCAAAAACTATTTTTAATTATCAACCCATTTGGTTCATAATTCATTTTGGTCTTTTTTATTGAAAGCATAGAATTATAACCCTTCTAACTTATAAGAATATTTATTGTTCATAATATCGGTATTTACTTTGTCAGCCTCTAAAGTATTTTGCAAGTTGGTGGTCCAGGGCCTTTTCCACTCTGGGAAAATGTACCATAAGCAGGTTCCGGGTGGGTGAGGAGTAGCTGGAGAAGGAAGACACCTTCCTCACAGACATAATCTCAGAAAGACTGATTCTAGGAAGGACTGCGAATGAAAACTGAGGACTGGAACACCCATCTTCTCAAAACTATTCATGTTGGTGTACCCTGTAGAATGATTCCCTACAGCCCCAGGGGGAGAGAGCTGTTTTAAGCCAGGAGAAAGAAGTGCAAAAGTACTGAGAACAGAAACTCTAGGACTATGTCATAAGTGGGCAGAGGGAATTTAATACTGGGCTACTCAGCTTTGTGTCACTATAACAAATACCTCAGGAAAATCAACTTATAAAGAGAAAAGGTTTATTGTGCCTCACAGTTTTGAAGGGTCAGTCCATGATTTATTGGCCCTGTTGCTTTGGGCCTGTGGCGAGGCAGCACATCATGGTGGAAACACCGTGGATCAAAACCTTAGGGAAGCCAAAGAGAAAGGAAGAGGAAAGGGCTGGGTCCCATTGTCCCCTTCCAAGGCACTCCCCAGTGACCTGAAGATCTCCCACCCAGTTCCACCTCTTAAAGTTTCCACCACTTCCCAATAGCACCACTCTGAAGACCAAGCCTTTACATATGAATCCTTGGGGGACCCTCATCCAAACCATAGCAATCACTCTAAGGATGCTGGGAGAAATGACCAGAGGGACAAGAGAAAAATCACAACAAAGTGGTGTCACAGAGGCAGACAAAGAGAAGTTTCTGGAAGGAGGGAGAAGCCACAGTGCTCATGCCTGAGCAATAGCAGGTAGGACAGTAGTTTATTGGGTTTGGTGACCTCAGGACACTGACAACTGGGTAAGGGCCACTTCAGAAGGGTGGGGGTGGGGCAGTGGAGGAGGGAATGGGTGGTGGGAAGTCACAGTAATTGCTCTTTCAAGAGATTTAGCTAGGAGAATGGTGGAGCAAGATGACTGAAGCAAGTTTTCACTTCTTTTTCCTTTATTTCTTAATGAGAAAGGCTGTACACAGTCTTGGAAAGGTGCTTACAGGGGAGACGCAGGTTGAAAAAGAAGAAAAGCAAGAGCAGGGTCCCTAAAGAACTGGAAAGGGACTGAGAAGCAGACACTCAGGGCTTACATGAGGAAACGGGAAGAGAGGCAAGAATGGAGCTGCATCCTGTGTCCCCTACACCGAACACCTGAGTGCTGTGATTTGATTTTGCTACCTGCAGAATTTTCTCCTGTTGTTTTAGAGTCTCAGGCCATGTATTTTTTTTTTTTTTTTAAGATCTGTAAAGCTGCTCATTTTCTTAGAAAAACTGTGGGAGGTGTTTGAGTCCTCAGTGGAAGTTTTGCTCCTGTAGGTAGGAAATACTTTTCTCCTGCACATCATCACAGAGTGCTTCCAAGGTGTGGACTCAGACCATAAACCCACTGGAAAGCAGGCCTGGTTACGTCGTCCCAGGGGAGATCCCCCACCCAGACGCTAAGATCAACACGTGCATTTCCTAGTCCTCTTTCATACAGTGGGTTTATTTCTTGAGTGTGGTTCCTGAGAGGGGGCGCCCCAGGTTTGATGGGGGCTCCTAAGGCTATTTGAGAGGCATTTCAGGCTTAACTTCACAAATGCCGTGCCCCTGCAGCTGTCAAAACAGAAACTTGAGACAAAAGGTGGCTTTGTCACCTGTTCACGTCAATAGGTTCTTGCTTTCAGTTCATTTTGGCCGTGGTAGATTCTCTTCCTTTTGTGATAGCTCAGCAGTGTGTGTGTGTTTTAAACACTTCCATATTTCATCCAGTGTTTTGGTTTTAATCAAGAATATCAGATCTGCCCGTCTGCTCGAGAGGAAGCCTGGTGTGCCTGCTATGGTAAGTTTGGTTTTGATAAGCAGGACATGAGCAGTGTTTGCCTGCTGAGTTTTCAGTGTATGAATCTTGTTGCTATGCAGTTGTTGCTTTGGCCCAGGGTTTGTAAACCAGCCATTTCTTGGATGCCCAGCGAACGAAGGAAAGCGAGGGCTTTGGTTTGCTGATTACAAACCATCTCCATGGTCACTGGGCTCTAACGATGTTTTCCTAGCAGCGTTCAGACAGTAATGACTTTCTTTTGTCACTTTTCGGCTTCTCGTATTTCATGGTGAGAGGAAGGACTGCAGACCTGCTTGGGAAGACATGCAACACACAGAACAGAGCAAGCTTAAAGCATAAGGACTTTTTCTGTAGGACCCTTGGAAACAACTAGTCTATTTTTGCTTTCACTTTGATTGGTGGGGAAAGAAAAGAATATAGCTCATCCATTTCTGAGTTCCAAGTGTGAATATTTATTCTGCCTCATAGAAGATCCCTATTTGAATCACCCGAATCAGAAAGTCTGTTTAAAAATTACAGAAAAATAATCTGGCATAATTCCAGTGTGACTTTCTTTTTGTCTTTAAGTGCCAACAGGCTCCAAAGGCTAAAAGCAAAATTATAGGTATTCAAGTCTCTTTACATTCTTTTTCTGTTTTTGGCAGTACTGGGATTTGAACTCAGGGTCTCATGCTTGCTAGGCACACATTTTACCACTTGAGGCACACCCTATCCGTTTTCTTCTAGTTTGTTTTTCAAATAGGGTCTTGTATGTTTTCCTGAGCCAGGCTTGGACTATCATTTTCCTATCTCTGCTGCTTGAGTAGTTGGGATTACAGGTATGGGCCACATGCCTGGTCCCAGGTGCCTTTACATTATAAAGCAAGATACAAGATTGTCTGCATTAGTCACTGTTTGTGTAAGAGATCTGTTATAAAGAATTGGCATGTGATTATAGAGGATGGGAAGTCCCAAGATTTGTAGTCTGTAAGCTGGAGACCCACGAAAGTTCTAGTTTGGGTCTAATAGTTTGAGAACCAGGAGAGCTGATGATATAAATCAAATCTGGGAGGCTTGAGGCCCCCAAAGAACTGATGTTTCAGATCCTGTACAGAGAAAAAAAAAAATGATGTCTGAGCAGTCAGGCAGAAGGAGTTCACCATTATTCACTGGAGGGTCAGCATTTTGTTGACCTACCTCTAGAAAGGCAATCTACTTTATTCAGTCTTATGATTTGAATGTTAATGTAATCCAAGAATAGCATCACAGATATCCCAGAATGATGTTTGACTAAATGTCTGAACACCAATTAGTTGATGGCTAAATGAAATTAACCATTGGAGAACACAAAAGAAACCCAGGACAGGCAGGATAAATTGAAAGTAGACGGTAAGACGGTGATCAGCCAGGTCACCGTGGCTCACACCTGTAATTCTAGTTACCTGAGAGGCTGAGAATGGGAGGATTGTGATTTGAGGCCAGCCCAGGCCAAAAGTTAGCAAGACCCCATCTCAACCAATAGGTGAGCATGGTGGTGTGCGCCTGTCATCCCAAGCTATGAGGGAAGCTGAGATTGGGAGGATCATGGTTCCTGGTCAACCTGGGCAGAAGAGTTGGCAAGACCCCACCTCAATGGAAAACAGCTTGGCATAGTACACGTGTCATCCAGTGACAGTGGGAGGTTTGAAGTAGGAGGACTGAGATCTGGGCTGATCTAGGTAGAAAGAAGACCTTATTTACAAAGTAACTGGAGCAAAAAGGTTAGGGGTATGGCTTAAGCAAGTAGAGCGCAAGTGCGAGGCTCTGAGTTCCAGTACTGTCAAAATGAAGAGATGGTGGATTGAAAACAGAGAAAAAAAATTATGTATCTCTTATGGTTGATTGATAATGGCCACAAATTTCCTCCCAACAAGAAGTGGAGTCGATTTCTCTACCCTATGAATACAGGCTGCAAAATCTTCTCTTATTATGACAGTAGCGTATCACAAAAGTGACAAAGAATGATCCTGGGATCCAGGCCTTAGCTGACTGGAGAAAACCAAGCCAGCTAGAGAAAGGGAATTCAGACTGCCGGATGCTTGCCAGATGTGAGGAAGTCTGGTGATGACCAGCGAGCCTCGAGCCAACCTAGCAAATGCAAATGCAGAGTGAGTCCGGCCAGCATTCACAGAAAAACTGTAAGCCAGTAAGCCTCGTCATAGTTTTAAGCCACTAAGTTTTGGGCATGGTTTGGCATGCATGAATAAGTAATGGACAGCAGCATACTCTAGAGCTTCAGAATATACAGCCTTTGCAAGCTTGTTTACAAAAGGCCATTTACAAAAATAACCGTTCACTGCGCCATTAACACACCTCTACCAACTGCAAAGGCTAGAAATTACAGACAGATACAAAACCAAAAATGAAATTAGGCAAAGACCATTAGAAAAATCTCAATGTATTTGGAAATTAAGAAATATACTTTTAAGTAATGGAAAGAATATACTAGTGCATACTTTAAAAGTATGTATATTTATTTTTGGCAGTACTAGGGTTTGAACCCCGGGCCTTGACCTTCTACACAGGTGCTCTGCCATTTGAGCCATGCCCCCTTGTATTGCTTTAGTTATTTTTAAGGGAAAAAACTTTTTTTTGAGACAGAGCCTTGCCAAATAGCCCAGGCTCAGTATCCTAAGTGCTGGGATTACAGGCATGTCACCAACTCCGAGTTTTTTTTCAAGAAAATTACAAGTCAATTTAATTTACAAACCAATGCAACAATCTTCTACAAAATAATAACAAGCAAATAAATAAGCAAACAAAAATCAAAGCAGTAATACATAAAAAGCTTATTAATACCACACAAGTACGATGTTGGTTAACAGCTTAAAATTAATCAATATGATCAAGCACATTCATAGATTAAAGAAGAAATGCTATGACCGTTCAGCAGATACAGAAAAAATTTGATAAAATTCAACATCTACTTGTAGTAAAAAAGAATTCTTAGGAACTAGGTATAGAAGGGAGTTCATTAATGTTAGGTAAACATTGAGGAACAAGACAGATTTGTGTTACCACTTCATTATTGCACCAGATAGACCAATAGATCAAAAGAAAGAAATTTAATGTGTAAGGTTTAGAATGAAAGAAATAAAATTGTTATTACTTGTAGGTAATCATATTGTTTGTTCATTTTGATTTTCTACAGACAATGATAAATTATTAGAATTAATAAGGGTGTTTATGAATTTGCTAGAAATAAAAATAAATGTAAGAATGTGTTTTCCTTATAACAACAATAAATAAAAACTAAAATTTGAAAGGTTATAGTTTAAAATAGTATAAACTACCTAGTATGTCGAAATCATATGTAAAGCCTTTACAGGAAAGATTTAAAATCTGTATTAAGTAATGAGTGGATAGATACATTATACTCACAGTGTAGAATCCATGTTTTAAGAATATCACTTCCTTCTGATTTATGCATAGATTTAATGCATTTCCAGTAAAAAATTTCTACAAAGGTTTCGCTTTTAGATTTTTTTGGTGGCATGTGATAGCTGATTCTGAAATTTTTACACAGACATGCAAAGGATCCAGGACAGCCAAGACAGTACTTGAAGAAGAAGGCGATGGAAAGACTTAATCTACTAAACATTGAGGTTTATTTGTAGCTACAGCATTTAAGACAGTGCAGTCTGGGCTCTGAGAGAGACAATTGAATCAAGAGAGAAGAGAACCCAGTATGTAGTTCCTTAATTCATGATGGAAATACCCCTTCTGTGTAATGAGGGGAAATGTTTTAAAAAAAAAAAAAAAGGCATTCAGCTATCCACAGGGGAAGAAATTAATCCCAACCTCACACCACACACAAAATCACCCCATGTGAAGTGTTGCCTTACAATGAAAGTGAAACTGTAAAGCTCGTAATAATACGGATTATTGCTTTATTGGCCCCAGTTCTCTCTGTGCTCATGTCTTTTCCTATGTGACTTTGAAGTATCACTCACAAAAGGGAAGTGTACATCTTTCCTCTCTTGACTTAAGTTTTGGCTCTGAGACTTGCTTTTGTGAAAATGACAGCATGCCAATATGAGCCTAGGTCTCCATGGGCTTTGCACAGCTCTTCATGTCCTCTTCCTCTCTGCCCTTACCATCAGAAGGAAGATGAGAGGTGAGGAGATAAGTGTCCTAGTTAGGCTGTGAGCCAAACCCAGCCTGGGGTGGAGCCCAGCCAGATTAAGTGAGCTCAATTTGATAAGCCAGCCTGAGCTGTGAGGGAGAATACTAAATGGTTTTTGTTTTCAGTCACTGAGTTGGGTGGCTTTGTTAGATGATAATGGCCAACTTATCAGAAGGCAATACAGGAAAGTGGATATCCCATCTGGATATGACTTCCAGATGGGAAAATTTTCTTAAGTTAGTTCCTAAAATTCCCATTCACCTTAAAGAGTTATGTGAAAATGAAGAACCTTTGTCCATCGGAAGATACCAAGAAACTTACCATAGGGTGAAAGGAGTTATCTACAATCATTTAACCAACAAAACAAACAAACAGAAACAACCAGTACAGTTCACCCTCTGTATCCATGGGTTCTGCATCTGCAGGTTCAACCAACAACAGATCAAAAACATTTTTTAAGAGATTGTATCTGTGTTAACATTTTTATGTCACTCCCTGAGAAAACACAGTATAACAGTTATTTGTATAGCATTTACTTGCATGGGGTATTATAAGTAGTTTAAAGATGAGCTAAAGTAGCCAGGAAGATTGCATAGATTGTATGCTGACACTATGCCATTTTACTAGGGACTTGACACATCTGTGGAGTTTGGTATTTGCAAGGGTTGATGGATCCTGGAACCAAATGACACTAAACTTGAACTTATGATGTTGTATCTGGAAGTTTAGTGAAATTTAGGGGTGATGCCTTGAAGGAACTAACTAGAAAAACTTTTAAGACTTTTTTTTGGCACTACTGGGCCTTGGAGTCAGGGCTTACATGCTTGCTAGGTAGGCACTCTACTTCTTTTTTTTTTTTTCATTTTTCTTTTATTATTCATATGTGCGTACAAGGCTTGGTTCATTTCTCCCCCCTGCCCCCCACCCCCTCCCTTACCACCCACTCCATCCCCTCCCCCCCCTCAATACCCAGCAGAAACTATTTTGCCCTTATTTCTAATTTTGTTGTAGAGAGAGTATAAGAAATAATAGGAAGGAACAAGGGGTTTTGCTGGTTGAGATAAGGATAGCTATACAGGGCATTGACTCACATTGATTTCCTGTGCGTGGGTGTTACCTTCTAGGTTAATTCTTTTTGATCTAACCTTTTCTCTAGTATCTGTTCCCCTTTTCCTATTGGCCTCAGTTGCTTTAAGGTATCTGCTTTAGTTTCTCTGCGTTAAGGGCAACAAATGCTAGCTAATTTTTTAGGTGTCTTACCTATCCTCACCCCTCCCTTGTGTGCTCTCGCTTTTATCATGTGCTCATAGTCCAATCCCCTTGTTGTGTTTGCCCTTGATCTAATGTCCACATAGGAGGGAGAACATACGATTTTTGGTCTTTTGGGCCAGGCTAACCTCACTCAGAATGATGTTCTCCAATTCCATCCATTTACCAGCAAATGATAACATTTCGTTCTTCTTCATGGCTGCATAAAATTCCATTGTGTATAGATACCACATTTTCTTAATCCATTCGTCAGTGCTGGGGCATCTTGGCTTGTTTCCATAACTTGGTTATTGTGAATGGCACTCTACTTCTTGAGCCCCTCCACCAGTTCTTTTTTATGATGGGTATTTTTGAGATTAGTGTCTTAAGAACTATTTGCCTTGGCTGGCTTCAAACCTCAATCCTCCTGATCTCTGCCTCCTGAGTAGCTAGCATTACAGGTGTGAGACACCAGTGCTCAGCTTTAAGACTCTTTTAAGGGCTGGAAGTGACCCCAAAGGTCAAGCATTCCAATCTCACATGGAATAGCTGGAGAGACTGAAACCCCAGGACATCAGGGGCCGTCTGGCAGTGAAGACAGGGCCAGCACCCTGGAGCCCAGATTTCTCACTGAGCTTCTTCCAACTTGTTCGAGCTCAACCTGTGAGGTGGGAACACGAAACACTCCCATTTACTCACACTGATGGTATTTCTTCTTTCTCATCTAGCCTCGAAAGACCTTTAGTTTTGCAGAAACCAATTTATTGTCACTCAAGTTTGTTATCATTTACAAGCAGGGAGAATTCATGGAGCACCCCACCTCAGGTGAGATTTGCCCTGTCACAGTGCTTGTGACTCTGCTCATTGCCTCCTTAGCTCCTTGTGGTTTGGAAGCTCCCCTTGGATTTGACCAGGTTTTGGCAGTACTGGAGTTTGAACTTAGGGCTTTGCACTTGCTAGGCCGGTGTTCTACCTCTTGAGTCATGTCTCCAGTCCTTTTGGCTCTGGGTATTTCTGAGATAGGATCTCACTTTTTGCCCCGGTGGACCTGGGTCATGATCCCCATAAGTTTGAGGATGACACACCTGTGATACCATGCCCACCTTTTTCTATGGAGGTAGGATTTCTTGAACTTTTTCCTCCTGGTTGGCCTCAAACACTAATCCTCCTGCTCTCTGTCTTCTGAGTACCTAAGATTGCAGGTATGAGCCACTGGCACCTGACTTGTCGTTGGTTCTTGCTTCTGCACTCTTTGAGGCTCAGCCTCTTTTCCTGGATTTTGAGCACTGCTAATCAACTCCCTGATTTCTGATGCAGCTTTGAGCTGATCTGGCAGTGGTCTTGAACTCTGAGACACTCCAGTTCCCCCATGTGGACTTGATCCTCCTTGACTCTTGTGTCTCTCCCATCTCTTCAGATATCGGGCCTATGATGCTAAGCTGGTATCTATCACATGTCTGCAAGCCTCACTCATTATCTTTTGCCTGGACCATTACAATAGTCATTAGAGGCCCAGAAAGGTCAAAATAACTGTGTGTACTTTTTTGACAGGAATAATGGAATTCATTGAGCACTGAATTGTGAAGGACTTTGGTTTAAGCTCATTTCAGTTATTAATTAATTTAATACTCAAAACATCCCCATGGGCGAGTACCATTTTAAAATAGGGAGACTGATAAATAGAGGAATTGAGTAAGTTGCCCAAGACAGACGATAATGCTTGATTTAAAAATCCCAGAGGTCTGGCTTCATTAGATCGTGAGTACCTACTACTATGAGCCAGGCATTGTACTAGGCATCAAGGATACTGAAGAAGACATCTGCTCATGCAGAGTGTGTGGGCTAATGAAAGCCACCGTCACTGTCACTTAAATAATAACACAAAAATTACAATGTCATTGACAAGTGCTTCACTAAAAGAAAGTAGAGAATGAAGTGGGAATAAGAGAGGTTGTTTTAGCAGGCTCACGTGTGATTCCTGAAGTGCAGAATTGCCAGGGGCCATACAAGATGATTTTGGGTGGTCCATGATTAATATATTAAAGTTTGTCAGTTAGGTGTTTATATTAGCAAACACAGAAAATATTTGGGCAGTATCGGTAATATTTCTTACAATGTGGTAAAGAAAATAAGGCAATTTAATTATGCCCAGATAAGATTAAAAAAATCATCAAGGAAATATGGAAGTAACTAAAAATTGAGGGAACTTGGGCCAAGGAGTTTGGATGATGCAGGAAGGTGGGGATCTAGTTCAAAGGCTGTGCTTCTGTAGATTGGTCCCAGAGCTGGTGTGAGATGGTTTTAAATGGAAAAGTGAGGACCTGAGCCCCACAGTGAGGAAGCTACTGTGCTTGGTCTCTTTAAGGAACCTGTGCAGTTTTTCCTGCACTTGCTCTTACACTCAGGTTCTCACTGTAAATTCACCAGCTTGCTTCCCATGGAAATGACGTGTTTGTAAATAGCTGGCTTTCTGCAAAATAGACATTTCTTGATTTTGGCAGTGGTGTTTTGAAGATTTGACACATCTCCCATCATCTCTGGGCTCTTATCCTTACAATCAATGATGCTCATTGCATCCAACAGTTTTTCATCTAAGCGCAGTGGAAGAAATTTTCCATGAAAAGGAAAGAAAATGTCAGAAACAGTTGAGCTAGGGCTCAGAACTGCATTAAGCAACTTGAGGTCTGTTCTACTGAAAGTAATTAGTAAGGAGGCAGATGAAGGCTCCTTGTCCTACCCCAAAGTCTAGCACTGGGCAATTTTTCTTTTTTATAAGGCAGGGTCTCCTATGTAGCCCAGGCTAGCCTCAAACTTGAAATCTTCCTGCCTCTGCCTTCCAACTACTGGGATTACACGTGTGTGTACCAGCACACCCTGCTTTCTTGTGCAATTTTGCTTTGCTGCTTTTGCAATGTGTACTTGATTTAACAACTATGGATTTCTTAAGATAATGCAACCCACAATTGAAATGTTCTTCCTGTGAGAAATTATGTGTTGAATCAGCATTTTTTTGAGCTAAGTTTGCCAGTCAAGGAGGGAAGCCACCATGCTATTTGAACAGACAGATCTTTTCAAAGAAAAGGTCCTATAGTCCTGTCTGCAGACTCCATGACTCATTTTTCTGGTATTTTGTTCTGCATACCCAGAAACCCATTTATATGTAATATGCATCCCTTTATTTATCCTCCCTAGGGAGGGGAATGCTCCAGGTCAGCCTTCATCCTTGGAGGTGTAAGTCTCTGCATTATTTTTATGGAATGCACAAATTCCTGTTCAGTTTCCTCTGCCACCTCTTACTACTTTTGGTGGCTTGTGTATTTAGTGTTGCTTTCTCTCTCTCTGAGAGCTACAGATGAGTCAGACAATGAGGTCGGGGTGGAGGTAGGGTTTTATGACATGTGACTTCATTTGAGGTACCATCTGGTAGGTAAGTTCTTTGTCTGTTTCCCAACTCCCAAACCTCCACATGGCTTGCCAGCTTTGACAAGTTGCAGCCCAAAATAATTTGCTGCCTGGGTAAAACCACAGGTCTACCCAGTTTGTACCCAATGACCCTAGCTTTGCTTCAGAGTCTACAGTAGACACTTCATGGTTTTTTTTTTTTCTTGCCATGTTGGGGATAGAACTCAAGACCTTTGGGCATCTGAGGCAAGTACTCCACCACTGAGCTATACTTCCAGCCCCTGATGGATTATTCTCTGTCTGTCTACCCAGAACTTCTTTCCACTTTTTTTGGGACTGTCAGTCAACTCCTTTATTGATTTCCCTTTGAGGGAAAATCCCTTCCCTTGCAAGCTATCTTACTAAGATACTGTCAGTTTGGCTGTGTTGCCTTCTGGCTGTAGTGAATTGGACCAGTGAGACAAGCTGAGCCCATCAGGTTCATCTCTGGGGAAACTGAATCTTGGGAGGAGTGACCTAGATATGGAGTATACTTGGAGCCAATTCATTCTGATGTGGCAAGTCAGTCCTGGCTATTGTGTCTTTGGCCCTGCCTTTGTTCCTGCCTTTCTTAAGGCCTTGCTTCTGGTGCTATGACATCTAATAAATTAGTTTTTTCCTGAAGTAAACCAGACCCTGTTACTGTTGCTTATAACCAAAGCATCCCAGGAAAGCTGTCTCATCTCTCTTTCCTTAGTCTTATTCTTGGCTTCTTCCCCCATTTAAGGCTCTTTAATGGCATCTCAGCCCATTTGATGGCCATAACAAAATGCCATAAACTGTGTGCACAACAGACATTTATTTCTCACAGTTGTAGAGACTGGAAGTCCACGATCAACAGTTGGTGTCAGATGAGGGTCCTGTTTCCTGGTTTATAGATGGTGCCTCCTACCTGTGTCCCCACATGCTGGGTCTCAGGGACCTCTTTTAGAAGGGTACTAAGCCCATTCATGAGGGCTCCTCACTCATAACCCAACTACCTCCTACAATCTCTACCTCTTCATATGACCACACTGGTAATTAGGTTTTAGCATATGAATTTTGAGGGATACAAACATTTAACCATAGCAAATGGTTTCCCATTTCTCTTAGACTAAGACCCCAAAGCCAACCACAGTCTTCAAGGCCCAGGCTGGATTGGCCATTGGTGGACTCTTATGCCACCTTCCTACCCACCTTCTCTATGACTCTTGAAGCTCACTTGCTTCTTTTCCCTTCCTGAGGCATTCCATGCTCACCAGGGATTTCACACATTGTCCCTTAGTCTGCAGTGTTCCATTCCTTGAGTTGCCCTTCAGGTGCCCTTGCCAACTCTTGGGGCTCTCCACGTACACATCACAACACCACCTCAGTTTTCCATCAATTACCATCAGCCTTCTATGTACATAGATCTCACATCATGGATTCAACCATGGATTGAAAATACCTGAAAACAGTTGTGTCTATACTGGATACACGTAGATTTTCGTTCCTTCTCATTTCCCTACCCCCCCAAAAACAGTACACAACAGTATGTTGTGTTAGGTATAAATACTCCAAAGATGATTTAAAGTATATGACAGGATGTGTAGTTATATGCAAATGCAATGCCACTGTACATTAGGGGCCTGAGCATCTGCACATTTTTGTATTCCCAGGGATCCTGGAACTAATTTCCCATAGATACTGAGGGACAACTCTATATACCTATACCTATGTGTGGGTTACTTGATCATTGTTTCCCTTGCTTGATGATAAGCTCCATGAGTGAAGGAGGTAGGCTTTTGTCTATGACTGCATTCTAACACAGAACTTGATGTTAGTACAAACATTTTGGTGGAATGAATACATTTTGGAAAAAGTGGTCGGAACTTGTCATATGAGCTTGTGTTCCTCGCCTTCCTCTTTCATGATTTCTGTGTTTCCTCTATTTTCTTTAGGGTTCTGTAGTATGATGGCTGATGGTTCAATCAAACATACAATCATGGATTTTGCTAACATGATTTCCTATTGTATCCTTATCTGATTTCCATATTATACCACTGGATAATATTCCCCCAATGACATCACTCAATGATTAGGATTATTATATCCTTGCAGGCAAGAATTAGGGTTATGAAGAGTAATTCTTTTACTGTTTCTTCTCCTAAGTAGCTGGGTGAACATTAGCTGATTCATTTAATGTCTTTAAAACTTAGTTTTCTCATCTTTATTATTATTATTTTTTTTCCAGTACTGGGATTTGAACTCAGGGCCAACACCTTGAGCCACTCCACCAGCCCTTTTTTTTTGTGTGATTTTTTTTTTTTTTTTGGCCAGGGCTGGCTTTGAACCTTGATCCTTCTGATCTCTGCCTCCCGAGTAGCTAGGATTATACGTGTGAGCCACCTGCATCCAGCGCCTCATCTTTAAAATGGGGAGAAAATATGTTCTGCTAAATATTGCCTGGTGGTGGAGGATATAGAGATAATGACTGTCAAAACAATTGGGAAAATACTAAATGGATGTAAAAATCTAAGAAACCTTTATCAATATTCATAACTTTTTGATATTCATTATAATATTTGGTCATTTATAGGCATTCTCCAAATGCTATAATCCCTTAATGTACCTTCCTTTATTTCAAATAGTACATAAAATGTGATGTGCTATTAATTATCACTAAGTACTTATCAAGAGCCAAGCTCAGAGGTAAGATAGGACGTTATGTCACTTCATCCTCATACTTCTCATTGGAGGAGGACACTGAGGCTAGGAGAGGCTAAGCAACTCATTCAAAGTCTGGCTGGAATTCTAATTTGAGCAACTGATGGAGGTCAGCACTCTCAGCCGGGTCCACATGGCCTCCCGTCCCTGCATGTCCCTTCAGAGGTAGACAAAAGCCACGCTTTACTATGTGCCCCCTGTGTCCTCCTCTTCATTTAATGTTTACATAATCTTCATCCTTTCACAAATGTGGAAAGGGAAGTGTAACCTGGATTTTCATTTCCGGGTGATTACAGAAAGTTGCAACAGGTCACCACCATGTTACTGCAATAACAGAAGAAAGCAATACATTGTAACAATGGAGTTCTTAAAGACGGGGAGAACAGTGTAAGAAACAAGCAAGAGAGGGCTGAACAGGAGGCCTGAGCCCACCCCTTCTCACTTCCTTCCCTGGGGTATTTGACTCTTCTGATGGAAAGAGGAAACAGAGGTTGTGGCCATCCCATGCAGTTAGTGTGACACACTAGAAACCAGAGGAGTCCCCAAGGCAAGCCTGGTTTTCCCCATGGGACATTTGTTGAGTTCTGGGACTGCAGATAAGGAGGCTCAAACAGCTGGGATCTAACATTCACTAAATCTAGGTCTGAGCTGCCTGCATTATGACCAGGTTAATTTTGAGTTCCTTTCCGAAGCTATAAGGCACAAGGGATCATTTGCTGGCTTTGGCATTTATGTTCCCTTGCACCAATTGTATCTGGGTTTGCTGTGGCAAGAAGCTTTTCCTAGACATTGGCGCCCTCTGCTGTCAAAAATCAATTCTGCATGGACTCGGAGCCCGCCCTGACCGTTTTCCCAAAGCCAGGCAGGGCTGAGAACCACAGTCTGAGTTTATATTCACTGACCTCCTCTGTGTGCTGTTGACTGCTTGCAGCTACAAGTCTGTTGTAAAACAGAGTCACTGGTGCTCACAGCACAGGGTGTAAACATTAAATGAATCATTGTACAAAGCCCTTAATATTGCCTGGTACGCAGTGAGTGCTCTATAGTTATGATGGCAGTGACCATTGTGGTTAGGACCACTCTGGTCCTCCTCAGGCTCCTCAGAGCAGATGCACTGTGAGCTGGCTCTGACCTAGATGTTTTGGGTGTTCACATGTCTCAGTCTCCCTACAGCAGGGGACCAGGGAAGGCAGCCTGGAGCTCAGTGTCCAGGAAGAGGAAGGCCTGAGCTGGGAGAGGATGTCAGTCTCCTGTCTGTTAACAAGTTGGCACCTGCTGCGCTCCAACCTCAGGCCTGTGGAAGCTGAGCTGTCCTCTCACTCAGGCTGCTGAAACTATCTCTGAACAGCACCTTTTTGAGGACTGCGTCATGATCCATCTTACAAGATGCCCTCTCTGGTCTCCTTAGACGAGGCACTCTGAGCTCATGGAAAAATGGAGAACCAGTTAGATAACACATGATAGTTCTTGACTTGGCTGACTGCTTTTTTGACTGTTTTGTGTGTATCCCCTGGGTGGGTGCTGGGAATTCTAAGGTTGGGGGATAGAAAGCTGCCCTGGAGCCTCCTGGTGAGGTACGTAGGAAGAGGGAGCCTGGCTCAGGGTCTCAGCCCTTCAGAGCCTGTGGCTTTGACTCTGGATCACAGTCATTTCCTGTCTTCCAGTTTCCTAACCTTTCAGGTTCCAGTTTTCCCAGCAACCACAGGCTTGCTGAGGTTTATTTCCTCAGGTGGCTCACACCTGTAATCCTAGCTACTGGGGAGGCTGAGATTGGGAGGGTCATGGTTCAAGGTCAGCCTAGGGCCTAATTAGCAATGCTCCATCTCAACAATTGCTGGGCATAGTGGTGTGCACCTGTCATCCCAAGCTACATGGGAGGCTGAGATCAGGAGGATGGTGGTTGGAGGCCATCCATGGCAAAAAAGTTTGCAAGACCCCATTCTCAATGGAAACAAGCTAGATGTGGTGGCCTGTAACTGTCATGACAGTGGGAAGCTTAAAAAAGAAGATCATGGTCCAGTCTGGGCTGGGCAAATTTGAGACCGTACTGGTGGACACTTGTGGCTTATGCCTGTAATCCTAGCTACTCAGGAGGCAGATATAAGGAGGATTGTGGTTCAAATCCAGCCCGGGGAAATAGTCCGTGAGACCCTGTCTCAAAAGTACCCATCACAAAAAAAAAAAAAAAAAAAGCTGGTAGAGTGACTCAAGCAGTAAGAGCACCTGCCTAGCAAGTGTTGAGGTCCTGAGTTTAAACTCCAGTACTGCCAAAAGGTCTGAGTTTACTTACCTGACTGAACTTGAAGATCTTAGCTGAGTATTCCTGGGTAGAAAGGTTCTGGATAGCCTCCTTCCATCATACCTTTCCCATGGCCACTTTATGCTGTCATGGCTGCTGTGGGTTGCTGCCCAGCTCGCTTACCTCCAGGACTGAAATACTCATGTCCCCAGTTTCCCCCAAAGGTGGACAGCTGGGAACTCAGCTCCATCCCTGCCCACTTTACCAAGAGTAGCACAGGCCCAGTGGCTGTTTGATGGGGTTTGCAAAGGCCCAGTCTCCCCACTCCAGTTCAGAATAACTCCAAAGTGTCATTCCAGCCCCAGGCTGCTTTGGGGATCCGAGAGGCCTTTCTCGGCTCTCCCACTGGTCCCAAGGGCACCCCAAATAAACTTCCTGCATTCTAGTCTCCATCTGTTTGTTTCCTAAGAACCAGATTGCAACACTCATGATTAACGACAGTTTTCACTCAACCTCTTACTGATGCTACTTAATGATTTCACTCTAGAAAAATGTTTTATTAAAATTCTTTATTAGAATATATTTGTTGTACAAGGGGGATTCATTGTGACAGTTCCAAATAGGCTTGCATTGTACATTGGTTAGATCACCCCCACCATCTCTCCTCCTCAACCCCCTCCCTGCTGCACTTAAAGCAATTGCAAGAGGTTTCTTTTTAGTTCCATGTAGTACCATTTGTCAATCCTTTCTCTTAGTTTCTGAGCCACTTGAGTTCTATTTAGGAAGTCATTGCCTATGCCTCTAAGTTCCAGTGTGTTCCCTGCTCTTTCCTACCCTAGCTTGAAAGTTTCAGGTCTTATATTAAGGTCCTTAATCCACTTTGAGTTGATATTTGTACAGGGTGAAAGGCATGGATCTACTGTCAGTTTTCTGCATACAGATATCCAGTTTTCCCAGCAACATTTGTGGAAGAGGACGTCATTTTTCATTGTATGTTTTGGGCATCTTTGTCAAAAATCAGGTGGGTGTAGCTGCATAGATTCATATCCAAGTTTTCTTTTAATCCAGCTTCTGCAGATGAGAAAAATCACTATTGTCTTTCCAAGTCTGGCTTATTTCACTTCCCATAATAATCTCCAACAAGTTCCATCCATTTTCCTGCAAATGACATAATTTAGTTCTGTTTTATGGTTGAATTGTGTATATATATCACATTTTCTTTATCCATTCATCCATTTATGGGCATCTAGGCTGATTCTAAAACTTGGTTGTTGTGATTATTCTGAATATTTCTTTCTATGTACATATCTCTTTTTATGCTGAGTATATACCAGGGATGGCTTAGTGAGATCTATATTTGGCAGTTCTGTATTTGTTTTTTTCAGGTAACCTTCATACTGATTTCTACAGTGGCTGCACTAATTTACATTTCTACCAGTGGTATATGAGGGCCACCGCTCCCAGTGCTTGCCAGCTTTGTCGTTTGTTTCTTCATTATGAACACCACTGTGAATGAGGTAACATGGTGTGTACCTCTCATTTGCATTTCTCTGACAGCTAAGGATGCTGAGCATTTTCTCATGTATTTATTGACCATTTGCACTTCTTTTAGAACAGTCCATTCACTTCATCTGCCTATTTGTTGATTGATTGGATTATTTGTTTTTTTTGGTTTTTAACTTTTGTGTTCTTTATGTTTTCTGGATACTAGTCCCCTGTCAAGTAAGTGGTAAAGATTTTCTTTCATATGTAGGCTATCTCTTCATTCTGTTGTTTCCTTTGCTATGCAGAAGTTTTTTAATTTTATGCAGTCCCATTTGCAAGTTCTCACTCCTATTTCCTGGGCTATTGGAGTCCTATTTCATTGCCTCTACCTAGTGTTTTCCCCAAGCTTTACTGTAGTAGTTTCAGAGTTTCAAGTTTTACATTAAATTCTTTGATACATTTTGTATTGATTTTTGTGCAGGGTGAGAGAAAAGGATGTAGTTTTCTCTTCTACATGTGGATATCCAGTTTTTCCACCATGAGTTGTCAAAGAGGCTGTCTTTTCTCCATAGTATGTGTTTTGGCTCCTTTGTAGAGAATCAGATGGCTGGAGCTGTGTGCAGCTCTAGTGGTAGATTGCCTGCCTAGCAAGTGCAAGGCCCGGATGTTTAAAACCTAATGCCACTGTCACCACCAAAAAAATGTTTGTCATTGAGAATCAGATGGCTTAGCTATGTGGGTCTTTTATTCTATTCCATTGGTCTGATGACCAAAGTTCACTACATGTTTATTGGAAAATACAGAAAAGTTCACATACAACACCCCCCCCCCAAGATTTTTAGCAAATTCCTATTAAAGAAGGAATATTTTCCTAAGTGTTATAGTATTATGAACCTGTATTTCATAGAATATTTTTTGAATTTGTAATTTCCTAGTATTACAATCTTATTAAAGTATTTTTTAAGAGTTGGTTCCATAATACTTTCTTTTCATTTTTGTTTTTGAGACTGCCTGTAGCCCAGGCTGACCTCAAACTTGTGATCCTCCTGCCTCTGCCTCCTGACTTCCAGGATTACAGGCGAGTTCCACTACATCTGCTGTGGTTCCACAGTACTTTAAACTTGGAAGTTAATTATACTCTTCCTCCTCTTTCAGGTGGATGCACGGAGCAAAGTTAGCAAAGTGGCACAATTCACATAGCATTAAAGTTGTACTTCAAGAGCTAAGACGTCTAATGATATCCAAGGATAATATGAAGCTTCCACAGCCCCCAGAAGGACAAACATAATTAATTTTAGTGGATCTCAAATTCGTCTTCAGTCAACGACCTTTCACTCATATTAATGTCTTGATCAAATATCTCAATGCAAAACACCCACACAGTAAGTAAGAGAATTCCAGCTGGTAAACATGACCTGGACATTTGTAAGAATATATTTAACATATGTACACCCATTGTGGTTTCTGGTAACAGAGGAAAAATGAAGCAGAATTTTTCTTTCTCTTGTTAAGGAACTGTCATTTAAACATGAACTGGGCGTACTCCAAATAAAATTCAGGTTTGCAAGATGAAATCATGGCAAAAAGCGTCAGAAACAAGTACTTCTGAAATGTAAAATCTCAAGAAGGAAAAGCATGCTTTATCCAGCTTACTTGGTGAAAGAGCTGCAGCCGCAATTGGTTAAAGTAGCAGCTATGTTTTACTATAACAAAATACCTGCAGCTGGGTACTTTTTATGTATGTGGTGCTAAGGATCAAATCCAAGCTTCATGGATGTTAGCAAGTGCTCCACCACTGAGCTACACACATAACCTCCTGAGGCTGGGTACCTTAGGGGGAAAAGAGGTTTATTTGGCTCATGATTCTGGTGGCAAGAGGGTCCAAAAAGAGGGTCCAATGGTCACAGTGCCCATTGGCTGCATGACAGCATGGTGGAGAAGCAGAAACGGAAGCAGACACATGTATAAGGGGCTAAGCACATGGGATGATGTCATTTCCTAATAACCCACTCTCGCATGTCCTAGCAAACTAACCTCTTGACACCACTGTTAATCCCAAGATGTCTCCATGACCTAATCACCTGCCACTACGTCCCAACTCTTTCTTTTTTTTCCCCCCCCTCCGAGTACTGGGGCTTGAACTCAGGGCCTACACCTTGAACCATTCCACTGGCCCTATTTTTGTGAAGGGTGTTTTCCAGATAGGGTCTCACTAACAGTTTGCCCGGGCTGGCTTTGAACTGTGATATTTCTGATCTCTGCCTCGTGAGAAGCTAGGATTACAGGCGTGAGCCACTGGTGTCCAGATAGGTCCCACCTCTTAATGGATCCAGCACTGCAACCTGGCCACACTGGGGACCAAGCTTCTAGCACATGCAAACTATTGCAATGCCTTTCCAGTTATTTATGTCCTCCTTAACTTCCGTAAGCATGTTCTCAGATTTCAGTGTACAAGTTGGAAACTTCTTTTTATTAGATTCCAAAGTATTTTATTCTTTCTCATGCTATTGAACATGGAATTGTTTTCTTAATTTTATTTTCAAATTATTGTCACAACTAATTTCTGTATCATGATCTTGTCTCCTGCAATCTTGCTGAGCTTATTAGTTCTCTTAGATTTTGTGTAAATTCTTTACAGCTTTCTCTATATAAGATCGTGTCATCTTCAAATATAGGTTTTTCTCTTTCTCTCTTTTTTTTTTTTCCAAATTGAGTTCCATTATCTTCTGCAGTTATAGTTCCAGCAATTCCAAGTTTCCTAGGTCACTTTATCTTCTTTTCTTTATTTTTTTTAAAAAAACTTATCATGTCTAAATTCTACCACTAGCAGTTTAAAGCCATAGTTTGATTTGTATCAATTATTTCTAGCTAATGTGCTTGATGAATTGGATAAAAGACTGCCAAGTTGAAGTAAGAAGAAATTGAAAAAAAAAAGGCTGGCAAGTTGTGTTATGTTTGGCTACCAAGGCTGTGTATACCTGACTGGCTCCATGATCCACTATTGGTCCATGGCCTGACTCCCCTAATTCTTCATTAGTCTTCTGAGCATTGTATACTTTTTCTCCACATGGTTGGTGGAAAAAATAATCAACTGAGAGGATCCAATTGTCCTACGAGTCCAAACAGTGAGATTAGCCACATATATCAAACCATCACACGGTGTCCCAGAAATATATACACTTTTTATATGAAGAAATAAAATTTATTGTTTGGCCTCGTAAATAACACTCAGCAACTTAGATAAACAAGAGCAAGCCAAATCTAAGATTAGCAGGTGGAACGAAATAATAAACTTATGAAATGGAGACTAAAAAAAAGAAACAAAACACAGAATGGATGAAATGAAAAAGTTGTTCTTTGAAAAGATAGATGAGATTGACAAACCCATTAACAAAGAAATAAAGAAAGAGGGAGAAGATCCAAATTAATAAAATTCAAATGATGAGGGAGAAACTGAGCAGAGTTGGCTGGACGAGGAGAGGGGTAAAGACCTCTGAGAAGGCAGCATCTCCAGACACAACACCTCCTTGAAGAATGGAGGCCAGGATGAAGGGAAGGGAAGGAAAGGGATCAAGAAATGTCATGGAGTTTCTCAGAACAGGTCTGCTGAGGAAAGACCTTAAAGAGCTGAAGTGGGTGAGCTGTTCTTGGGTTGGAGAGGGAGGAATGGGGAGGGACACAGATGTACTCACAGGGGATCAGAAGGCCCCATTGCAACTTTGGTGCTGTCCTGGTTTGGTCCTGGAAAAGAATCCAAGGAGAAGAGCTGACCGGACCAAGAGCCACTCTGAGTGGAGAGCAGTACCTTGGAGGTGTGTGAAGAGCAGTAGCTGGGAAGTGGGAGACCAGGCCTGGGTCCATCTAGGTGGGGTCATATACACTACTGAGATCAGGGACCCTCAGGTGTATGTGATAAAGGGGACTGTGCAGGACTGGATGGGGGATACCCTGGATGTGATTTCTAAAACCTGGACGTACAAGACATAGCTGAGGACTCAGGAAAGGGACTGTAAAGTGATGTACTGTCACCTTCTGTCCATTGTCACCCATCTCCTGAGGACTGAGGTCTGAGGCCTGGTCAGGTGTCTGCAGTGGCCAAAGAGCATCCTCTAAGGTGCCTCAGTTAACTAGAACTCTGTGAAGGATGTCATGAGTCATTGCCTTGAAAACTGTGCAGAGACACCCAGGGAGACCTGCCTCACCCCCACCCTCAGTGGGTGGGTGGGGTTGGGGCAGGGGCTGCACCTGCTCTCATTTTAACCCTGCCCAGCCCTCACAAAGTCTTTCTCCTGCATCTTACTCACCCACCAATGGCGTGCGAGGATTCAGGCCACGCCCACATTCTACATTCCATGCTGCCTAGCATCCCCTGCATCTGCCTCTTCTGGCTCACACCGCTGCGAGCTGTTGGAGTAGAGGACGCGGTGCTGGCTAGAGGCGGAGGAACGTGGTGCGCTGAGTGTTTCTAGTGATTGTGGTGTGTGTGTGTGTGGGACAAGACAGTTTCTGTGTGTGGGAGTTGATTGTGGTGTGTGTGGGAGTTGATTGTGGCGTGTGTGGGAGGAAGATTGGGGTTTTGTGCTTGGGACGAAAGATTTTGTGTGAAGAACGTGTTGTGTGTTAGAGGAAGATTGTTGTGAATATTCAAGAAACATCGTGATAAGACGTGGAGGAGGATTGTGGAGAGTGGAAGAGAGATCGTGATAAGTGGAGGAGGAAGACTGTCGATTGTGGTAGAGATATATCGTGATAACTGGTGGAGGAAGACGGTTGTGTGTGGTGGACAAAGATCTTGAGTGTTTGAGAAAGAGCTGGTAGATTGTGTGGTCATGTGGACCCGCCACCTTCCTCCTCCTAGACCAGCTATTTCTGAAGAAGTCAAACTTCAGAAACGGGCCTCGGGCAAGAAAATGCCGAGAGCCTTCCAGCTCAGGAACAACCTTAGTGTGCCTGTAGGGGGAAAGAAAAAGCAAAAGATAAAAAATGGTAACCCTGAGCTCCCCACTATTTGTGAGGATGTGCCCCCAAACCGCAGTGCTCCTGCACCAACAGCTTGTGAGGGTGCATTACCTGCCAGTGTCCCTTCACCAGACACTGGCATCAAGAGTAGCAAAAAGCTTGCATATGAGGATTTTCCCGTCATAAACTGGGAGGCCGTCATCACATCCAGGAAGAATGATGTGAAGCGAGATGCCCTCGATGTGTGCAACCACAAAACCGAAGACCTGAAAGAGAAGGACTTGCAGCTGGAGAAGAAGCTTCAAATCCTCTTGGCAGAAAAAGAAGCCATGCAGCTGAGCCGGGAGGAGCTTGAGAAGAAGCTGGCGCTGTCTGAGGCCAGGCTGCTGGAGTCCTCCAGCCAGCTGCAGCAGACCTCAGCAGCCATGCGTATCCTGCAGGAAGAGTTGGAGAGCAGTGCCCAAGAGGTTCTTCAACTGAAAAGTACCCTGGAGGAACTGAGGAGCCTGTTGGAAGAGCCGTCACCTCCACAGCCCCCAGCCGGGCCCAGTGCAGCAGAACAGCGACTGGAGGAGGAGGCTCGGCAGCTGAGAAAAGCGCTAGAGTGCCTGGAGGGTCAATTAGAGGCCCAAGTGAGGGAGAATGACAGGCTGAGTAGCCTCAAAGAGGACCAGGAGCGGCAGCTCCTGGCACTGGAGCAGGCAGCCAGAATCCCGGGCGAGCAGGCAGTGGATGGAAAGGAGGATATGAAGAGCATGGAGAACCAGGAGACCTTGACTGACCTGAGCGCGGTGCTGAAGGAGCAACTGGCCCAGCTTCAGCATGACAATATGAAGTTGACCTCCGCCCTGCTGGAGGAGCAGAATGTGAAGAAGAAGCTTGTCAAGAAGCTGGGCCATCTGCAAGAAAACCTAGACGACCTCAAGGTTATCATGGAGGTGAATAGCCAGGAGGCTCCCAGCTGGCAGGAGGAGGGAGTCCAGTGCCTGTGCCACCAGCAGGAAGACATGGTGGCCCATCGAGATCAGGTGGCTGCCAACCAGAAGCCAACTGGCAAGACAGAGGCACCAAAAGACTGCCTCCTGGAGGTGATGGCAGAAGACCTGGAGCCTCAAGGGGTACCAGTGGGTGCAATTGGAGAATGCACTGCCCTCAGTGCACTGCTGAAGGAGATTGAAGACAAGAAGGCGGAGACCATCTGCATGCTGCCCAGACAGAACGGGGAATTAACCTGGGAGCTTCAGGATCTGAAGTTCCAGCTTGATGACCAGTGCAAAATGTGGCAAGGCAAGTTCTGGCAGTCACCCACAGCTGTGCTGCTGGGTCCACCTCAGCGCCCCATGGCCCCCAGAGGAAATGTTTTTTGTTTTTTAAATTTTATTGTTCTTTTTAAGATCATATTACTGGTGTACTTGGTGTTTATTGTGACAGTTACAAAAATTCTTACAGTGTTTCATAGTTGAATTCACCCCCTCCATAATTATCCTTTTATCCACCCTCCCCCACTCCTGGAACAGTTTCAACAGGTCTCATTCCATTTTCATACATAAGTACAAAATATTTCCACCATATTCACCTTCCTAAACCCTTTCCTTATATCTTCCCCCCTCCCACTAGTACCAGCCGCCCAGACAAGACCTGTTTTACCTTCCTGTTCTCTGTTTTTGAAAAAAAAAAAAAAACCAATTTTGTTTGTTTAATAGAGCTATAAGAGGGAGTTTCGCTGTGACATTTCTATGTATATGTGTGTTACAATCCAAATTGGTTCATCTCTATTTTTCTCTTTCTATCTTATACCCCTCCTTATGGTGATTTCAAAGGTTTAAAAATTCTATATTCATTCTTGTATACAAAGTACATCAGCCATATTCACCTTCTTAACTTCCTTCTATTAGTCTCCCTGTCCCCTTAGCGTGACCTGTTTTATAATATTGCTTGTGTTTGTATTGGATCTGTTTTCCACACATGAGAGAAAACATGTGGCCTTTGGCTTTCTGAACCTGGCTAATTTCATTTTTGATGATGTTCTCCAGTTCCCCAGGATGACCGTAAAGTTGCGTGTGATGAGGGGGAGTTTGAAGATGTCAGCCTCACTGATGACGTGCATTTTGAGGAACGAGACATTGGAGCAACTTCCCCACTCCAAATGCAGCAGAACCTGCACTTGTGGTTCAACATCTCAAACCAGCAGGAGTGTGTAGAATTGAAGGATGACCTCTGCCTCCCCTTTTTTTACAGGGCTGATAGAAATGGTCAAGTGACCATTATGTGTGTTTAAAGTGGGGCCGGGGCTCTGCCCCACCCGAGTCCCTGCCACCCCAGCCCCTGCCACCCTGTCCCTGCCACTCCTTCCCAATCACCCTTTTGTATTAAGATTAGACCTATTTGAAAAGGGGCCACAAAAACATGCAAAGACATTGCTGTCTTTGTAAGTTGAGAAAATACAAGAAAATGTAACAAACAGCAATATTTTATTAAAGTTGAAAACTTGATTAAAATTTGATGTACTCTTTTCTTTCCACCAATCTTCCAAAATGGTCCAGCCGACCACCATAGTGATGAAGGGAGGTGTCATTAGATGCATGTGTGATGTGAATCTATCACTAAAGAAGACTATTTCTGCCTGTAAGACACAAATTAGTGGGCACCGGTGGCTCATGCCTGTAATCCTAGCAACTCAGGAGGCAGAGATCAGGAAGATCGTGGTTTGAAGCCAGTCCCAGACCAATTGTTCATGAGACCTTACCTTGAAAACACCTATCACAAGGGCTGCTGGAGTGGCTCAAGGTGTAGGCCCCAAGTTCAAGCCCCAGTACCACACACACACACACACACCAAAAACTACACGTAGGATGCCTACATGACTGGTCATTCACCAAGCTTACATTTTTACCTAAACTGAAAGTATTGAGGGGCTAATATAAATTGAACTTTTCTCCTACAGGAAAGCCTAATGAGTAGAAGAGGTGTTAACAGATTAAAGTTTTAGACATATCTGACTTTCTAAGGCTGAAAGATCGCTTTGATGTGCAATACCCTGGGTTCATCCCCCAGTGCCACCAAACCAAGACCAAAGGGAGATAGGCTAGGACTGAGCCCTGCAGCTGGACCTGCTCTGTGTCCCAGGCTGTCTTTGAAAAGCCCAGTAGGTGCATCCGTCAGTGAATTCTTCCCAGTGCTCCCACACTCACCTGTGTCATCCAACTTCCAGGAAGGCTGAGGGGGCTGTTTCTGAGCTAAAATTCCTTAGCCTTTTTTTTTCTAAATGGAAAATGGGAAGGACAACTTAAAAGCTAAGAAATGGCTTTCAGCCTGATTGGGAATGAAGTTGGGCCTTTTCAGTCTTTTTTTTCTAGACTACTGAATGAAAATAAATGATCTGGTTCCCCCACCAGCCTTAGCAACCCTAGGCATTCTCAATTACACTCATTTGTATCAGACATTTTGGGTGGGGTTGGCTAAAGTATCCTACAATAATTTTTAACAGTATTCACCAGTTTGAGTTTGTGTGAGTTCTGATTTAGGCAAAACAGAAATGTGCATTTCTGCCAGTCATTCTGCTAGCCCCCAAACAGGTTAGAGCAGACAGACACAGCAACTTGTGAGCAAGTTGTACTTTGTTCCCTCCAGAATATGTGACCAGGGTCTCACACTAGAAGACATCTTCTAATGATGCTTTTCAGCTGGGGAGAATACAGGGCACAGGCATAGAAAATGTCACAACATCGATCGATCTACCATTTGATCCAGCAATACCACTCTTGGGGATATACCCAAAAGACTGTTACTCCAGAGGCACCTGCACACCCATGTTTATTGCGGCACTATTCACAATAGCCAAGTTATGGAAACAGCCAAGATGCCCCAGCACTGACGAATGGATTAAGAAAATGTGGTACCTATACACAATGGAATTTTATGCAGCCATGAAGAAGAACGAAATGTTATCATTCGCTGGTAAATGGATGGAATTGGAGAACATCATTCTGAGTGAGGTTAGCCTGGCCCAAAAGGCCAAAAATCGTATGTTCTCCCTAATATGTGGACATGAAATCAAGGGCAAACACCACAAGGGGATTGGACTATGAGCACATGATAAAAGCGAGAGCACACAAGGGAGGGGTGAGGATAGGTAAGACGCCTAAAAAACTAGCTAGCATTTGTTGCCCTTAACGCAGAGAAACTAAAGCAGATACCTTAAAGCAACTGAGGCCAATAGGAAAAGGGGAACAGGTACTAGAGAAAAGGTTAGATCAAGAAGAATTAACCTAGAAGGTAACACCCATGCACAGGAAATCAATGTGAGTCAATGCCCTGTATAGCTATCCTTATCTCAACGAGCAAAAACCCTTGTTCTTTCCTATTATTGCTTATACTCTCTCTACAACAAAATTAGAAATAAGGGCAAAATAGTTTCTGCTGGGTATTGAGGGGGGGAGAGGGAGGGGGCGGAGTGGGTGGTAAGGGAGGGGGTGGGGGCAGAGGGGAGAAATGAACCAAGCCTTGTATGCACATATGAATAATAAAAGAAAAATGAAAAAAAAAAAAGAAAATGTCACAAAATTTTATTTAAATTTAAAGTTTTCTTTCTCTTGATTTATATAGTTGCTAGAAGCATTTATATATATTCTAGGCTCTGAAGAAGGTGCTTCTAAAAGTTGTTGCAGGATTTTTGGAGCTCCTATAGGAAAGAGGAGCTTGGAGATGTCTAGTACACCATTTTGTTGGTGTCACTGCAGAAAATATTTACCAAACATAATAAAGGAGGCAGTAAGGGAGGAAAATAATAAGCAAAATGATAGAAGACATAGAACTCAAATAGCAAACTAACAGACGTAAATCTAGTATCACTAATGTGTTATATACAGTGTTTGTACATTCCAAGTAAAAGAAAGATTAGCAAAAGAGATCTAAAGCTTGTCCTATACACAAAGACTAAAAGACACACATGTTATATTCAGTGACAGAAGCAGATTGTAAATAATGTGAGAGTGAAGACATAACATAAAAAGATAAATAAAAGAGAGTTGAACAGGCTGTGTGAACTTGAGAAAAAGTATACTTTACAACACAAGCAGATAGATAATGAAAGTCATTTATCATGGTTCTGGTGCTAGTCCATCCAGAATATGTAACAAGGGCTGGCAGAGTGGCTCAAGTGGTAGAGTGCCTGCTTAGGAAACATGAGGCCTTGAGTTCAAACCCCTGTGCTGCCCCCCAAATATAAAATAAAATAAAATAAAATAAATAAATAAATAAATATATATATATATACACATACATACATTTACCAAAAAAAAACCCAATCCCAGATTCATTTTTAAAAACTAGTAGGTTTAAAGGAAGAAAGACATATTTAAAAATAGAATGTTGTGATGCAATATTTCTCTTCCAGTAACAGACAGAAAATGATACAGAAGACCAAGGAAGTAGAACAAAGAAGCATGGAAAAATGAGCAGATTCATCCATCTACAACACAATCCACAAAACATCCAACAACAACAGAACTGGCATTCTTCTCAAGTGTTCATGGAATACCTTTCAGGAGAAACTTTCAGTTAGACATAAAATATCAATAAATTTAATAAGAATTGAGATCAAAGTATCCTCTCTGCCCATGATGAGATGAAATTGGAAGTGAATTACTGAAAAATCTGAAAATATGTGGTAATAAATCATGATACTTCTAAATACTCAAAATCAAAGAAGAAATCTCCAGTAAAATTAGAAAATAATATGAAATAAAGAACTAAAAATGTAACTGTGGCTAAAGCAATGGCTATGGTGAAATTTCTGGTAGTAAAATATGTATTTAAAAGCTAAAGGTCTTTAATCAATACACTAAAATTCTACCTTGAAACTAGACAAATAATAATAAAATTAGATTGAACACAATCAGAAAGTAAGATATGATAAATGTTACATTTAAATAACAGAAATTGAAAAGACTGAAATTACTATAATGATGAATGAAAGAAGGTCTCCACAACTGATGTTACAAAAATCAAAGGAATTATAAAGGATCCCAATTAACAATTTTATACCAACATGTAAAACAGCCTAAATGATGCAAAGAGTACAACCTACAAAAATACAAACTGACCAGAGGAGAACATAAATGCAGATGAACCTATAACAAGAAAAAAGAACTAATAAAAGTGGTATCACTGGATCATATGGCAGGTCTATTTTTAGTTTGAGGAGCCCTCCCTACTGCTTTCCATAGTGGTTGTGCTAACAACCACTACCAGCATACATTCCCACCAGCAGTGTATGAGGGTTCCTTTTCTCCCCGCATCCTCACCAACATTTGTTGTCATGTGTGTTCTTGATGGTAGCTATTCCAACAGGAGTGAGGTGAAATCTGATTTGCATTTCCTTTATGGCCAGGGATGGTAAGCATTTCTTCATGTGTTTTTTGGCCATTACGACTTTTTCCTTTGTAAAAGCACTGTTCAGTGCCTTTGCGCATTTCTTCATTGGACGTTGATTTTTTGGAGAGTTTAGTTTTTGAGCTCCGTGTATATTCTGGTTCTCAGTCCTTTGTCAGATGTATAGCTGGCAGAGATTTCTCCCATTCTGTGGCAGCCTAGCCTCTTCCATTTAGAAACCTTTTCTTTTGTTGTGCAGAAGCTTTTCAGTTTCATGTAGTCCCCTTTGGAAAAGAATCTTTGTCTAGTGTGAGGTCATGAAACTATTCTATATTATCTCCCAAGTTTTTTTCAGTAGTGGGATTTTGAAGTCATGGTCTACACCTGAGCAACTACACTGGCCCTTTTTTGTGTTTTTTTTTTTTTTTTTGAGTTAGGCTCTCACAGAACTATTTGCCTGGGCTGGCTTTGAACTGTGATCCTCCCAATCTCTTCCTCCTGAGTAGCTAGGATTACAGGTGTGAGCCACTGGCGCCTGTCTTAAATTATTTTATTGCATGAATTCATAGTGATCTCAAAAAGAGAGGGAAAAGCAAGGGCACTGGTACCCTGTTGTAAATCCCCTCCACCCTCATGGATTTCTTACAGCTGTCAATAGTTCCCATCCTGGACAGATTCCCATTTGAGTGCCCACATTTGTCTCCTCCTTTGAGATCTTTCTCAGGATCCTTTTTTTCTGAACAGGATCCCAACAGGACAGAGCCCTCTTGCCCACAGCAGAAAAGTTTATCAACACACCCTTTGTGGATTTTCCTCCCTGCCCCATCTCTCTCTCCCTGGCCTGCTTTCTGGTCTGTTTTCTCATATAACCTACCTACACACAGCCTCTAGCAGCAGGCTTTGCTTGGGGAGCAGAGAACACCAAAACTAAGGAAGTAGAGACAAACAGCTCTTTATAGAAAAATGCAAGCTAACGTGCACAAAGGGACAACCGAATTAAGAAAATCACCATTTTACAGACCCAATGTAAAAACTGATCCAGGAGTGGGAATCTGGGTTTGATCTTTAAAAAAAGAAAAAGAAAAAAAATGGATTCAGGCAAAGGTCATTAATTTATGCTAAAACCACTGAGTGAAAGGTCAGTGTGGAACAAGATATGCTATGCTCTCAACACACTGCTTGCTGACGTGAGAAATATGCTCTCCTGTCTACACTGAAAGAATGGACGCAACACATGGAGAAGAGTGAAGGGGAGTCTTTCATGGCAACCTTGCAAGGCTGGGTACCTGAAGAGCAGAGCCCCCGGGAGCTGTTACAGTAAGCATGGCATTGTCCAGTGCGCGTCTCTTCCCCACGTCCTCATTGACTGAATACTTTGGGGTGTACATTCTTTTCACAGATGTTGCCTATTCCTATTGGGTTTATTTAAAATACGCCTCTTGGCATTGGTTAAATTTCCGAGGTGGGCTTTAAGTGGTTATCTGCCTTTGTGGCGGGAAGGTCTCCATGTGATATGTGGTTTCTGGCACATTCCCTCACTCTATCATGATTTATCCCACCCTGCTTAAGGTCCCTTATCAGTTGCCCCTCCCTCAACATCTACAAGCTGATGTGCAAATAAGGGGCTACGTTTAAATGCCTTGAAAATGGACCTCCACTGACTTTATTTCTAACAGTGATCAGCAGAGAGAGATGAAGTCACCACCTTTGCCCAATCCAGCTTGTCAGTTTATACTTCCCTGACAACATGCCAGGGACTGGAGGGCTTAAATAACAGGAATCTACTTCACAGTTCTAGAAAAGGGTGAGCAAGGTGTCAGCTGTAGGTTTAATCCCCAGTGGAAGGAAGGAAGGGATGGACGAAGGAAGAAAGGAGGGAGATTGGGAGGAAGGGAGGAGGAGAGGGAGAAGGGAAAAAGAAAAAAGCAAAGTTTAAGAGTTAAAAAAAGGAACGAGGTTGAGCGAAGTGGCTCTCTCCTATAATCCCTGTTGGTGGAGATCACGAGGACTGAGGTTTGAGGCCAGCCCGGGAGAGGAGCTAGCAAGACGCCATTTCATTAACAGGTTGAGTGTGATGACACATGCTTATGATCCCAGCTACTCAGGAGGCTGTAGGTAGGAGGATTCGAGTCTAAGCCTGGCCCAGGGTGGGGGGGTGCCAGGACATATCTGTAAAAAACCACAGCAAAAAAAGCACTGGGGGTGTGGGAGACCGTGGCTAAAGTGAGAGCACCTACCTAGCAAGTGTGAGGTCCTGAGTTCAAATCCCACAACCACCAAAAAAAATTGGCTGGGAGGCTGCTGGCGTAGCTCAGTGTTTTTTTTTTTTAATTTTATTATTCATATGTGCATACAAGACTTGGGTCATTTCTCCCCCCTGCCCCCACCCCTCCCTTACCACCCACTCCACCCCCTCCATCTCCCCCCCACCCCCTCAATACCCAGCAGAAACTATTTTGCCCTTAGTTCTAATTTTGTTGTAGAGAGAGTATAAGCAATAATAGGAAGGAACAAGGGTTTTTGCTGGTTGAGATAAGGATAGCTATACAGGGCATTGACTCACATTGATTTCCTGTGCGTGTGTTACCTTCTAAGTTAATTCTTCTTGATCTCACCTTTTCTCCAGTACCTGTTCCCCTTTTCCTATTGGCCTCAGTTGCTTTAAGGTATCTGCTTTAGTTTCTCTGCGTTAAGGGCAACAAATGCTAGCTAGTTTTTTAGGTGTCTTACCTATCCTCACCCCTCCCTTGGGTGCTCTCGCTTTTATCATGTGCTCAAAGTCCAATCCCATTGTTGTGTTTGCCCTTGATCTAATGTCCACATAGGAGGGAGAACATACGATTTTTGGTCTTTTGGGCCAGGCTAACCTCACTCAGAATGATGTTCTCCAATTCCATCCATTTACCAGTGAATGATAACATTTCGTTCTTCTTCATGGCTGCATAGAATTCCATTGTGTATAGATACCACATTTTCTTAATCCATTCATCAATGGTGGGGCATCTTGGCTGTTTCCATAACTTGGCTATTGTGAATAGTGCTGCAGTAAACATGGGTGTGCAGGTCCCTCTGGAGTAACCTGTGTCACATTCCTTTGGGTATATCCCCAAGAGTGGTATTGCTGGATCAAATGGTAGATCAATGTTTAGTAGCTCAGTGTTAGAGTTATTTTTATTTTCCACAATGAAACACCCTACTGATGTGTTACAGCTTTTGTCTAGCAGGCACAAGGTCCTGGGTTCAATCCCCAGCACCAAAAAATAAAAAATAATAATGAAGACAGCAGCTGGTTCAGTTCCCTGGTGAGGGCCTCCTCCTGGCTAGCAAAGACCCACCTTCTTGCTGAGCCTTCATAAGAGAGAGACAGACACACGTTGCACACAAACGCTTCTCCCATGAGGCAGGCTCTTTGGTGTCCCTTCTTATAAGCGATGCCATCTTGTAATAGAGGGCACTAATCCTGTCAGGAAGACCCCACCCTCATGACCTCATCCAAAGCTAATTTCCCCATGTCCTGTCCAACCCATCATGCTGAGAGTTAGGGCACAGTCAGCCCACACTTAGAGCACAGCAGAGGAACCATCTGCTAACATGTGCCTTCTGGTTTTTCTGTGGTACGGGGTTTAATTCAGAGCCTGTGCTTGCTGGGCAGGAATTCCACCACTTAACCACTGCCCACATCCCCATCCTTTCTCCTCCTCCTCCTTTGTTTTATGTTATTTTTCAGGTAGGATCTCAGTTTTGCCCCAGGCCACCCCCAACTGCAGTCCTACTTATGCTTCCCTGATAGCTGGAATCACAGGCACCACCAATCCCAGCTTATTCATTGATATGGGCTCTTGCTAACTTTTTGCCCAGGCTGGTCTCAAACCCTGATCTTGCAGATCTCCCCCTCCCAAGTAGCTGTGATTACAGGGTGAGCCACCGGGCCCCTTAATGTATATTCTTGTGAAAATACTTAGTTTGACTGCACTAGTGGAGAAATAATCAAAAATATCCTGGCCGTTAGACATTCTGCAAGGAAACTGTCCACACTCTTCAGTATAAATGGTTTTAGATTATTTGTTTGTTGGTTTATTTCTTTGTTTATTTTGGTTTTGTTTGAGACAGGTCCTGGCTGGCCTCAAAGTCAAGATCCTTCTGCCTCAGTCTCCCGAGTGCTGGGATTACAGATGTGCACCACCTTGCCTGTCCTGCTACTTGTCTATATGTTTGAAATTATTTCAAAATAAAAGAACACTTTTTTTTAAGGAATGAGTATTTCTGTTCAAAGGAAATAGCACAAAGTCAAATGAATGGCTGAAAGAGTTAAGATGCTAGCCTGTCTCTAAACTCAACGAGGGCTTAACATCTAGCATAGAAGCACCTATTGAAGTCAGCACCCAACAGAAAAGTGAGCAAAGGGCAGGAACACATCATTTTTAGAGAAGAGGAAACTCAAAATCTAACAGGTGGAGTGTGGCTGCAGTGGTAGTATTGTGAGGCCCTGAGTTTAAACCTCAGTACAAAAAGAGAAATCTGTCAAACCTGTGAACAGATTCATTGGCAATCTGAAACAAAAGCGATAGGTCACTTTATAGCAAAATACTGTTAAAACTTAGACTCTGGGTAATGTTAAGACAGGGTGGGCCCATGTGACTATGGGAACATCCGTGCACTGTGGGTGGAGAGTGTAGTCTGTGTAAGCCTTCTGGAGACGTCTCGTTTAAGTTAGTCAAATTAAAGGTAAACATAACATCATTTATCTCCCGACTGGATTTCCCAAAGAAAACTTCACATTGACTCATAAAAGGAAACAAATAAGGATATTCACTGAAGTGTTATTTGTGGTCACGCATAAACTCACTAATACAATAATCTATTGTAATACTATTATAATGTAATAATAAGATTGGAGCCTGTGGGTACATATGGTTGGGAGAAGACAGGGTCACCATGGTGCTCCATGCACAATTAAGTAGCACTATGATAGATGCATAGCTACCAACAAGGATTTTTTTGTTTGGTTTTGTTTTTTGCACCACTGGGGTTTGAACTCAGGGTCTCATGTGTGCTAGGCAAGTGCTCCTAAGGCTTGAGCCACTCCACCAGCCTTTTTGTGTGTGTGATTTTTTTTCTATTTTTTTTTTTTTTTGAGTTAGGGTCTCATGAACTATTTGCTCAAGGCTGGCTTTGAACCACGATTCTCCTGATCTCTGCTTCCCGAGTATCTAGGATGACAGGCGTGAGTCACTGGTGCCCAGTGCAACATGGTTCTCAAAACCATGGTTTTGAGGCAGGCTAGTAACCCGGAAAGGAGAAATCACAATGGGAACTTTCCTTGGTGTTGGAATGTGGAGAAACAGTGAAACAATGTAAATGCTGGAAGGTAGAGAAAACAACACGCATACCTGCCCAACCCCAGGGACCTTCCCACTGATGTCCAGCACCTCCCCCATCCTCCTTCCCAACCATCTTACCTAATGCCCACCGCCCTCCAACCTCCCTTTTTCCACCACAGGATGTTAAAAAACCCCAGCCCGTAAGAAAGGTGTGCTCTCGCCCCTTGCAGAGTGGTATTCTGGTGGCTGAGGGACCCTCTCAGGTCCTCTCTCGCCAATAAAGACCTGCTGCTTGAGAAGGTCACAGATTCTTTCTCACTATGTCTCTTTTCTGCTTCTTCACCTTCCTTTCAGTTGGCATCATGGAACTCTCCTTAGTGCATTTTGCTGAACTCCTTATCTCAGGCCAATGCGGTTCTTTGCCGGTATAAATTTCTTTTCAATTGTAAAATATCCTTTGTAAGTTTGTAAGTTGTAAGTTATAAGACAAGAAGCCTTGGGGGAATTCCGCCCTTGTTTACCTCTTAGGGAAAAGCCCTCTGCTTAAAACATGAACATTGGTCACACCCTATACATGCAATTAAAATCCCTGAGAAAGACAAAAAGAATAAAATAAAATACCTGGGAGCTGGCATGCATACAGTATCCCATGTTATAGAACAAGAACCTGTCAATCAAAACTGTCAGTCACCCTAGCCCACCTTTCAAAGACTGCCCAGATTTTTCCTGCCCTTTGCCCTTTCCATTTGTAAAGGCCCTTTAAGAAAAAGACCAGGGCTTCTCAGCCATGTGGCCAGAGCCACAGCTTTCTCTTGTGGCGCCTTCCCTTTACCTCCAATAAACTTTACTGTCACGTCCACTACATTTTGTGTCCTGTCTGAAGTCTTCCTTCGCAGGACGCAAGCATCTAAAAATCTTCTGGTCAGGATCTTCAGAGAACATCCACTGAAAACATTTTTGCTCAAACTGGCGGTACCCCCCTATAATTCTAGCACTTGGAAATGAGGCAGAAGGGTCATTCAAGGCCAGCTTGGACTACATACTGTCTCAAAGAAAGCCAAGAATAAGTAAGAATCATAACATGTAGTTCCCCAAGACGTAGGTCAGTGCCAGACTGCTTGCCTGGCATGTGCAAGGCTGTGGATTTGAACCCCAGCACAGGAAAAAAAACAAAACAAAACACATGGTTTCAAGTAAAAAGAGAGGAAACAACTACATCGTACACTTAAAAATGGTTAAGATAGCTGGGTGTGGTTGACCATACCTGTAATCCCAGCTACTCAGGAGGCAGAGCTAGGAGGATTGTGGTCTGAGGCTGTCTCGAGCATAAGTGGAGAGCCAGCTGTGCATAGGTGATTCCTACCTGTAATCCTTGCTACGTGGGAGGCTGAGATTGGGAGGATCAAAGTTTGAGGCCAGCTCAGGCAAGTACATCATGAGACCCCCATCTCTAAAATAACAAGAGCAAAGTGGACTGTGTGGTTCAAGTGGTCGAGTATCCGGTACAAAGCCTTGAGTGTTGCAGAAATCTCAAGCTGAGAAACGGGACACTGAGGCAGTTTAGCAGGAAGCAACATTTTATTGTGCTGGCCCAGACTCAGTGGACTCGTGTCCAAAGGCTGAGCCCTGAGAACAAAGGGGTCTCACCTTACATACCCTTGCAAGCAGGTTACAGAAGCAGAAAGCAAAGCTCAACCTACATATGGCTGCATGTGACTCCATTGGCTATTTCATCTCCCCAGTGCTCTGGGACCTTCATGGTTCAGTTCTTTATCTCTCTGCTTTGCCATCCCTTCCCCCTGCCTCAATATCAGAACACAGCCTGTCTGTTTCTCTTCTGGTCCTGCTCCCTGCTACAGCATTCCCCCCTTTGATGCTCGGACCCACCTAGGGTCAAAGGGCATCATCTCAATTTAGGGGGTTGTATTTTCATAGCATCATTACATGGGCAGCTGTTTTTCTCTCTGCAATGGCCTTTCTACGGTCCTGATGGACTGCAATACCAAGGGACCCAGGCAGGGTGACGTCAAACATGATCCCAAGACAAGACCCATTGCCCTGCTTTCCATGACATATGTAGCCAGCATTGTTTTTAATCTGGGACTTTTAGAATCAGAGTAGCCAGTAACCTCACAAACCTGGGGACTACATGAGCCCATGTAACACCTGACCTGTTGCTGGATGCAAGATACAAAGCATGGCTGTGTGGAGGTCCCAGCAATGGCTCTCTGATAACATTCAGTACATGGGGGAAACCTTGCAAGGCCAACCTGTGAGAAAAATGATCCTTTCTATCAAAGCATATGTCACCCTCTTAGATTACTTAAAATTCCTCAGGTTGCCATCTTAGGTGACCTGCATTGTTTAAAGGGTTTCTGTTTCTTCCCGATTCTTGTACAGTCCCATTGCCTGTGAAAATTACAAGCCAGATTACATGCCCTAACTCTTCCCCTAAGCCACTCGAGAAAGTTTGTGAACCTTTGACCTGGACAAACCCCAGGTTCAACTGCATCAGGGATGTAAGGTGGAGCCACTGTCAGTCATTTTGTGCTTGTGTGTCTGCTCAGCTGGAGTGAGTACATGCTTGCACACTTTTGATCAAAAGAAATTGCCTTGTCAAGATTTTCTGTCTCTAGTGTGTCTGTTTTTGGCACCAGAGGGTCTTTCATTCATTCCAACACACCCAAAAGGTAGAGGAGAGCAGAGGTGCATCCCACGATCGAGCTTCTGCCACGCGCATATGGATCAGTCAGCTTTCCGAGTGACTAGAGCAGGGCTGTCATCCTGTTGCAGTGGGGATAGACAAGATAACCACAGAAGGACCCTCCAATGGGCTTTTAATGGTTGGACATTTTATTCTTTTACCCAGACAGCACCTTTTGGCTTTGTTTTTTTACTCAGTACAATTACTGTGGCAACAATATTCTATCAGTATATATGTCCAAGAAAATGTGTTGTTTCAAAAAAGTTAAAACCACCATCTTTAAGTATCAAAGGACATGTTTAGAGCCAGGAAAAATAGTCACTTTGTCTCTTTTTAAGTTGAAGACCCTGTCTAAGAAAATATGAGTTTGTGTCTGGAAGGCTTTAATGCCTGATGGTCACACAAGCATAGGAAGCATTTCCTGAATCCTCTCAAGCTTGGTTTTTTTGAGTCGTGTGGCTCCAGTGACTCCATTGGAACTTTGATGGCATTCCCCCTTTTGTCTCCAAATGCTTGTCTCTGAGCAGTCTCCTCTGAAGATCTTTCTCCCATCCAAGTACTAACCAGGCCCAACCCAGCTTAGCTTCTGAGACCAGACGAGATCGGAGATCGGGTGTATTCAGGATGGTATGCTGTAGACTGAAGATCTTTTTTGATTGGTCATTTTTTTTCCTTTATCATGAGGATTTGTTTTTTCCTGGATTTTGTTTTGTTTGTTTGGTTGTGGTCCCACGTTGGGGTGGGGTGGGGGAACATAATGAGCAGATCAGGTGGGAGTCAGTGCCAACTAGGCCCTTTTGGCCAAATTTAAGCAACAATGAAGCTTAGAAGGAGTGGCTCTTAGGCACTGGGCTCTAGACAAGGACAATACAAAAAAAAATTTAACTCAAGCAGATGTCTACAAAGCTAACCTGGTTGACACATTTTTTATGGACTTGATTGTAAATGCCCCTGAAGGATCAGAACTATAATGACAAAGACATAAAAGAACCATTGTTAAAATACTGATGGACAATTTACCAACTAACAGAACAGTGTATCAGTACCACTAACTTTTTTTTAAACATGTTTATCTAAATTTTGTGTTTTAGAAAGCTTAATATACTTGAAAAACATATATTTAGTATACAGGAACCAGAAATAGCATCACAGCTCTATAGAGGTTATATATACGTATTAGTTTAGTTGTCATTCTTGAAGTAAAACCTTAAATGTTCTAATGAGTTGGTAGGGGGAACAGTGTCAGTGACCCCAAATAACTCAGGCACAGACACTTATAGGGTACAAACTGCACTAGAATCACTCAAGACAACAGTTGTTTAACCATGAGGTCATCTAGAAAATTTTACATTAACCAACTCTTCAATGAACTTTTATTTAGTTATGACTCGGTTACCTTAGCAGTCTAAACCCCAACAAAAATCACCAGAGAACACAGGTAAATATTCATGGGGACTGAGTGTGGAGTTAGGAAACATAGTGGCCAAGAATCATGGCTCAGATGTTGATAAGGGCTCACATCCCAGACTCTTGACATTAACACGTGATTCACGACATACTGCAGGATCCCACCAACCTGTAGTCAATGGAGCCCCCCTAAAATAACAGGCCAATCCGGACATCCCAGGGAAAAATTCCCTCTGCCTGCCATGTGGAAGGAGTAGGACTAACACCTTGACCTCCAGTGTAGTGCTCCTTTTTAAGTTTTTTTTTTTATCCTATCTGGAGGGTGCTCTTTTGCTTCATTTGTTTTTTTTACTTTGCTTTATATAATTAAACCTGCCCCATAACAGTGCAGCAGCACTCCCTGTGTTCAGCTGCCTCTTGCCACTCTGTGTTTTATTAAACTCTTGTTGTCTTGATAAATCGTGGATTACCCTATAGCACCAAAAGTTCCTGACAGTTATCTTGACAAAACAAAAACCATTTTTAAGACAGTTTTTTGTAAATGTTATCAAGAATAATACAATATTTTTTAAGATAGCTTGGTTGTTATGAGCTTAGAGAGTTAAGTTTTAGTTTAACATCAGTACATTAAATTTTGACCTTACAAAACCTTTAATGTAACTGGATTTTAGTTAACTTAATCACCTACATAAGCATTTATAAGCTCCAACTTTTATGACAACTTACTGTGTACCTTTATGACAACTTATTTTGTATCCTCTCGGGGAGCTTGTTTTTATTCTTTTCTTTTTTAACCTTTTAGTTTAAAAAAACTATACTTAATACCTTATGTATATTTTTGTTCCTTGTTGAAAATAATTCATAAATTCTTTTAATTTAGAGCCTTATGTGTGTATGAAAACAAAAACCAGAAAGAAAGCAATCTTAAACTTTTTTTTTTTCAGGACTGAGGCTTGAACTTAGGGCCTTAACCTTGAGCCACTTCTCTAGCCCTATTTTTTTGTGAAAGGTTTTTGTGTTTTTGAGATAGGGTCTTGCAAACTATTTGCTTGGGCTGGCTTTGAACCGTGATCCTCCTGATCTCTGCCTCCTAAATATCTAGGATTACAGACATGAACCACCAGTGCCCGGCTAAAATCATTTTTGTATAAAAACAATTTATAGAAAGCCCATTTGTTATAGACCCATGTATTATAAGAGAGAATTAAATCCCAGATTTTATTCATGACACAATGAAACAGGCTAAGGTCATTTTTTTTAACTACCCGAATTTTAAGATTCCTACAGCAGACTGTGCCAGCCCTTTTCTTTTTTCTTTCTTTTTTTCCTTCTTTCCTTTTTTCTTTCTTTCTTTCTTTCTTTCTTTCTTGCTTGCTTGCTTTCTGTCTCTTTCTCTCTCATTTGCTTTCTCGCTTTCTTTCTTGCTTGCTTTCTTTCCTTCTCTGGTCTGAGCTAGAGTGTTAACCCCTAAATGCCTGTATCCTACTGAGACCTAATTGAAAGAAGTTTGAAAACTGGTTTCTTGACAGTAGCAGTAGAACAGAGTAACAATGATTTACATTGACTCTATAATGAGAACCATCGTCAAGATGTTTACATATTCATATGTAAAAACCTTAAGCAGTTTAGCAGTTTATGACAGAGATCTTTAAAACAAAGAGACTGGTTTTTTTGTTACCTTGAATATCACATTAAACTTATAACAGCAGTTTAAGAGTGATTTTGATGATGCTTACACACACATATACACAAAAGTTATATAAATTAAGCATGCCAGAAAAAAATGTCGACTTAAGTGCACATAAGATGAGTTGAAATTCCAGGAAAAAATTAAATTTTGCCCAACATTGTAAACAAATTGGCACACATACAATTAGAGTGCATGCTCAGAAAAACCTTTTCAAACCACAACCAGAGGGCTATCCAGTGGAATGGTGGATGATGCATCTGTTCTTTTGTGAATCTACCTCTTTGGAACTGAATTTTTGTTATTCATCCCTTGACCTCAGTTGTGGCTATTTTCAGGGAAGAGCTCAAACTACCCCTGACCCCCCCTGTACTGGAGGTTTCTTGCATTTTACCCAAAGTGCTTTCTTTTTATTTGTATTGTTTCTCATCCTGGTCTATCTTGCTGGTGAGAAAACCCAGAAGGTGTTCAACCTTCCTACCTCCCGAGGAGTCTCACACACTTTCGCTTTGCTTCCTAAACCTAAGAGACCTGGTTTCACCCCAGACATTGCTATTCAGGGGTCTCTGGGAGGTGATCGGTCTCCCCTTCTGCCTCCTAAGAGCCCAGGTTCTTACCAGTCTGAGGAGCAGTGCTCCCCTCCCTTGCTGGTACCTGTGTTTCACCGATTGCGTTGTGTGCCTGAGGCCTTCACCACGACTGGAGAATGAGTCCCTCCTCGAGATCAAACTGTCCCTTGGCACCTGGTGGGATCACTTCTCCCTGCGGTCTGGGGGATGCACCCTGGCAACAAGGGAGGTGACAAATCACTGTCTCCGCAATCCTGGCAGTGAGCCTCCAAGAAATGTTGCAGGATATCAAGCTGAGATACGGGACACTGAGGCAGTTTAGCAGGTAGCAACATTTCATTGTGCTGGCACAGACTAAGCAGACTCCTGTCCAAAGGCTGAGCTCCAAGAACAAAGGGGTCTCACCTTATGTAGCCTTGCAAGCAGATTACAAAGCAACAAAGCAAACCTCAACCCACATACATACAGCTGCATGTGACTTCATTGGCTGTTTCATCTCCCTAGTGCTATGTGACCTTCTTCCTGTTTCAATTCTTTAAGTTTTATCTCTCTGCTATGCCATCCCTTCCTGCTGCTACAGTATCAGAACACAAACTTGTCTGTTTCTTTTCTGGTCCCCCTCCCTGCTACATGAGTTCAAACCTCAGATCCCCTATCCCCCCAAAAAAGTACAAGACCCTACCTGAAAACACACAAATAAAAAGGACTGTGGTCATGACTCAAGTGATAGCAAGCACAAGGTCCTAAGTTCAATTCCCAGTCCAGCCAGAAAAACTGATTATGTCCAACTTACCTCTCACAACCAATTCTCCCAAGCCTGTTCTAGAATGCATTCGCCAACACCACCTCAACTCCTCAGCTCTCCCAACACACACACACACACACACACACACACACACACACGTACACACACGTACCCACACACACATACACACACGTACACACGTACACACACGCACACACACACACACGCACACACACACATACACACACGTACACACACGCACACACACACATACACACACATACACACACACATGCACGCACACACGTACACACACACACACACACACGCACATGCGTACTAGTTCAAGACAATCCTTTATGTGCCTAGGAGGTTCTTGCATGTTTTTTTTGCTTGTTTGTTACTTCCTGGAAACTTGTAGTTTCTCCAAGTTTGAGCTCAGGAGAAGGAGCCAACAGCCTATCTATCTCCCCATATTCATCAAAAGATGCCATTACACAAATTATAATGGTGCTCTAACAAAGGAGAGAGGTTGGGACTGGGATATGATGTTAAAGGAGAATGAATGAATAACTGAGTCAAACAAGGAGAGAAACTTTGCATGGGGCAAAAAGTCTGAGCGCATTCAGAGTTTTCTACAGTAAACAGCAATACACTCCACCCAGGTGTCTTCAACCTTAACACTCAGCTCTCAGCTTTTCCTTTTGGTACTCACCTTGTATTTCTAAATAAATTCCTTAAACTGTTTGTTTGTTTGTTTCTGGTACTGGAGATTGAACCCAGAGCCTAGGAATACTAAACATATGCTGTACTACTGAGGTAGCCTCTGGCTTTAAATTCTTGTTTTTGGAGATGTAGCTCAGTGGTAAAGCACCTGCCTAGTGTAGAGCAAAAGGCCCCAGGCTTGATGCCAGCACTGCAAAATACAAAAACAACAAACAAGCAAAAAACAAAACCAAAAAAACCACTTTTACTTCTGACTTTTCAATTTTAGATGTGTTCCACTGTTTGTAGAGGGATATTTTTTCCACACGTTACTAGCATACATTAACAGTACAAGTAGTTTCACTGGGAAATGCACAAGGTGCACTCTGAACAAGTTCATCCCTTCTATTTCCTATCTCCCCCCAACCCCGTTTTGTTACCGCATGGGTATCTCTAAAGGCTCTGGTCAGAAGACTCCAAGGCCCCTGAATCCTATATGAGAAGAATCCAGGCAAGGGCATGAAAATGTAGTAAAGTTTATGGAAGGTGAGGGGAGGGCACCATAGAGAAAGCAGTGGTGGCCCTGGCCAGGTGGGATAGAAGCAAGCACACTGGTCTTTGTTCAAAGGACCTTTATAAAATGAGAGGAAGCCAGGTGCTGGAGGCTCATGCCTGTAATCCCAGCCATTCAGAGGCAAAGATCAGGAAGACCAAGGTTCAAAGCCAGTCAGACCAATAGTTTACAAAACCCTATACAAAAAAAACCATCACAAAATAAATTCAGGACTGGTAGAGTGGCTTAAGGTGTAGGCCCTGAGTTTAAATGACCTCAACACACACACACACACACACACACACACCCAAAATTGAAAGGGTAAAGGGCAGGGAAAAATCTGTGTGGTCTTTGCAGCATGAGCTAAGGTGGTTGACAGGTTTGATTGACAAGGTCTTGTCATGCAACACAGAGCACTCTGCACATGCACTTAAGCTAGCTCTCAGGTATCTTAATTACATGTTTGAGTTGTGATCAATATTCATGTTTTAAGCAAAGGACTTTTACCTGAGAGGTAATTGAGGGCAGGGCTGAATTGCCTAAGGCTTCCTATCTTGCAACTGCAGTGGATTTACAATTGAAAAGACATTTGCAACTGTGAAGGATATCACTGGGATGAGATAAGGGGTTTAGCATGAAATGCACGGAAAAGACATGACCCCTCCAGTCTGCCAGCTTCAGTACCCAAGTGGTCTCTGCCGGACTGTCTATTGAATTGTTGGAAGGACCTTGACCCTACTAATCTCAAGAAAAAACACCCTCATCTTTCTTTGTACTGAGGCCTGGCCTCAAGATCCCTTGGGTGATCAAGAGAAGGGGCCTTCAGAGGGTTTCTTAAATTATAATATGATACTCCAATTAGACCTTTTCTGTAAAAGGGAGGAAAAGTGGATTGAGGTCCTCTGTGTACAACTTGTCTTTTATCTCCAAGACCACCCAGAATGGCTTCAGAATTGCTATCTAGATACAAGAACACTGGCCATTCTTCGTAAGCCACAGGATAAACATGGGGAAGGAGGACCAGAAAAGCCCCTAACCAATGACAAGGCCCTCATCCGTTCTCCACCCTACCTTCTAAGACACCCCAATATTCAAAACGTTCTAATGCATGTTTCTCTGCATCAGGCACTGTTAGGAAGAGGGTGAGACTATGACCCCTTCTAATTACCAGATCTAAGGGAGATTAAAAAAGATCTGGGTAGCTATACTGATGCCCCAGACCAATATATCCAGGCCTGTATCTCGTGATCCAAACCTTTGAATTGGCATGGAAGGACATTATGCTTCTCCTGGACCAGAACCTTTCCTCATTAGGAAAGCAACAGGTCCTGTTCCGGGCCACTCAGTTTAGAGATGATTTCCATCTACAATGAGACACAATACCTGTGGCACCTGGAAATAAGGGAATGAATATGCCAACGCCCACAGGCACACAGGCAGTCCCCTTGACAGGTCCACATTGGGATCAAAATGGTCCCAAAGTGGGAGGGTGAATGGTGTTAATGCCACTTCATCCATCTTATAGTGGAAGGGCTAAAAAGGGCCAAAGTTAAACCTCTAAACTATTCCCAGGTGGCTGTAGTACAATAAGGCCCGGGTAAAACCCCCCTTAGCTTTCTACAGCATCTTAAGGACGCGATCAGAAGCATACCACAGTGAACTCAGAGTCACAGGTGAGACAGGCTCTCCCCAAAGATAATTTCTAACTCAATCAGCCCCAGATATCTGTAGAAAACTCCAAAAGTCTGTGACTGAAGTAGAAAAATCATTGGACAACTAATGCAACTAGCCATGCCTGTATACTGTAGCTAGGACCTCACTAAAAGAGAGAAAAGGATAAAAAGCATCATGACCTAATCACAGCTCTCACGCAGTGCCCCACCTGACAGGGGCCTACATCCTGAGCTTGCTACCATTGTGGACAGGAGGGGCACTTCTGCAGAGAATGCCCAAAAGGGGGACAGCCCGGGAGACAGCCCTGGCCCCCTGGGACCCTGCCCTCTCTGCAAAGGTGACCACAGGAGGTCTAAGTGCCCCATCTCCAGGCGGAAGGTGGGGTGCCACCTCCTATGGACTGATGGGTCCTAGGGCCTCCCGTCCAGGCTCCACTTCTTGACATCAATGTTGAGGAGCCTCGGGTAACCATGATATAGTAGAGACGTGAAAGGTCATCTTCCTCCTAGACAGTGGAGCCTGTGTCACTGTCTTACCATTCTCTCCTTGGTCCCCAGTCCAATAACAAGGTTATCATTTCCACATCAAAAGCAGTAGCCCCTCAAGCCTGATGGATGATGAGGCCTCTTACCTATCATAAATTCCTTAAAAAACAAGTGTTACTAATCAGTTACTCCAGCCCCTACAATACTCCTATTCTTGCTGTCCAAAAAGAACCAAATAAATGGAGACTTGTTCAAGATCTCAGGCTCATTAATGAAGCAGTCATTCCCCTCCACCCAATTGTTCCCAATCCCTATACTCTATTGGCTCAAATTCCCTCAAAAGCCCAATATTACTCAGTACTAGATTTAAAGGACACTTTCTTTTGCCTTCCTCTGCATCCTGACAGTCAGCCTCTGTTTGCCTTTAAAGACCCCACAAACTCCCCACAACATCAAGCTAGCCAATTCATGGTCCTTCTGGAACAACATATGGAGCTGATCTCCTTGGGCACTGCCTCTGGCTGGATCCTTTTTTATGCTCCTACTAATATTACTATTATATAGTGTAATAAATGCTTTCTCCAGATTCATCTGTTCAGGTCCAACAGGTCAAACTCCAGCTCTTAGTCAAGGAATACTCACCTCTGACTACGCATGAGCCCTCCATCCAGTTCTATCGGGGCCTCTGGAGACTACACGGGTCGACCCCTGAGACAAGTGCCACCACCCTACACCCCATTGTCCCATTGCCAACATGAAGCTGTTAGATGAGTCATCGCCTCTCTCTATTAGTGCTTCAAAACTCCCCCCATCACCAATCAATTCTTTTTATTAGCAGGTTTTTTCCCCATTAGAACTGGGGATTGAATCTGGGTCCTCACATATGCTAGTCATTAGTAGATTTTTATTACAAAAAATTGCACGCAATTGTCAATAAAAGTTCAGTGGAGACTGGGGGAGTAGTTCAGTGGTGCTACACTTGTCCAGTTTCTCTAAGGCTGGGGATTCCATCCCCACTAGCAGAAAAAAGTGGAAATTTGATTGCCTTTTATTATACAAAATACCTACATAATATTCATGAAAAGGTTACACAGTCTCAAAGGCCTAATATATGGCCTTATATGGAAGGCTTGGGCAATGACCTATCCACAATGATGCAATCATGAACCTAGTGTGGTGGCACACACCTGTAATCTCAGCACTTGGGAGGCTGAGACAAGAGGATTGCAAATTCGAGTCCAGCCTGGGCTACATAGTGAGACCCTGTCTCTAAAAAAAAGACAAAGGAAAAAGAATGGAATCATGTTTGAAGTTAAAGGGGTTCTTGACAAGACCTAATTATTTGTGACAAGTGGACTACTGATGGAAAAGTAGCTGATGGTGGCAGATAGATGGGTAGCAATGTGTGAAGTTTTGACATAATTGCCATGGGAACTGCCTTATGATAAAGTGACGGTTCAACTCACGGGGAAAATTATATTGTTCAGTAAATAATTATGCAACTGGCTTATCACCCAGCAAAATGATTATTAACTCATTCCTTTGCCAAATAAAGTCTGGAGAAATGACAAAGTTTAAAGCAAAAGAATGGAGGTGACCTTGAGGTGTGGCTCAAGTGATAGAGCGCCTGCCTAGCAAGTGCAAAGCCCTGAGTTCAAAGCCTAGTTCTGCCAAAAGAAAAACAAAAAAAAAAAGGAAAGAAAAGAAAAGTGAAAGAACGGCTCTGGATATGGTGGAGCCCACCTGTAATATCAGTACTTACAAGGCTGAAGCAGGAGGGTCTTGATTCAGAGTCCGTCTGGGCTCCATCGTGAGATCACGTTTCACTCCCAAAACAATAATAAAAAAATGAAACGTTAAAATACCAAAAGTTTATGTAATACTTTTTTGTAAACTCAGTTTGGGAAATGTCTTTCTAAACTTGAAGTTACCATGGGAATCACCTTCCCTCTTTAAAAAGTGGGGGAAGGGGTGTAGCTCAGGGACACACACACCCACCGCCCACCACACATAGAGCAAGACTGAACAATCCACAGAAGGGGAAAAATTGACACTACATGATAACGAAGTCGGATTGCAACTCTAACATAATAGTGGAAATTTTTCAGTTTATCTTTATGTTTTTCAACGGATGAAGTGACATTCTTTGTTCTGTGAATAGTCAGTTGATTGAAACTGTCTTGGCAACACAGATAGAATTTGTGAAGTTGCCCAGTGTCCTGCAAGAAGCCTCCAACAAAACCTTAAGTAGCATGTGTTGCCCTTGATTAGCAAAAACTGCCTGACCCTTGGGCCTGGCCTCGTCCCTCAGGAGGGGTGGGTATTTTTGCCTTGTACCTTATAATAAAAAGGGAGCAAGACCTTGGTTTCTGCTCATGAAGATAAAGTTCAGAGACTTAATCTGGGTGTGCAAAGGCCCAGTGGTGAAGGAGGACGGAGTAAACACCAGTTTTGGTTCTCTCTGTTTCTTTTGGGCTGAATAAATCCCCCTCAGGACGCTTGGACAATCGCTAGAAAGCAGGGAAAACCACAGAGGAAGAAATGATCTCTTACTGGCACATGGGAGGCGTAGACTACAATGTGGAAAATGAACAGAGCTGTAACTGACCACATCTGTCTTTCAAGTTCACGGAGCCAATCAGCACATCAGCAAGAGATTTCAGGCAAGCCTCGAAAATGTACTGAAAATGATAGGAAAGTCAGGAAAGTAGGGCACCTGATCCCCTGCAAGCGCTGCCTCTGCAGTTAGAACAGCACTCATCAGTATTTGGAGCTGGAGCATTCACTGAGCTTGCCTTCAGGAATTCCCAGTCCCAGGTCCATCCAAACCCTAGGCTGCAGCTTGTGGGCCTGGGTCTTCTCTCGCTAATTAAAGAGATTACCTGTGTGAAATTTCCAGCCCCAGGTCCATCTGATGCCTAGGGTGGCTTATGGGCCTGGATGTTTGTTTTGTTAAATTAAAGATTCTTTTGTCCCAGGAAGTGTGATTCCGTCTTGATTTGGCTTAGTCTTGAAGTAAAGAAAGGATTAAGCTTTAGGTGAGTGACTGATTTAAAAGCAACCTGTGGCAGCCCATGGCCTTGATGGGCTGCTTGGATCTTAACAGAAATTGGTCACCCGTGAAGGTGGGAAGATTAATTGCAATGTTTTCACCTCAGAATCCACGTGCTTTCTTCTTGTGGCATCCTCTTAAGTCTACACTCTATTACTTACACTAGTATAGAAAGAACTCTTCTAAAAATAAAGAAGAGCCTGGCACCGGTGATTCACGCCTGTAATCCTAGCTACTCAGGGACAGAGATCAGGAGGATCAAGGTTTGAAGCCAGCCCCGGGTAAATAGCTCATGAGACCCTATCTTGAAAACACCCTTCACAAAAAAGGGTTGCTGGAGTGGCTCAGGCAGTAAGAGCACCTACCTAGCAAGCAGGAGGCCTTGACTTTAAACTCCAGTACTACCAAAACAAACAAACAGACAAACAAAAACAATCAAGAAGACAAAGAGCATGACTAACCAAATAGACGAAAGTAAAAATCAATGACCATAAAATATACAGAAAATATTCGAGGCACACCAGTAATCAAAACACCACATAAAGAACATGTGCTCTCATTTATTATTGATCGGTGTAGATGTAAGAAAACACCATTTCCATATATTAGAAGTCGAGAACTAGAGTACTGACGTTACATATAGACATTAGTGTGCTACTTGTTTAGAAATTCAGTTGGCAAGCACCCAAAGATACGAGAGCATTCATTGCAGAATTGTTAGACAGTGTGAATGATTCATGCATAAAATAGATTAATTGTGCCTTAGAGTAGAGTTCAATAAAAGATTGGGGAAAGACCTTCCAGATTTGGGAACTCTTAAAATTTCTTCTCTGTTTTAGTGTCTCTCTTTTGGAAAGTCATTCACTGCTCCTTGACATTCACTCCCATTCCCAGTTCCACCTGAATCACAGGAAGTTCAGCAAGTTGTTTCTAACAAGGATGAAAGCAAGTAGCATCTAAGTTGAATGATGGTGCAGATGCCTGTAATCCCAGCACTCAGAAGGCTGAGGCAGGAGGAGTGTGAGTTCCAAGTCAGCCTGGGCTACATGGTGAGACCCTGCCTCAAAGAAAAGAAAAAAATTGAATGAGCAGGAAAGAGAAAGGAAGAGTTAGAATTTCCCAATCTGCAGAAATTTTGACTTTTTTTTATGGTTATAAGGATGGCTAGAAATGAAGCCCGCCTGCTGGGCTCTGTAATAACACAAGGGGAATCCCAGTGAGTGCAAATGCAATTTACTCTTTTAGGGAAAGTGGACTCTTCCCTTTCCTTTCCTTTTTTTTTTTGATGGGGGGGGGGTTGTGATGGGGTCTTGCTGTGTTGCCCAAACTGGGCCTAAACTCCAAGTGATCCTCCCTTTCAGTCTTCACAGTGGCTGAATTACAGATGCATGCCACCACTCCCAGCTGACAAAGTACACTCTTGATCCTTTTCTGCTCATCACCAAAAGCTCCAAAATCTTTGAGTCTCAATGGGGATGTGATTACTAGTCACCCTAGGATTGCCCTGGAAAATCCAGAGCATCCAATCGTCCTGTCTATACCAGATGATTTTGGCCTTACCTGAGGGGGAAGAACAGAGACCTTTTCTTCAGATATTGGCTGCTATAAATTGAATCATGAGGTATGATGGCTCAAGCCTGTGATCCCAGTTACTAGAGAGGCAGCCCAGGCTAAAAAAAAAAGGTTACCTAGACCCCATCTCACACTTATAATCCAGCTTACCAGGGAGGCTTAGGAAGGAGGATTGCCGACTGAGGCCAGACCCCAGGTTAAAAAAAAAAAAAACTTGAGACCCCACATCAAAATATCTAAAGCAAACAAGTATGTTTCTAGACTATCTTTTAGCAAAGAATGAATATATGAGTCAATTCTGACTAATGAGACTTAAGTGAAAGTGAGCCTTTTGCTTGGAATGAATAAAATATTCCAAACACAGCATTCATTAGCATGAAAACGGAAGGACCCTGGTTTGTTGATGACATCTTTCAACTCTCACACCCAGTCCTGGACTAGAATGAACATATGAAACATAAACTTCTTTCTTTTTAAGAAAGTTTTCTGGCTGGACACTGGTGGCTCACGCTTATAATCCTAGCTACTCTGGACGCAGAGATCAGGAGGATAGCAATTTGAAGCCACCCCAGGCAAATAGTTCACAAGACTCCATCTTTAAAAAAAAAATCCATCACAAAAAAGCCACTGGCAGAGTGGCTCAAGAGATAGACCTTGACTTCAAAACCCAGAACTGCAAAAAACAAATAAACAAACAAGAAAACAAAATGAAAAATATATACAAAAAGAAAGTTTTCTGGTAACTCTAGTTAAATGTGATTTTAACTAATATAAAAGTCATAACAAATCAAAGTTACATTGAGCTTTCTTAAAAATAGAGATGAGGCCACGAGTCAGTGGCTCACACCTATAATTCCAGCTACTCAGGAAGCAGAGATCAGGAGGATCATGGTTTGAAGCTAGCCCACAGAAATAGTTCATGTGATCCTATCTTGAAAAAAACCCATCACAAAAAAGGGCTGGTGCAGTGGCTCAAGGTTCAGGCCCTGAGTTCAAACCTCAGTATTGCATGAAAAAAAAAACTAAATTAATAAGGACTTAATTCACTAGTGGCTTTATGAACTGTATCTTGGTAACTGAGTAGGGTTTTTTGCAGTGCTAGGGACCAAACCCAGGGCTACACACTAGGCAAGCCCTCTACCACTGAGCCATATGCCCGGGCTCATCCCCCCACCCCTTTTCTTTTTCTTGAAACAGAATCTCATTGCATAGCCCAGGCTGGCCTCAAACTCTCAATCCTCCTGGATCAGGTGCTGGGATTACAGCTATATTCCAGAACACCCAGCTCTTTCTTTTTTTTTAAGAGAGGAGTCTCTTTATGTTGCCCAGACTAGTCTCAAACTTTGTGAACCTTCTACCTCAGCCTCCCAAGTAGCTGAGACTCCAGGCATATGCCACCATGTTCCATGTTTTCTTACAATATAGGAACGACTCCCAAATCTTGCTATTTGGATCTTTGTTTAAATACACTTCAATGTCTTAGCAGTTTCTATCTCAATCACTACAGTATGTATCTATTGACTATTTCCAGCATATGTCTGTATCAGTTTCCTACGGCTATTGTAACAAACAACCCCACACTTAGTGTCTTAAAACAACACAAATGTGCTATCTTACAATCTGGAGGTCATCCTTCTCAATGGACCTCACTTGGCTCAAATCAAGGTGTCGGCAGGGCCGTGCTTTTGTTCTTGTTGTTGTTTGCTTTTATTTTTTGCAGTACTGGGGTTTGAACTCAGGGCCTCATGCTTGCTAGGCAGGTGCTCTACCAGTTCAGCCACACTACCAGCAGGGCTATGTTCTTTATGGGAACTTTGGGAAAGGTACCAGTTCTCACCTCTTTCAGATAATAGTGCTCCTTGCAACCCTTGACTGCTAAGCCCTTCCTCCACATGCAAAGTCAGCAGTAGAGTGTCTACAAGTCCCTCTGTCCCTGACCTTGACCTTTGCCTCCTCCTTCCATATTTAACAGATTCTTGTGATTACACTGTGCCCATCAGATAATCCAAGACAATGTCCCTCCAGCATCTTTAATTCCATCTGTGACCTTAATTCCCCCTTGCTAGACACTATAACATATTCATTTGTTCTGGGGATTCATTTCTGGATCCTTTGGGGATCATTACTCTGACTACCACAATGTCATAACATTGTGACTCTAAGTAAAATAGGCTTAGTATAGAAAATGGTTACAAAGCTGGCTGTGGTGGTGTATGACTGTACTATCAGCACTCAGGATCAGGAGGCTAAGAAGGAGATACAGTTTGAGGTCGGCCTGGGTTACATACTGAAACTATGTCTCAAAACAACAACAGCTACAACAAGTCAGTCATTGTGGTATATACCTGTAATCCCGGCACAAGAGAGGCAGAGCCAGGAGGATTGAAAGTTTGAAGCTAGTGTGGTCAACATAGTGAGTCCCAGCTCAACCTGAGTTACATAGCAAGACCATGTCTCAAAACACAAGAAAAAGTTAGGTACTGGTGGCTCATGTGTGTAATTCTACCTACTTGGGATGCAGAAATCAGGATAGCAGTTCAAGGCTAGCCTGGGCCAAATGGTTTATAAGACCCTATCTCTAAAATACCCAACAGAAAAAAGAGCTGGCAGAATGGCTCAAGTGGTAGCGTGCCTGCCTAGCAAGTAAGCATGAGACACTAGTTCAAACCCCAGTACAACCAAAAAAAAAAAGCAAAAGGAAAAGAAAATCTGTATTACATACAGAATAAAACAAAGAATAAAAATTTAAATAATTAAGGATTCTGTCACTAGAGATTACCACTAGTAATATTTTGGTATGCACTTTTCCAAGATATGCATATATGCATATACATAAACAAGTGTGTGTGTGTGTGTGTGTGTGTGTGTGTGTGTGTGTGTGTGTACTTATCGTGCATAAGGTGCTAGGGATCAAACCCAGGGCCTTGTGCATGCTAGGGAAGTGACTGATGTATCACTGAGCTTCAGCCAGCCCCAAATACATCACATATTTATACACACACATATGGATGTATGTTGAAATATAATGTGTCTTCTTTTTATTTGATATAAAAATTTTCCCAAGTCAATAAATATGACTCAATATTATTTTATCTTTTTTCACTTTATTTTTAAAACATTCATCATGGGTGAGCTATGCCATTAACATAGACTGATACATTTGTGTCTTTTCACAGTATCAGAATTTATTCACTGTCAATTGATTTGCAAACATCATCAGTTGCATTGTCTTTACTTCAATGAGTACTCCTAGTTTCACTTGACATCATGGTCACAGCAATCCTAAGTCTATTATTCCATTCCAGTTTTTGTTTGTTTGTTTGTTTTGTTTTGAGACAAGGTCTTGCAATTCAACCCAGATTGGCCTTCAACTCACTATGTAGCCCAGGCTGACCTCAGTTTCCCAAGTGTTTCATTCCAGTCTTAATTATAGTACTTATAATACTCAAGTCATATTTTACACAATTATATATAGGTTACCAAAAATTTAATGTGGCCATAGGATTTTAAAAGGCAATGCAAGCTGGGTGCTGTTGGCTCACACCTGTCATCCTACTCAGGAGGTGAAAATCAGGAAGATCATGCATGGTTCAAGGCAAACCTGGGCCAATTATAGTTCACAGGGCCCTACCTCAAAAAACATCCAACCAAAAAAGGGCTGGCAGAGTGGCTTAAGTTATTGTGTGCCTGCTTAGCAAGCACGAGGCCCTGAGTTCAAAACCCCAGTACTGCCAAAATAAGGCAATCAAACAGTCACCTCAGGTGGTCAGGTATTAGGTTAACCAACTTAGAGATGTGGAGACAAGGAGTCTGGATGACTGTGGGAAGATATAGACAGCAGAGAGGAGCTCACTGAGTGAGTATGAGGACAATCAGTGTTTCATCATCTCACTTTCCTCTGGGCAGAGGCTGTGACAAGTACAGTGGGGTGGCCCATGACAAAGTGACAAGTTGGTGTGCCATGCTAGTTTGAGGTGTCTCCTTTTATACATCTTAGATGAGGTGGTTGTATCAGTCACTGGTCTTGTGTTCATTTTTTATTAGCACAAATAAATCACTTTTGAGACCAAAATGGCTGCAAGAGTCATGGCCTTCTTCAAGGATGACTGGGTCAAGGAGCCAGGACTGGCCGTGTCCTTTGTCACTGGGGGGATTGCTTTAATTATGCCCCTGCTCAGCCCCCTACACGAAATACTCTGCCATGATGAACAAAGCCACACCTTACAGTGCCCCTCCAAGATGATGGGAATGTGACCAAGGTACCCAGTCATCCCCAGGACCCCCAGGGCCCCAGCTTGGAGTGGACAAAGAAGCTGTGAGCACTTCTACTGACAGGGAACGAGGTCCCCTCCCCGACGGCCCCAATAAAAATGTGAAAACCAAAAAAACCAAATCACTTATCAGTCTGTACCTTCTGGTAGTGCTGCACCGATGGTGGCTGGTTCCTTGTACAAATAAGATGTTGAGTCATTCTACCTTAGCATTTATATTCAAAATGGAGTAACTCAGGGCAAGCTGTTTTCTATATAAAATTTAGTCACTCAGAAGAAGACACAGCTAGAAAGCTGCTACTCTACAAGTCTCTAAGACTTGTAGCCTCTAAAAAGTCAAAAGAATTGGTTGGAGGAGTGGCTTAAGCAGTAGAGCACCTGCCTAGAAAGCACAAGGCTCTGAGTTCAAACCCCAGTATTGACAAAAAGAAAAAAAGTCAAAACAATGTAAAAAGATACATTTGGAGATGCTTATACTATTCTCATCCTGTAAATCTCATTCTCAACAATCCATACAGAAACACTTTTTCATTATTTTCAGTTTTTCTTGGCTGAGTATCTGTGTTATATTTCATAGGAAAAACATGCAGAGTCATTCATATTTCTCCTTTCTTATTTACACAAAAGGCCGTAATAGATGCTGCTTGAGACTTACCTTTTTTTACTCCTAATAAGCACACACTTTCTATAGCTGCATAGTACACCATTTGGTGAATTTAAAAAAGCAAATACCAAGTTCGAATTAGAAAAAAGAACAAAGAAACCTAAGAAACCTCAGAAAACCTAAGCTCAAGGAGAACAAGAATTAACTAAAAAATTCGGAGCACAAGTTTCTCATAGTACACATTGAGTAGATTTTGTTCTTGTTTTTTGAGGGGAGGATTATTTTGTTTGAGGAGGAGGGAATCTCAGTGTGTTGCCCAGGTTGGTTTTGAACTCCCACACTCAAGCAATCCTCCCATCTCACCCTCCCAAGTGCTGGGGCTTCAGGTGTGTGCCATCACACCCAGCTCAGTTCTTTTTATTTTTGCTTTTTTTTTTTCAAAGTGGGATCTCACTATATTGTTCAGGCTGGTCTCTGACTTTGAATTTGTGGTTCTCTTGCCTCAGCCTCTCAAATGGTATTTATTGGTTGAATACAAAAAGAACTACAATGAAAGAAAAAAAATTTTGGTGGTACCAGAGTTTGAACTCAGGGTCTCTCACTTGTTAGGTAGGTACTCTACTACTTGAGCCAGTTTGCCAGCTCTACAAAGAAATTTATTTTTTTATGGTACTGGGGTTTGAACTCAGGGCCTACACTTTGAGACACTCCAACAGTCCTTTCTTGTGATGGGTTTTTTCGAGAAAGGGTCTATGGGACTATTTGCCAGGGCTGGCTTTGAACTATGATCCTCCTAATCTCTGCCTCCTGAGTAGCTAGGATTACAGATGTGAGCCACCAGCACCTGCTCTACAATAAAATTCTAAAGTTTGTTTAGAAGACTTGGTGGTTTTGGTGTTACAACTCTGAAATTCTTGTATATGATAGAGAGAAGAGCAAATGACTGATGCTAAGAATCAGGGTTTTCAACCTTTTAGGAAGAAAACTACAAATACTCAATGAGAGGAGAGAAAGACCCTGTGATGTTGGTCTTGGATTGTAGGAGTCAGTGTTGACTTGTGTTTTATGATTTTCTTTTTCACAGAGCAGATCGTTGTATGTTCCCCAAGCTGTTCTCAAACTTTTGGGGCCAAATAATCCTCCAGCCTCACACTTCCAAATAGTTGGGACTCTAGGCACATATTATCAGTGCCTGGCTGTCTCTTATTTTGTTTGTTTGTTTGTTTCATTCTGTAAGTTCATTTTCTGGTTTGTCCAGGGAATGGACCTAGGAGCAATCACAACCCATAATAGTATCTAAATATCATTCATCAGTATAAGAAATTACATAAATACAGAATTGGCTGAGTGCTGATCTCGTGACCAAGTCCAAGAACAGGTGAGCAAACAGTCTTTGTGTATGACAGAAGCAAGGAAGTGTTCAAAGACTCTTGGAAACCTATCAAAAGGACAAAGGTGTCATTGTGAAGAGTCAAAAATGGGTATCAAAATGCATAATAGGAGATGCGTGCCTGTGGCTTATGCCTGTAATCCTATCTATTCACTGATCAGGAGGATTGAAATTCAAAGTCAGCCCTGGTCAAATAGTTCAAGAGACCCTATCTCACAAAAAGCACCATAAAAAGGGCTTGGCAGTGGGGCTTAAGTGGTAGAGCATGTGCCTGTAAGCATGAGGTCCTGAGTTTAAACTCCATTACTGCCCAAAAAAAGCATAATGTGATGGGATGTAGCTCAGTGGTAGAACATTTGCCTACCATGTGTGAAGCTCTGGCTTCCATTCCTAGCACTGAAAAAAAAAAGAGCATATGATGATAAAAGATTATGATATACTTGTTTTTCATTTTTTTTCCTCAGTACTGGGGCTTGAATGCAGGGCCTACACCTGAGCTACTCCACCAGCCCTTTTTTGTGATGGGGTTTTTCAAGGTAGGATCTTGTGAACTATTTGCTCAGGTTGGTTTTGAACCGCGATCCTCCTGATCTCTGCCTCCTCAGAAGCTAGGATTACAAGATGAGTGACCAGCACATGGCTAGATCCCAGTTCTTAATGGCTCCAGCAACACAACCTGGCCACACTGGAGACCAAGCTTCTAGCACATGCAAACTATTGCAATGCCTTTCCAGTTATTTATGTCCTCTTTAAATTGTGTAAGCATGTTCTCAGGTTTCAGTGTACAAGTTGGAAACTTCTTTTTATTAGATTCCATGCTATTGAACATGGAATTGTTTTCTTAATTTTATTTTCAAATTATTGCCACAACTAATTTCTGTATCATGATCTTGTCTCCTGCAATCTTGATGAGCTTATTAGTTCTCTTAGATTTTGTGTAAATTCTTCACAGCTTTCTCTATATAAGATCATGTCATCTACAAATAATAGTTTTTTTCTTTCTCTCATTTCTTTTTTCTGCCAAATGCAGTTCTATTATCTTCTGCAGTTGTGAGTTCCAGCAATTCCAAGTTTCCTAGGTCACTTTTTCTTCTTTTCTATATATTTTTAAAAAAACTTTTCAGGTCTAAATTCTACCACTAGCAGTTTAAAGACATGGTTTGATTTTGTAACAATTATTTCTAGCTAATGTGCTTGATGAATTGGATAAAAGACAGCCAAGTTGCAACAAGAACAAATAAACAAAAAAAAGAGAATGGCAAGTTGTGTTATGTTTGGCTACCAAGGCTGTGTATACCTGACTGGCTCCATGATCCACTATTGGTCCATGGCCTGACTCCCCTAATTCTTCATTAGTCTTCTGAGCATTGTATACTTTTTCTCCACATGGTTGGTGGAAAAAATAATCAACTGAGAGGATCCAATTGTCCTACGAGTCCAAACAGTGAGATTAGCCACATATATCAAACCATCACATGGTGCCCCAGAAATATATACACTTTTTATATCAAGAAATATAAATTTATTGTTTAGCCTCATAAATAACACTCAGCAACTTAGATAAACAAGAGCAAGCCAAATCTAAGATTAGCAGGTGGAACGAAATAATAAAGAAACTAATGAAATGGAGACTAAAAAAAGAAACAAAACACAGAATGGATGAAATGAAAAAGTTGTTCTTTGAAAAGATAGATGAGATTGACAAACCCATAAACAAAGAAATTAAAGAAAGAGGGAGAAGATCCAAATTAATAAAATTCAAATGATGAGGGAGAAACTGAGCAGAGTTGGCTGGAGGAGAAGAGGGGTAAAGACCTCTGAGAAGGCAGCATCTCCAGACACAACACCTCCTTGAAGAATGGAGGCCAGGATGAAGGGAAGGGAAGGAAAGGGATCAAGAAATGACGTGGAGTTTCTCAGAACAGGTCTGCTGAGGAAAGACCTTAAAGAGCTGAAGTGGGTGAGCTGTTCTTGGGTTGGAGAGGGAGGAATGGGGAGGGACACAGATGTACTCACAGGGGATCAGAAGGCCCCATTGCAACTTTGGTGCTGTCCTGGTTTGGTCCTGGAAAAGAATCCAAGGAGAAGAGCTGACCGGACCAAGAGCCACTCTGAGTGGAGAGCAGTACCTTGGAGGTGTGTGAAGAGCAGTAGCTGGGAAGTGGGAGACCAGGCCTGGGTCCATCTAGGTGGGGTCATATACACTACTGAGATCAGGGACCCTCAGGTGTATGTGATAAAGGGGACTGTGCAGGACTGGATGGGGGATACCCTGGATGTGATTTCTAAAACCTGGACGTACAAGACATAGCTGAGGACTCAGGAAAGGGACTGTAAAGTGATGTACTGTCACCTTCTGTCCATTGTCACCCATCTCCTGAGGACTGAGGTCTGAGGCCTGGTCAGGTGTCTGCAGTGGCCAAAGAGCATCCTCTAAGGTGCCTCAGTTAACTAGAACTCTGTGAAGGATGTCATGAGTCATTGCCTTGAAAACTGTGCAGAGACACCCAGGGAGACCTGCCTCACCCCCACCCTCAGTGGGTGGGTGGGGTTGGGGCAGGGGCTGCACCTGCTCTCATTTTAACCCTGCCCAGCCCTCACAAAGTCTTTCTCCTGCATCTTACTCACCCACCAATGGCGTGCGAGGATTCAGGCCACGCCCACATTCTACATTCCATGCTGCCTAGCATCCCCTGCATCTGCCTCTTCTGGCTCACACCGCTGCGAGCTGTTGGAGTAGAGGACGCGGTGCTGGCTAGAGGCGGAGGAACGTGGTGCGCTGAGTGTTTCTAGTGATTGTGGTGTGTGTGTGTGTGGGACAAGACTGTTTCTGTGTGTGGGAGTTGATTGTGGTGTGTGTGGGTGTTGATTGTGGCGTGTGTGGGAGGAAGATTGGGGTTTTGTGCTTGGGACGAAAGATTTTGTGTGAAGAACGTGTTGTGTGTTAGAGGAAGATTGTTGTGAATATTCAAGAAACATCGTGATAAGACGTGGAGGAGGATTGTGGAGAGTGGAAGAGAGATCGTGATAAGTGGAGGAGGAAGACTGTCGATTGTGGTAGAGATATATCGTGATAACTGGTGGAGGAAGACGGTTGTGTGTGGTGGACAAAGATCTTGAGTGTTTGAGAAAGAGCTGGTAGATTGTGTGGTCATGTGGACCCGCCACCTTCCTCCTCCTAGACCAGCTATTTCTGAAGAAGTCAAACTTCAGAAACGGGCCTCGGGCAAGAAAATGCCGAGAGCCTTCCAGCTCAGGAACAACCTTAGTGTGCCTGTAGGGGGAAAGAAAAAGCAAAAGATAAAAAATGGTAACCCTGAGCTCCCCACTATTTGTGAGGATGTGCCCCCAAACCGCAGTGCTCCTGCACCAACAGCTTGTGAGGGTGCATTGCCTGCCAGTGTCCCTTCACCAGACACTGGCATCAAGAGTAGCAAAAAGCTTGCATATGAGGATTTTCCCGTCATAAACTGGGAGGCCGTCATCACATCCGGGAAGAATGATGTGAAGCGAGATGCCCTCAACGTGTGCAACCACAAAACCGAAGACCTGAAAGAGAAGGACTTGCAGCTGGAGAAGAAGCTTCAAATTCTCTTGGCAGAAAAAGAAGCCATGCAGCTGAGCCGGGAGGAGCTTGAGAAGAAGCTGGCGCTGTCTGAGGCCAGGCTGCTGGAGTCCTCCAGCCAGCTGCAGCAGACCTCAGCAGCCATGCGTATCCTGCAGGAAGAGTTGGAGAGCAGTGCCCAAGATGTTCTTCAACTGAAAAGTACCCTGGAGGAACTGAGGAGCCTGTTGGAAGAGCCGTCACCTCCACAGCCCCCAGCCGGGCCCAGTGCAGCAGAACAGCGACTGGAGGAGGAGGCTCGGCAGCTGAGAAAAGCACTAGAGTGCCTGGAGGGTCAGTTAGAGGCCCAAGTGAGGGAGAATGACAGGCTGAGTCGCCTCAAAGAGGACCAGGAGCGGCAGCTCCTGGCACTGGAGCAGGGAGCCAGAATCCCGGGCGAGCAGGCAGTGGATGGAAAGGAGGATATGAAGAGCATGGAGAACCAGGAGACCTTGACTGACCTGAGCGCGGTGCTGAAGGAGCAACTGGCCCAGCTTCAGCATGACAATATGAAGTTGACCTCCGCCCTGCTGGAGGAGCAGAATGTGAAGAAGAAGCTTGTCAAGAAGCTGGGCCATCTGCAAGAAAACCTAGACGACCTCAAGGTTATCATGGAGGTGAATAGCCAGGAGGCTCCCAGCTGGCAGGAGGAGGGAGTCCAGTGCCTGTGCCACCAGCAGGAAGACATGGTGGCCCATCGAGATCAGGTGGCTGCCAACCAGAAGCCAACTGGCAAGACAGAGGCACCAAAAGACTGCCTCCTGGAGGTGATGGCAGAAGACCTGGAGCCTCAAGGGGTACCAGTGGGTGCAATTGGAGAATGCACTGCCCTCAGTGCACTGCTGAAGGAGATTGAAGACAAGAAGGCGGAGACCATCTGCATGCTGCCCAGACAGAATGGGGAATTAACCTGGGAGCTTCAGGATCTGAAGTTCCAGCTTGATGACCAGTGCAAAATGTGGCAAGGCAAGTTCTGGCAGTCACCCACAGCTGTGCTGCTGGGTCCACCTCAGCGCCCCATGGCCCCCAGAGGAAATGTTTTTTGTTTTTTAAATTTTATTGTTCTTTTTAAGATCATATTACTGGTGTACTTGGTGTTTATTGTGACAGTTACAAAAATTCTTACAGTGTTTCATAGTTGAATTCACCCCCTCCATAATTATCCTTTTATCCACCCTCCCCCACTCCTGGAACAGTTTCAACAGGTCTCATTCCATTTTCATACATAAGTACAAAATATTTCCACCATATTCACCTTCCTAAACCCTTTCCTTATATCTTCCCCCCTCCCACTAGTACCAGCCGCCCAGACAAGACCTGTTTTACCTTCCTGTTCTCTGTTTTTGAAAAAAAAAAAAAAACCAATTTTGTTTGTTTAATAGAGGTATAAGAGGGAGTTTCGCTGTGACATTTCTATGTATATGTGTGTTACAATCCAAATTGGTTCATCTCTATTTTTCTCTTTCTATCTTAGACCCCTCCTTATGGTGATTTCAAAGGTTTAAAAATTCTATATTCATTCTTGTATACAAAGTACATCAGCCATATTCACCTTCTTAACTTCCTTCTATTAGTCTCCCTGTCCCCTTAGCGTGACCTGTTTTATAATATTGCTTGTGTTTGTATTGGATCTGTTTTCCACACATGAGAGAAAACATGTGGCCTTTGGCTTTCTGAACCTGGCTAATTTCATTTTTGATGATGTTCTCCAGTTCCCCAGGATGACCGTAAAGTTGCGTGTGATGAGGGGGAGTTTGAAGACGTCAGCCTCACTGATGACGTGCATTTTGAGGAACGAGACATTGGAGCAACTTCCCCACTCCAAATGCAGCAGAACCTGCACTTGTGGTTCAACATCTCAAACCAGCAGGAGTGTGTAGAATTGAAGGATGACCTCTGCCTCCCCTTTTTTTACAGGGCTGATAGAAATGGTCAAGTGACCATTATGTGTGTTTAAAGTGGGGCCGGGGCTCTGCCCCACCCGAGTCCCTGCCACCCCAGCCCCTGCCACCCTGTCCCTGCCACTCCTTCCCAATCACCCTTTTGTATTAAGATTAGACCTATTTGAAAAGGGGCCACAAAAACATGCAAAGACATTGCTGTCTTTGTAAGTTGAGAAAATACAAGAAAATGTAACAAACAGCAATATTTTATTAAAGTTGAAAACTTGATTAAAATTTGATGTACTCTTTTCTTTCCACCAATCTTCCAAAATGGTCCAGCCGACCACCATAGTGATGAAGGGAGGTGTCATTAGATGCATGTGTGATGTGAATCTATCACTAAAGAAGACTATTTCTGCCTGTAAGACACAAATTAGTGGGCACCGGTGGCTCATGCCTGTAATCCTAGCAACTCAGGAGGCAGAGATCAGGAAGATCGTGGTTTGAAGCCAGTCCCAGACCAATTGTTCATGAGACCTTACGTTGAAAACATCCATCACAAAAAAGGGCTGCTGGAGTGGCTCAAGGTGTAGGCCCCAAGTTCAAGCCCCAGTACCACACACACACACACACAACAAAAACTACACGTAGGATGCCTACATGACTGGTCATTCACCAAGCTTACATTTTTACCTAAACTGAAAGTATTGAGGGGCTAATATAAATTGAACTTTTCTCCTACAGGAAAGCCTAATGAGTAGAAGAGGTGTTAACAGATTAAAGTTTTAGACATATCTGACTTTCTAAGCCTGAAAGATCGCTTTGATGTGCAATACCCTGGGTTCATCCCCCAGTGCCACCAAACCAAAACCAAAGGGAGACAGGCCAGGACTGAGCCCTGCAGCTGGACCTGCTCTGTGTCCCAGGCTGTCTTTGAAAAGCCCAGTAGGTGCATCTGTCAGTGAATGCTTCCCAGTGCTCCCACACTCACCTGTGTCATCCAACTTCCAAGAAGGCTGAGGGGGCTGCTTCTGAGCTAAAATTCCTTAGCTTTTTTTTTTTTTTAATGGGCAATGGTTAGGACAATTTAAAAGCTAAGAAATGCCTGATTAGGAATCAAAAAAGGTGTTTTCAGTCTTTTTTGTAGACTACTGAATGAAAATAAATGATCTAGCTCCTCCACCCTAGCCTTAGCAACTTTATACATTCTCAATTACACTCATTTGTATCAGACATTTTTGGTGGGATGGACTAAAGTATCCTACAATATTTTTTTAACAGTATCCACCAGTTTGAGTTTGTGTGAGTTCTGATTTAGGCAAAATAGAAATGTGCATTTCTGTCAGCCGTTCTGCTAGCCCCCAAATAAGTTAGAATAGACAGACATAGCAACTTGTGAGCAAGTTGTACTTTGCTCCCTCCAGAATATGTGACCAGGGTCTCACACTTAGAAGACATCTTCTAATGATGCTTTTCAGCTGGGGAGAATATAGGGCACAGGCATAGGAAATGTCACAAAATTTTATTTAAATTTAAAGATTTCTTTCTCTTGATTTATGTGGTTGCTATGAGCATTTATATATATTCTAGGCTCTGAAAAAGGTGCTTCTAAAAGTTGTTGCAGGATTTTTGGAGCTCCTATAGGAAAGAGGAGCTTGGAGATGTCTAGTACACCATTTTGTTGGTGTCACTGCAGAAAATATTTGCTGAACATAATAAAGGAGGAAAATAATAAGCAAAACAATAGAAGACATAGAAATCAAATAGCAAACTACAGAAGTAAATCTAGTATCACTAATGCATTATACATAGTGTTTGTACATTCCAATTAAAAGAAAGATTAGCAAAAGAGATCTAAAACTTGTCCTATTACATGATGACTAAAAAGACAAACATGTTATGTTCAGTGACAGAAGCAGATTGTAAATAATATGAGAGTGAAGACATAACATAAAAAGATAAAGAGAACTGAACAGACTATGTTTATTTCAGAAAAAATATACTTTACAACACAAGGAGATAGATAATGAAAGTCATTTATCATGGTTCTGGTGCTAGTCCATCCAGAATACATAACAAGGCCTGGCAGAGTGGCTCAAGTGGTAGAGTGCCTGCTTAGCAAACATGAGGCCTTGAGTTCAAACCCCTGTGCTGCTTAAACAAAAAAACCCCCAAAAACCCACAAATATAAACATACTTGTACCCAAAAAACCCAGCCCCAGATTCATTTTTAAAAACTAGCAGGTCTAAAGGAAGAAAGACATATTTAAAAATAGAATGTTGTGATGCAATATTTCTCTTCCAGTAACAGACAGAAAATGATACAGAAGACCAAGGAAGTAGAACAAAGAAGCATGGAAAAATGAGCAGATTCATCCATCTACAACACAATCCACAAAACATCCAACAACAACAGAACTGGCATTCTTCTCAAGTGTTCATGGAATACCTTTCAGGAGAAACTTTCAGTTTAGACATAAAATATCAATAAATTTAATAAGAATTGAGATCAAAGTATCCTCTCTGCCCATGATGAGATGAAATTGGAAGTGAATAACTGAAAAATCTGAAAATATGTGGTAATAAATCATGATACTTCTAAACTCGAAGTCAAAGAAGAAATCCCCAGTAAAATTAGAAAATAATATGAATTAAAGAACTAAAAATGTAACTGTGGCTAAAGCAATGGCTATGGTGAAATTTCTGGTAGTAAAATGTATATTTAAAAGCTAAAGGTCTTTAATCAATACACTAAAATTCTACCTTGACACTAGACAAATAATAATAAAGCTAGATTGAACACAATCAGAAAGTAAGATATGATAAATGTTACATTTAAATAACAGAAATTGAAAAGACTGAAATTACTATAATGATGAATGAAAGAAGGTCTGCACAACTGATGTTACAAAAATCAAAGGAATTATAAAGGATCCCAATTAACAATTTTATACCAACATGTAAAATAGCCTAAATGATGCAAAGAGTACAACCTACAAAAATACAAACTGACCAGAGGAGAACATAAATGCAGATGAACCTATAACAAGAAAAAAGAACTAATAAAGTGGTATCACTGGATCATATGGCAGGTCTATTTTTAGTTTTTTGAGGAGCCCTCCCTACTGCTTTCCATAGTGGTTGTACTAACAACCACTACCAGCATACATTCCCACCAGCAGTGTATGAGGGTTCCTTTTCTCCCTGCATCCTCACCAACATTTGTTGTCATGTGTGTTCTTGATGGTAGCTATTCCAACAGGAGTGAGGTGAAATCTGATTTGCATTTCCTTTATGGCCAGGGATGGTAAGCATTTCTTCATGTGTTTTTTGGCCATTACGACTTTTTCCTTTGTAAAAGCACTGTTCAGTGCCTTTGCTCATTTCTTCATTGGACGTTGATTTTTTGGAGAGTTTAGTTTTGGAGCTCCATGTATATTCTGGTTCTCAGTCCTTTGTCAGATGTATAGCTGGCAGAGATTTCTCCCGTTCTGTGGCAGCCTCTTCAAATTTAGAAACCTTTTCTTTTGTTGTGCAGAAGCTTTTCAGTTTCATGTAGTCTCACTTGGAAAAGAATCTGTCTAGTGTGAGGTCATGAAGCTATTCTATATTATCTCCTAAGGTTTTTTTTTTGGGGGGGGTGGTTGGATTTTGAACTCATATCCTAAACCTTCAGCCACTCCACCAGCCCTTTTTTGTGATGGGTTATTTCGTTTTATTTTGTTTTTTGAGTTAGGGTCTCACAGAACTATTTGCCTGGGCTGGCTTCAAACCATGATCCTTCTGATTTCTGCCTTCTGAGTAGCTAGGATTACAGGTATGAGCCATGGCACCCAGCTTCCTAAAAGTTTTATAGTAGATCCATAGCCTGTGGAACTGACTTTGTGAATGGCACTAGTTGCTTTATTATTTGATTTGGTTTTGGTTGTTGAGGACACAGCCCAGGGCCTCAAGCATGCTGGGCAAATGTTGTAGCACAGAGCTACAGTCCAGCACTAGTTACACTAAAAGGTGGAGCAAGGGACTGAGCTGAAAACAGGGAAAACTGTTGAAAGTCTGTGTAGGCAGCAGTTACACCCATAGACCCCTCTCCGCTGAGTATAGCAAGGCCGGGATCTCTCTAGATAAATGATGTGGGACGTACAACAGATGATGGGTTTATCTTGGAGCTAAAAGTCGAGGAGGTAAATGAAAGTTTGGTTCAGCTCTGCCTCTGAACTCAGGCATGCCGGCGTATACTCACAGGCACATTGCTGGTTCTGCAAAGCAATTTAATAACCCCTGAAAAAAGACCTGTAGAAAAAAACATTTGTGGATACTCAATACTTGACCTACCAGATCAGCTTACATCAGAGCCCAGTGTATAACAAATTACCTCAACAACTGGGTGGCCTAAAACAACAAACCTTTATTACCCTACAGTTCCTCTAGGTCAAGAATCAGGACATGGCTTAGCTGGGTACCTCTTGCTGTGGTTTCTCTCGGGACTTGAGTTAAGCTGTCATCCAGGGCTGCGGTCTAATGTGAAGATTCAGCTGGGGTAAGGATTCACTTCCAAGATCACTTATGTGTTTGTTGGTCCGCAGATAAGTGGACATCTCAACAGGATTGCATTAGGATATGACAACTGTTATCTCCCTGGACAAGCAATACAAGCAACCTAAGATGGAAAACTTTTTTTTTTTGGTGGTCCTGGGGTTTGAACTCAGCACTTCTATCTTGCTAGGTACGAGTTCTACTGCTTGAACCATGTCTCTAGCCTTTTTGTTCTGGTTATTCTGGAGGTAGGGTCTTGCTTTTTGCCCGTGCTGGCCTAGAAATCTATCCCCCTATTTCATACTTCCTGCTGTAGCTGGGGTGATAGGCACCTGCTACCATTCCTAGCTTTTTTTTCCCTTTGAGATGGGCTCTTCCCTGGGCTGGCCTGGAACTGCAATCCTCCTCCATCTCAATCTCCCATGTAGCTTGGGATGACAGGCATGTGCCACCATGCCCTGCTGAAGCCCCTTCTTATTTATAATCTAATCTCAGAATTTACATCTTATCACTCTGTTGTATTTTATTCATTAAAAGCAAGTCATTAAGTCCAGCCTATACTCACAGGGAGACAATTACACAAAGCCATTTCAAGTTTTGGAATCCCCAAGACCACACAAATTTCTGACACCAGTTGCAAGTTCGGGAGTCCGTGACCACCCTCAGATCTGACAATCTGCTAGGACTCAGGGATCACATTGAAAACTGCTGTATTTCATGGCTCTAGTTTATTAAAAAGAAAATCTAGATTAAAATTGCCCCGGGGACAGGGCCCATACAGCAGGGCCCAGGAGAGTTTTGGGCACAGGGCTCCCACAGTCCTCTCCCAGTGGAGGACTTTGCAGACCATTCTGCCTTCTCTCAGTAGTGGGGTGTGACAAAGTACATAGGTTGCTGCTGGCCAGGTTGGCTCATCTGAGCCTTGGTGTCCACAGTTTTTACTGGGGCTTGGTCATATAGACGATGGCAGTGTGGCTGACCCTCTGGCTCCTCCAGAGCTTGAGCTGGAAGTGCATGATTCAAAGGCCCCATCTTTGGTTATGCCAACCATACTGTTAGCATAGATGATCCAGCCTGGCCTAAGGCCCCCCAGCTTAACAAAGATGCTCTTGTCAGGCAGAACATTCCAAGGGTTTACTATTACCTACCTCTCAGGAAGTGAGGGCAAACGACAGGCCTCTCTTTGGGAAGGTTAATGCTTTATCACTCAGGCTGGAAGACCAGAACGTGAGGCTCACTGGGGACCACATCAGACTCCCTACCACACCCAGCATTTAGAAAACATCTTCCTCCAGAGCTTCTGATCAGCTTTTAAGTGCCTCTTTCTTAAAAATGATTGGACTACCACCCATGTAAAGAACATCAACACTGTGAGAGAGGCACCAAAACAAACCATGAGGGGAAAAGGAACTTGGAAGAAGCAGAGACGAATTGAGGCAGGCTAGAATTAGGGAAAGTCCAGGGCTAGTAAGAAAACATACAATGTAACATTGCATGTGTGTGTAGGTTGCCCCATGCCTGGCCTAGGGACAGCCCTCACCTGGCCAAGGAACCACCCATGCTCCTCCCCACTCATGGATCATTGGATGGGAATCACCTGGTTCCTCCCTGCCCATGTGTCAGGGCAAATTTTAAACAAACCTGGACAAGAGAGGCATGCTCTCTGCTTCCCGGCTATCACTTGTATTTCCCTTCCCTAACTTTTAATAAACTGCATTAACACCCATGTGTCTTGCCATGGATTCTTCCCTGAGGGACACAAAGAATTTGGAAGTCTTCTGATCACAGACTGCACCATCAGCTGCCAGCAAAATCAGGGAATAAAAGGAGACTAAAATGCAGACCCAACCAAAAACCAAAACAAAACCTGGCAATATTAATAGAGAAATGAAATATTGTTTCTATAGGGAAAAAACAGGATAATATAGCTAAAATAATGACAGATGAGCTAAAATTCAAAAGCTTAATATTTCAGAAACTTGGGGGAGAGGAAAGATGTGTGTTAGTCTGTGCTGTGTGGGATGAGATTTAAAGTTAGTTAGTCTTCATTTTCCAGAGTAATGCAGAGCCAAGGATACAGCTCAGTAGTATAGTATTTGACTAGCATGCCTGTGGTCCTGGGTTCAGTTCCATCCCTGGGATCACAAAAAAAAGGGAGGAAGGAAAGAAAAAGAAAGAGTAGTCCAGCAATGTGGTTCATATTGAGTACAGAAAGACAGATGAGGGGACAGGGAAATCATATTATGTTAAGATTTAAAGGGCCATACTCACACATGGGAAAAAGGAAGTAAAAACTGAAAATCCAGAGCAGCTAGACCCTCCCTTCTTCTTTCAGATGCTAAGTTATAAGATCAGAGATACTTAATGGGGTTACCTGCCTTCTTCTTTGAGATGTGAACAAGCAGCCAGACTCCATAAGTGAGAACTGGGAAAGGCTCATCTGGTAAAGGAAAGTCCCAAAACCCACCTATCATTCTTACCTTTGGGGTAGGCATTGTAGAAAACTGTATCTTCTGACTGTAAGAAAAATGATCTTTTCTATCAAAGTATTTGTTACTGTCTTAGATTACTTAAAAATTCCTCAGGTCGCCATCTTAGGTAACTTGCATGTTTAAAGGGCCCTTGCTTCTTCTTCCAGATTCCTGTATGACTCCATTGCCTGCCAAACTGTATGCCTTAACCCATCCCCCAAGCCTTTTAGCCAATGGGGAAAGACTGTGAACCTTTGACCTGGACAAATCCCAGGTGAGGGGCAGGTATGACTGTGTCAGGGATAAAAGGAGGAGCCACTGTCAGCCATTTTGTGCTTGTGTGTTGCTTAGGGGGAGTGAGCACATGCTTGCACCCTTTGATCAAAAGAAATTGCCTTGTCAAGATTTTCTGTCTCTTGTGTGTCTGTTTTCAGCACTGGAGGGTTATCAATTTCAACATGACCTTCTACTGAAATTCCTCGTGCAGGTCATAAATCACAAGCCCGCACAAACAGCCTTGAAACATTCTGCACTCCCCAATCATCCTGTCTTTGTTCCTGCCTTTACCTTGGTTTTAAAAATGCAGCCTACCCCTGCTCAGCGCTCTTGCATGATCATCCCGGGAGACGCAGTCGGTCTCGCTAATAAAGCAGATTCGACTCCATTGAGGTATCTGTCGTTCTTTGTCCTTTTAACCAGTCCTTTCCTAACATTTTGGTGCTGAAACCTGGGAGTAGTCTCCCAGGGGGATTTCATTCCCTGGTGGGGTCTCCTTCCATCCAACTCTTCTCTCTAAGCCAACACACTGCAAGCTGGCTTCATTCCCATGAACTGACCTCCAGGCTGCTGTCCTGCCTCCTCCCTTCTCCCTCCCTCTCTCTCTCCTTTCACCCTCAGTTTCCCTTCTTTGTCTCTGTGATCAGGGATGAGAGGTCTTCGGCTCCTCCAGCTTACTTTGACCAAACGGCAATGGGATGATTCTCCTCTCCTTGCCTGAATCACATAAGGGATGCTAGATCTTGACCTAGATCTATATTGGCTCGAAGAGTAAACTCATCCGGCATCTCAATCTCCAACCTTATCCCCTTTTCCTCTTTTCTCCCATTCCACCTCCATAGACCTCCAGAGTTGAAGCCATTTGCCAACCAATCGATTACGTCCACCACCAGTCCATTTCCTGGTGAGCATGGAGGAAGAGCCTTGTCTCCCTGTCAGAGGCGCCCTGTGAGTGACTTTATCCATTTCTGGGTCCCAGGAACCCCCTTTGGACAGCCATCTTGGGGACACTCAGATATTCCTCTGAAGGCCTTTATCTGGCTAGAATCAGTCCCAGGGGATGCCTTGGAACCGATCCATAGCCTCCTTCTGGCCCTGACTCAGAGCTGGATGCCTTGGCTCTGACTCTCCACCTCCTCTGCCTCCCTACTCACTATGATGGGGTCTCAACAAATCCCAACTGACAGCCCTCTGGCTTGTCTTCTAAAAAATGTCAAAACCCTAGGTTTAACCCCCAACCTTAACTCCAAAAAATCTTTTTTGCCTCTCTGTCCAAATTTGGCCACAATACCAATTAGATAACCAACGTCCCTGGCCTGAGTATGGCACCTTGACCCCACCATTATCTGAGATTTGGACAACTTCCTACAATGGATTGGCAAGTGGTTGAATGGTTAGAAGTCCCCTACGTTCAGGCCTTTTTCTCCATCCATGCAAGACCCTCTCTTTGTTCCTCCTGCTCTGCTTACCAACTTCTGTCAGATATACCTTCTCACAAGGAGGTCACAAAATCCACACTCACCTTCCTGCCTCTCAATCCCCCGAGAGACCTCAATTACATTGATGATCCCCTGAACCCAGCAGATGAACCTACCCCCCCAACCCCGGCCGCCCCATCCTGACAAGCTCCCATCCCCCCACTAACCCCATGACCCTTCACAAACCACCTCCCCTTCCTTTGTTAAAACTGCTGGGACATACAGGTTTGACCCCAGCTCCCCGTTGTCACAACCTAAAAAGTGATAAACAGCAAAAAACTTCCCAGTTTCACTCTCAGGCCCTAAGTGGAGCTGGAGTCTTCCTCCCCCATTCCCTGCTGCCTCTCCCTCCCTTTACACTGCTCTATCTCTCCCAGCCTTACCTAAATTTTAACTCTTGAGGGGCTAATTCATTCTGCCTCTTCCATGCTTACTATCACCAGTTTCAGTGGAGATGTGATCTTTTTACCTTACACGCTGCCCTTTTCCCAGCCTGTCATACAAATTCTAATTTAAAGACAAATTTTTTTAATATAAAATAAGAGATAGACTTCTATATCCCCTTATCCATCCTATATCCTTAGTCCTGACAAGGGCATGGGATGCCAACACTATATCAAGACTAGGCTCCCTAAATTTACTTTAAAGATTTGGCTTATAACAAAGTTACTGTAGCCCAAGGTAAACTATTATTAAAAATTATTAAAAACACCCTCTAAAGTTAAATCTAAAGACTTCAATATCTAAGAGTATAGTTAAAATTAATATAATTGTTTTGTGTTTCATTGTGTAAATTTTGTTTATGGCTATTGTATGATTAACTTACTAGAGACAAAAATCTTACTAGAGACTGAGACTGACTCAAAACGCTTTTCTAGAATTGACTCTAGCCTCAGCTGTTAAGCTGTCCAAAATGAGTCCTAAAAAAATGGGACACATCTCAATCTTCTCCTAAAAATTAAAAAAAAAAAACAAAACACCTAACCTGTGGCCCCCTGGTTAATTTTTACATGTTCTTGAGCTCGTAAATCTATGTGCATTTATGATGTGCCTAATCTAAAACTTTTTTACATATGCATATATTTAAACATCTTTAAGATGATTCTTCTTATAAAGTTAATATTAAAAAAGGCTCTATTCTCTTCTCTCCCCTACCTCTTCTGCTGATACAATAAATACAAGTTACAAAGTAAATAAGTAAAAAGGATATAGATAGCTATTGAGTGTATTTTTAGGAAAAAAAAAAGAAATATTTTTGGATGAGAAAGGATTTTTTAAACAAGGCTTTGTCCTAAAGATTGTTCCAAATATGGAGAGGAGGTGTAAGGCAAATCATCGGGGGTTTCAGATTGTTATATAAAGGTTCTGAGGAAGTCTTAAAGGTATATAATAAAAGCTTCAATGTGCAATAAGGTTAAAGTTGACTATAATGTAAGAGTTGCCTTAAAGATTTTTTTTAGGGTCATGTCAAACTAAAATCTAATCCTTTATGACCATAAAATAACAAGGCTGTCTTAATATTGTTCTGCTCTGAGTAACAGCTACAAAAATCCGTTATTTAAAATAAAAATGAAGCATTTACTGCTGCTGGTTTAATACTGTCAGTCATAATTACTTTCCTAAAAATACAGTCTGCATTGGAAATAACCAAATGTTCTGACATTTCCCAAACTACTTTTCAGTATTTTAGCCATGGCTAGTCTAAGTTTTGTCCTTCTTAGTCTGGGTCCTTCTTTGGAGCTTTACAACTACCCAGTACCTATTTTCAATTGAGTTTGGCCTTCTAGATATTTACTTTTGTTGACTTTTTCAAAACCTTTAACTGTTTGTTGACATTCTGCAGCATTTTTAAGTTATTGGGATATCATCTATAGTCCAGACAGAACTAAAAATGGATGCCAGGTCAGCCCACTTCTTCTAAACCTCTTCTGTTGCTCATAACATGGGCAAATGGGTCTTAATTGGCACTGATTCCCACCTGACTGCCCAAAGCTTCCCCTCCAGTGCTGAAAACATCCAGGAAAAGCTTTCCTGCACCGAGGGACTCTCATTAACCAAAATGGTTAGTGAGAATCTTCAGAAGAGACTCTTCAGAACCAGTTTGGAGACAAGAGGGGAAAGATGTCACAATCCGGATGGACTCACCTGTGGCAGACCTCACAAAGTTACTAAAGCCAAGAGGTTTTAAAGAAGTGACCTTATGCAGGGCTACTAAACATCCAAGCCCTTGCAGGCACCTTTGACAGAAGACATACATATTTGAGGCCAAGGCCTTCTATTTAACTAAAAACAAATTATTTTTGTGGCTCCAAACTTATCTTTTAGTCGTCCATGCCCATGGAGTTATTTTCCCCTGGACATACTTCTTAACCAGGAGTTTTCTAACTTTTACTTGCTCTGTGTTCTACTTTATAAAAATGTTTCCAGTCTTAAACTTAAATAAAAAGTACTTTTGATTTAGCGGTCAGCTATCTGTCCCCTCTTCCTGTACTTGACACTGGCAAAAGACCCTAGTTCCCCAGGTACTTGGACTGCTTTTAACAAAAGGCACTCACTCCCTACTTGGGCCCAAAGATTAACTAAAAACAAACAACATAGCATTTCTCCATTTTATCTATTGTCCTTTGCTCTGAGCCATTCTCTCCTGCAGCCAACTTGGAGTCAAGAAAGGACAGAAATGGTCAATGACATCTTTCTGACAAAGGACTGAAACTATCCCAACAATAGACTCTACTTAAAATAAAACACCCTCCAGATAACAACTCCAGAATCTCTCCCCAAACCAGAACTGAGATGGTGACCAACCCAGTCTCACCTGTGGTTGGGAATGTTTACTGTGCATGGCTTTGTCCCCTGCCCCTGGTTCTTTTGTCTACCTAGAACCGTAGCTGACATCTGTACCCTAAGATCCCTTAGTTTTCTTTCTTATGCTGATAACCATTGGCCATGTGTATTTAAGTGCATGTCTCACCTTATCTCCCAAAGCCTACATTCCTTTATACAGGTTGCCACTCAAAACCATGCTGCTTCTACAGGAAAAAAGCTGCTTTTATGTCAACTAGTCCGAGATTGTCTGTAATACCTAAGAGACTTCAAAGTGTGTTGACAACAAACAATGGACAGCTGCGGACAGTAATCTTCACTGGCTAAAGGATCCGGGCTTTCATCCAGGACATTAAGTGACCAGATCAACTCAACACTGTTCCTCCAACAGGCCTGTGACAGCAAGAAGACCCATTGAAAACCCTTGATAACCCCTCCCTTAAAAGATCTCAACACCTCGCCTCAGCAAAAAGACCCACCTCTCTAAAGATACCCCGCCTTTCTCGATTCAGAAAAAAGGAAAAAATGACAGCTTCCTAGATGACCTCCTTCCGGCATTGTCAGACTATCGACCTAATTGACGACCTGTGGCTTTTGGGGACCTTCACTGACTCCTTCCCTGACCAAATTGAATTCTTTTCTTTCTGCCTCTGTATCCTATCTTATGCCTACCACTATGAGGATCGTGACCATCCTACTTCACCTCTTCCCCACTAGTCTCTCCCTGCCAACCCTACCCTTATACCTAAATCAAACAGTCACCCTAGCCTCCAAACTCCTCGACCGCAACACCACCTTGAGTCCCCCATGTTGGGTCTGTCTACACCTACAACAGCTGGCAAACCTTGCCTTTCCAGTCTCACTGCACAATTGGGTCATCTCACTGGCTGGAGTGAGTATATGGAAAGCTCCTAATATCCGGAGAATGCCCCTAGCAGAGGGAATGAATATCTTCCTGGTAGGTGCCATCAAACAAATCAAAAATTCTTTCCTAACACTAAAACCCCCACAAAGACTTATCACCAATCCTGTCCAAACTGATCTTACGTTAGCTTATCAGGCCTCACTCTGCATTACCCATAGATCCAACCCATCACATCCACAGGTGGGCACACTCCCACCTTCCTATTGCAACACAACCATCCTTCTCCAAAATCCCACAGCTCCCAGAAATGTAAAGATTTCTGGTCTTGACTACTTGAGACTCTCAGATCCTCCTACCTTTTCAGGTGACCTGAACAAAATCCCCACTATGTCCTCACAATATTGTGTGGGATGAGACTTAAAGCTATTCCAAAATACAAAATACTAGTTCCCTGCCAATGACACCTGCAAACAAGTCCCTACCCAGGCCAACACCAGACTCTTCCTCCACCCACAATTAGGGACTCTAAGTCTGGACCCCAAATGCTATGGATTGTAACTCCAGGGGTCCCAGCGGCAACACCATTCCTGCTTTAACAGCAGCATTGCTTGCATACTCCCACCAAATTCACCTACACCAAACACCTGCTCCCAACCCCCCCCACCTCCTCCTGCTCACCCAATTCCACACATCAGGATGCCTTCACTTCACTTCAGGATACTTTTGGGTATGCAGGACAAACAGCTACATCTGTTTACCAACCAACTGGACCAGCACCTGCACCCTAGTCTGCATGTCTCCCACACTTGAGTTCACACATCCAGACACCCCATTCCCTGTCCCCACTCAGGTTGATACTCAGCTAAGAGCAAAAAGAGCAGTACAATTGGTCCCCCTCCTTGTAGCCCTTGGAGTCACTATTGGGGCGGGAACCGGCTTGGCTGTCATGGGAATATCCATTTCTGAATTTTCCAAACTTTCCAAGGAATTGAGTAGCAGCCTCAAAAGACATCTGACAACAGATAGACTATCTACAGGACCACATGGACTCCGTGGCTGCAGTGGTCCTACAAAACTGATGTGGCCTAGACCTGCTCACAGCTGCTCAAGGAGGCATCTGTGCCCTTCTGGAAGAACACATTGCTTCTTCACCAGTAAATCAGGATTAGTACAGGATGGGGCACAATGACTCAGGAAACAGGCAAACCACCTCCAAAAACAGAGAACCAACCCCATGTCTCCCCACTTACAATGGCTGATCCCCTTCCTTATACCCCTCTTCTTCTGATTATCATAGGATTAACCTTCCTTACCTGTTTTATCAATCTCTTCCAGAGGTTCCTATGAGAAAGAATGACAGAGGTCTCCAACGCTACAACTAAGGAACAATTCAAGACCCTCCTGTTAATACAAGCCATACATCCCCAGGACTTCACTCGGTTCCAAACCAACAGGAAGTAGTCAGATGAGAATACGTGCCCCCTTCCCTTGCCTTTCATTTATATTCCTTTAGGGTCTAGAAATGTACGAAACTCTATCTTCTGACCTTCTACTGAAATTCCTCCTGTAGGTCATAATCACAAACCTGCATAAACAACCTTGAAACAGTCTGCACTCCCCAATCATCCTGTCTGTGTTCCTGCCTCTGCCTTGGTTTTAAAAATGCAGCCTACCCCTGCTTAGCTTGCTCTCACACTCTCATCCCAGGAGGCTGCTAGATGCCCTTCTGTCTCGCTAATAAAGCATTATTCAACTCTGTTGTGGTATCTGCCTTCTTTGTCCTTTTTACCAGTCTTTTCCTAACAGGCATGGATAACATCTCCACATTTTACAATAATAAACAGCACCCATCTTTGGGCACCCAGAACCATTATCTAATAGTTAGGGTTGCTAGACTTTTGGTAATGAATATTCCCCCATCCCATCCCAAGAAAGTATAAGACCACGGCTACTGAACCACCATCTTGAGTCTTTGCTTCCATCCCTTTCCTGCATGGTGAATAAGAAATGTTGCCCATCTCCCACTCAGTTACCAGAGGGTGATCTCTGAAGATCCTGGTCAGAAGACTCTTAGGCTCTTTTATCCTGAATAAAATGCTGAACACAGACACACCAATTGCAAAGCAGAAGAAAGTTTTAATGAAACTACAGAGAAAACAGGAGTTTCAAATAAAGTATTGCAAGAGAAAAGCAGTGGCTCTGGCCAGATGGCTTAGAAGCCAAAAAGCTGGGATCTTGGGAGGTGGGTGATTTATATACTGTAAGGGGGTGGGGGAGAGAGGTGTGGATTTAGGCTGTCTTTGCAGGATGGATTAGGATGGGGCTACAAAGTATCACTGGATCCACCCTACCCCTAGGATATGGCTCTCCTTCCTGTGTCTTTTTGTATCTATTGTTTCAGCATCTTGGTGGTGACACACCAGGACAGATAAGGCAAATACCTTGTGACTTACTATGTCCTTGGTGGGTTATTTTGATGGTAATGGAGGCTCTTTGAATGTTTTTCTCTCAGATGAAGAATGCTCCATTTTTGGTTCTCCTTGCATATCCCTGTTACACGCCAGTGTGAAATGTTGTGGGTCAGTGTCGAGGGTCCTTGCCTTCACAGGCCAGAGAACTGGCTCGTGAGGCAGCTGATTGACTTGTAAGCCAAGGCTGGTACATGAACTAGGATGTATTAGAGAGAAATGAAAGGCTACAGCTAGAGCAGTGCTGCAGAGCCAGGACACTTGTGCCTCCCTGCTTAGGTGAAGGCTGGGGCTTTTATGGATGTTTTAACTCTGGGTTTGGGTAAGCGTTAGGTGGGCTCTTTTCATTGGCCATGGATTCACAGGCTGTCTTACATGAGCTGGTCTGTTTGGTCCTTATTGGTGAGGGGAAACAATCTTGAGAGAATTTTGCTCCTCAGCCCTGTGGCAGATCTATGAGACCCTGTACCTCATCTTCAAGGTACAGGAATGTAGTTTACACCTCCTTCTCAGGATGCAAGAATCATTGTGCTCTCCATGGGGAATGGGATACTCACTCATCTTCCCTTTAGGTTTCCAGAGTCAACAAGTCTCCCATCTGAGACAAGTACCCAACTGCTGTTGGGGAGAGGGGCAATGACTCATCTAACAGCTTCGTGTTGGCAATGGGACAATGGGGTGTAGGGTGGTGGCACTTGTCTCAGGGGTCGACCCGTGTAGTCTCCAGAGGCCCCGATAGAACTGGATGGAGGGCTCATGCGTAGTCAGAGGTGAGTATTCCTTGACTAAGAGCTGGAGTTTGACCTGTTGGACCTGAACAGATGAATCTGGAGAAAGCATTTATTACACTATATAATAGTAATATTAGTAGGAGCATAAAAAGGGATCCAGCCAGAGGCAGTGCCCAAGGAGATCAGCTCCATATGTTGTTCCAGAAGGACCATGAATTGGCTAGCTTGCTGTTGTGGGGAGTTTGTGGGGTCTTTAAAGGCAAACAGAGGCTGACTGTCAGGATGCAGAGGAAGGCAAAAGAAAGTGTCCTTTAAATCTAGTACTGAGTAATATTGGGCTTTTGAGGGAATTTGAGCCAATAGAGTATAGGGATTGGGAACAATTGGGTGGAGGGGAATGACTGCTTCATTAATGAGCCTGAGATCTTGAACAAGTCTCCATTTATTTGGTTCTTTTTGGACAGCAAGAATAGGAGTATTGTAGGGGCTGGAGTAACTGATTAGTAACACTTGTTTTTTAAGGAATTTATGATAGGTAAGAGGCCTCATCATCCATCAGGCTTGAGGGGCTACTGCTTTTGATGTGGAAACTGTAAGGGATCTTTGAGTCTTATTTGAATCAGGAGAACCATTTTAGCTCACCCTACAGTCATTCCATCAGTCCACACTGTGGGATCTACTTATTCCTGAAGAAGGAGGCAGCAGAGTCCCCTGGGATGAGTAGAATTTGAGCCTTTTTTTGAAATAATAAATCCCATTCCAACAGGGGCACTGGAGTCTCAGGGACTATGAGAAAAGAGTGACAGAAGAGGAGGTCTCCCCAAGAGCAGGCCAGAGACTGAGTAAAATGGTGCTCTAGGGGCTGGCCAGATATGCTTTGAATGATAACCTTGTTACTGGACTGGGGACCAGGAGAGAAAGGTAAGATAAAGAAATGGGTTCCACTGTCTAGGAGGAAGATGACCTTTCACGTCTCTACTATATCATGGTTACCCGAGGCTCCTCAACATTGATGTCAAGAAGGGAGCCTGGACAGGAGGCATCAGGACCCATCAATCCATAGGAGGTGGCACCCACCTTCCACTTAGAGACGGCAGCACTTAGGCCTCCAGTGGTCACCTATGTAGAGGGGGCTGTCTCTTGGGCTGTCCCCCTTTTGGGCATTCCCTCTGGATGTGCCCCTTCTGTCCACAATGGATGTAAGCCCTTGTTGGGTGGGGCACTGCCTGAGAGCTGTGATTAGGTCATGATGTTTCTTATCTTTTTCTCTCTTTTAAGTGAGGTCCTAGCTACAGTATACAGATGGCTAGCTGCATTAGTTGTCCAATGACTTTTCTACTTCAGCCACAGACTTCTGGAGTTTCAACAGATATCTGGGACTGACTGAGTTAGAAATTTTTCTTTGAAGAGAACCTCTCTCACCTGTGACTCTGGATCCACTGTGGTATGCTTTTGGATAGCGTCCTTAAGATGCTGTAGAAAGGTAAGGAGGTTTTCATTAGGACCTTATTGTACTACAGTCACCTGGGAATAGTTTAGAGGTTTGACTTTGGCCCTTTTTAGCCCTTACACTATAAGATGGATGAAGTGGTGTTGATGCCATTCATCCTCCTCACCATTTTGATCCCAATGCAGATCTGCCAAGGGGACTGCCTGTGCCCCTGTGGGCATTGGCATATTCATATTCTCATTTCCAGGTGCCATGGGTATTGGGGATCATTGTAGATGGAAATCGTCTCCAACCTGAGTGGCCTGGGCCAGGACCCGTTGCTTTTCTAATGAGGAAAGAGTCTGGTCCAGGAGAAGTGTAATGTCCTTCTATGCCAATTCAAAAGTTTGGATCACGAGATACAGGCCTGGATACATTGGTCTAGGGCATCAGTATAGCTACCCAGATCTTTTTTAATCTTCCTTAGATCTGGTAATTAGAAGGGGACATAGACTCACTCTCTTCCTACCACTGCCTGTTGAAGGTAGAAACATCCATTAGGAGGTTCTGAATATTGGGGTGGCTTAGAAGGTGAGGCAGAGCAGTAGAGGGAGCAGTATGAAGAGGGGTCTTGTCATTGGTAAGGGGTTTTTCTCATCCTCCTTCCCTATGTTTATCTTGTGGTTTACAAAGAACAGCCAGTGTTTGAGTATCTAGATAGCAATTATGGAGCCATTCTGTGTGGTCCTAGAGATAAAAGGAAAGCTGTATATAGGGGACCTCAGTCCACTTTTCCTCCCTTTTACAGGAAAGGTCTAATTGGAATATGGTATTATAATTTAAGGAGCCCTCTGAAGGCCACATCTCTTGGTCATCCAAGGGATATTGGGACCAGGCCTCAGTACAAAGAATGATGAGGATTTTTTTCTTGAGATTATTAGGGTCAGGGTCCTTCCAACATTTCAGTAGACAGGCCAGTGGAAACTGCTTGGGTACTGAGGCTGGAAGACTGGAGAGGGAAGGTCCCATCTAGAAAAACTTGTCAGACACCCCTTTCATTGGTGTTCTAACTGGGGATTGACCTGATGAGAGCAGGCATCCCTGTCTCATGATTTCCTTCTGCCATCTGTGGCCAGGGTCACCCTACCAATGCAGTGAAAACCTCTAGGATCCTGCCTTTTAGCCTTATATCACCAAAAGCAGGCAGCCAAATAGAAGGCTACCTCTTTAACAAAGGGATGACTCACCTGGAGAAGTGCCTGTAAAGTTGTAAGCCTCCAGCTAACTCTGCAATGTTTCCTGTAACTGTGACCACATTCTATGGGAGGGAAGGTTAGGGACAAACTCTGTAAGTATTTAAGCTAGCTCCTGACACAGATTGGGGCTCAGGGCTTTGAGAAATTATTTCTCCTGAGTCCACTAGCATAATAAACTCCCTGTTTCCTGTAAAAATGGTTTCGGTGATTTTGTTTCCCTTACTATTTTCTGCAACAGGTTGAGCTCAGGTGTGAAGTGGAGCTGGACATGTGCCACAGCTGGGCAAGGTGCCACCACCCTCTCCCATGCCCAGGATAAGTGACTCTGCCCAGGCCTGCCCCTGTGTCCCACTGCCCCTTCTTCCATGAGTACACATGCACATTTGCTTATTGCCCCTCTCATTCCTTTTTGGGAGAGTGGCAGTGGGTCTCAGTTGTTGCTGTGCATGACCTGTGGTGGCGATTCTGGATGCCAGCTAGGATCTTTCCATGGATTGTCTGCAGTGGAGGGTGCCTGGGGGGTGGGGTTTGGGTGCTTGTAAGGCATGTGAGGCCTGCATTGGTCCTCACCCTTGTCAGGTCTGCCCCCCAGGCCATGGTTCGTGCAGTGCCCTTGCCTTGGCTGGCTCCCAGCAGCCAACTCAGAACTGGTGTGGACCAAGGGGCATGACAAAGCAGGTGTGGGAATAACTCAAGAAAGTCATAAGAAACTATGGTATGAGTTTCCCATGGGAGGCCAGGCTCCCAGTAAACACAGGGAGGGGAAGGCAGACAGAGATAAACAAGGTGGCAGGAGTGGGGAGACAGCATGTGAGTAAAAGTATGTCTGCCATTTCTGGCAGGGACAGAAGGAGCGACCTAAAATCCTAGGTGAGGGAGGAGGAACAGAGCTGAGAGGCACAACACAAGCTTGAAAAATTAACGATTAAGTGTGCTTTTAGGTTGCTCGCACTGAGTGGTACTGGAACACTGTCAGCCACACAAAATCTCCACTCTTGGGTCACTGCCTCTGGTAGAAGGGGTCACTGACAGGTGGGAGAAGAAGAATAATGCCAGGTGCCAAAACCAAACAGGCACCTCCTCCAACATAGCATAAGATATACCTGAATCAACCCCGGGCTCAGTCTTGACTCGCAGGGAGGGAGCAGAGAGCACCTCCAGAACTGGGATCACTGTGAGGCCAAAGTTGGCTAGGAGCTGTTGGTCCAATACCATGACTGGAAAGTCTCTCAGGAAGACAGGAGTAGAGAAAGAGACAGGGGGAATGGTACAGGGAAGTCTGCTTTTTGGCTAGTCCTCAGCAGGGGGTTTCCCCCAGCAGGAGTATCCAGCAGGGTGCCAGAGGCTCACAGTTGCACCTTAGGCAAACTCCTGCTGGTTTGGTGCTCAGTTGTACTGACCTTGGTCCAGGAGAGTTGTCCCTTCATGGTTGCCAGAAATGTTGCGGGCTGGTGTCAAGAGTTCGTAAGTCAGTGGATTGACTTGTGAAACAGCAAGGTCGGCACACAGGGTAGGATTTATTAGAGAAAGAAAGAGCTGCAGCTGCAGCAGTGCAGCGGAGCCTGGAAACCGGTGGCTCCCTGCTGAGGTGAAGGCTGGGGCTTTTTATGGATGCTTTAATTTTGGGTTAGCTGAGTTCTTTCCATTGGCCGTGGATTCCCAGATGTGGGCTCTCTTCAATGAGATGGTCTGCTTGCCCTTTATGAGGGGAACAACCTTGAGAGCATTCTGTTTATCAGCCCCGTGGCAGATTTGTGAGACCATGTATCTCCTCCTCAGGGTGCAGGGCTCATAGTGTTTTCCATGGGGGATGGGATACTGACTCACTCATCTGTCCTTTAGGTTCCCAGACCCAACAGGGCAACCACCAGGTGCAGTGGTGTCTTATGGACTCTGAGCAAACCTGTCTCCAACAGTAGCATGATTTGGTTTGTGACTTTTCTTTCTTTCTTTCTTTCTTTTTTGTGGTACTGGGTCTTGAACTCAGGGCCTTCACCTTGAGCTACTCCACAAGCCCTATTTTTGTGAAGGGTTTTTTGAGATAAGGTCTTGTGAACAATTTCCCTGGGCTGGCTTTGAACCACGATCCTCCTGATCTCTGCCTCCTGAGTAGCTAGGATTGCAGGCATGAGCCACCAGCACCTGGCAGTTTGTGACTTTTCTACCTACTTTCAGGTTGCCACACACACGAATCTAGGTTTGGCTTCATGGGGTGTTCCGTTATAGAGATAAAACACAAGCTGTCCATTAAAGTTGAACTTCACAGAGACAGGAATCTCTTTTTGTTAGCTTAAGTATATCCCAAATATTGCATGGGGTATACTTATTCTAAAAAAAGTGATTCTTTGTTTATCTGAAATCCAAATTTAACTGGATATCCTGTATTTTTGGTTACAAAATCCAACAACCCTGTTCTGGCCTGCCAGGCTGGGGATTTGCCCAGAGCTAAATAGATTTTCTCTGGGTGCCTCAGGTCATTTCCCCAACATGGAGGTACAGTCCTAAGGCTGAGCCTGGGCACATGTTCTCTCTCATATGTGGAATACAGACCCAACATAAATAAAGCAATGTTATGAAAAATAGGTCATGTTACTGGGAAGTCACTACTGGAAGAAGGAGGGTAAAAGAAGAAAGTTAAGAAGGTGAATATGGGTGATGTACTTTCTATACAATGAATGAATACAGAATTTTTAAACCTATTGAAATCACTGAAAAGGGGGACTAAGGGAGAAAGGAGAAAAATAGAGGGGATGAACTAATTCGGGTTATAATACATATATACATGGGAATGTCACAATGAAATTTCCTATTTAGCTATCTTATAGAAACAAAAATGTATTTTTTTTTAAATGTGAAAGGTGAAACAGGTCCTGTCTGGGGGGGTTGGGACAGGGATATATAGGAAGGGGTGGGAGGGTGAATGTGGTAGAAATATATACTCATGTACTAAAATGGAAAAATGAGATCTGCTGAACCTATTCCAAGAATGCGAGGAGAGGGGTAAAGGAGAATGATAGAGGGATGAATTTAACTGTGATGTACTATAGGAAATTTTGTAAATGTCACAATGTATCTCCAGTACAACAGCAGCACAATAATAATGGTAACAATAATAATAAATAATAGAAAGCCTGGACCTGGGCCTGCTCTCTACCCAAGGCCTTTCAATCTGTTGGTTTGTGTTCTATCTCAGAACAAAGGGTCAACTTCTTTGTCATACAGATGAGGGACTAGAGTCCCAGAGTAATGAAGGGAAGAGCTGGGACCGGGATAAATAAAGCCTGTGGCTCAGTCCAGCGCTTAGTACAGAGCTGCTTTTCTGGGGCAGAGGCTGACATCTGAGGCAGGAAAGAGGCTTCCAGAAGCTTTCTCTGGCAGTAGAACCTGGCTGTTGTCAGCAAAGATGACAGAAAGTGTCAAAGCCAAGTAGTCACAGGGGGCAAAGTCTGAACACTTCAAACACTTACTGAGACACCCCAACTGAAGGGAATTTGAGTTCTAAAATCCCCGCAGGTCATCCGCGGATGGCCTGGCTAATCTCAGAAGATGGACAGGAGCACTTATGGTATTTATGTTTTGAAATTTCCCTTTTTCCCTCCACAAAGAAAAAAAAAATGTTATCCTTGGGAGGCACCGGATCCATGCAGACGCTGTCCCTTTATAGACACAGAGGTTATGTCATGGTGCCCTGTGGGTGTTCTTCTGTTCAAGAGTGCACCCTTTGCTGCTCCCCCTCACCTCTCCTTCATACCCCTCCCCCATCACCATCATCCTTTCTGCTACACTTCAGATTCCTGAGGAGTGCCCCTTGGACTCCTCTGTTGGGACTTGCCCACCTCTCCTGACAGCAGTTGGTGTTTCTAAACTGCAGTCCCTTCCCTTGGGCTCTCCTTTCTACCCCCTGGCCCACCTGGGAGTCCTTAGGGAGTGCTTGAATAATCTCCTTACATGGCTAAAGGGGAGAAGGGGAACAGGTTGAATGGAAGGGAGAGGGGCTTGGGTCTGGGAGTGGGTAGGCATGTCTTCCTGGAGGGGCCCAGAGGTCCTTAGTAATATCTTGAATTTCATACATCAGTCCTTTTGTGGTTAAAGAAGTAGGTTTTTCCCCCCAAATGAGTTTCATTATGAGATTTTTATCCACACATACATACAATCTACTTCAATTTCCTTCATGCTCCCTTCATCCTTTGTTTCCTCTTCCTCCCTCCTGCTGGTTCCCACCCCCTACATCACAGACTCCCCTTTATGTTTATGTTCATGTTCTTTTTTCTTTCTTTTCCGCTTTTCTTTTTCAGTGCCGGGGGTTGAAACCCGGTCCTTGAGCACGCTAAGCCAGCACTGTACTACTGAGCTACCATCCAGCTTGCTCTTTGTTTTTTTGGTCTAGTTTCCACATATGAGACAGGACATGTGAGGTTTGCCTTTCTGGGTCTGGTTTATTTTGCTTAACATGATGACCCCCCCAGTTCCATCCATTTTCCTGCAAGTGACATAGTAAGTTTTAAAATATTTTAATTGAAAAGAAAGTTTTAGGTACTGATGCTCAGGTAAGAAGAGTTTCTTTTTAAACAAGATGCAAAAAGAATTTACCGTAACACCAATGATATGAAAATAAGAGAATTCTGTTTAGCAGATATCTTGAGGACAAGTGGCATGCCAGAAGGAGATATTTGGGATGCATATAAGTTGCAAAAGATCATTTCATGTTACACATACAAAACTCCTATGACTCAGGGAAAAAGAGCTGACAGGATCGAGGACTTCACAGAAAAGGAAATATAAATAGCGAATGAGCTTAAAAAGATATTCAACTTCACTAGTTTTCAGGGAGAAATCAATTAAGACAACAATGAATTGACATATATTTGTCCAGATGGTAAAAATTATAGTCTGCCACTATATAGAGAATTGGACAAGATGTAGACATTAATTTATTATCCAATAAAAATTTATTGAGCCTGACTTTGCACTGGATAATCTTTTAAGTGCTCAAGTTATAGCACCTGAAGGAAGACAAAAATACCAGTCCTTGTATTTTCCTGAGGGGAGATGGACAATGGCAATAAATGTAATTTTTAAATAAATTAGACAGCATGCTAGAAAGGAAGATATAGAGGAGGGTGAGAACAATTGAGAGCGATGGTGGGGTAATTCTCAATTTAAATGGAGTAGTCAAGTAGTCAAGGTGAATTCACTGAAAAGCTGACATTTGAGAAAGGCTTGAAGGATGTGAAGGAATGAACTATGCAAATGCCTGGTGAAGGGCAGTCCAGGCAGAGGGATAGCCAGAGAAAGAGCCCTGAGGAGAGAGATGAACAGGGTTTCTTACACCTTGTAGATGGGAATGTGATTTAGGACAATCCCTATAAAAACAGTTTTAGCTGTATCTTATAAGTTTGAATAGCAAGTTTATGCTTAAATACATAGCCATAAAACTCTTTTACATGTGTACAAGTATAAATACAAATATATGTTCACAGTAGCAATGGATGTTCAGAACAGAAAAAAAGATTAAATACCTCAAAAGTCCAGGCATAAAAGTTTTAGTTCACATTGTTCTAATTTCCAGGATATGTTCTAGTTAGCTACTGTTGAATAGCAAACAATCCCAAAACTACAGTCACTTACTATCTTTCATGGTTTCTGTGGGTCAGAAATTTGGCCATGGTTGAGAAGGGATGGCTTGTCTCTCCTCTAAAGCATTGGGGAACTCAACTGGTGAGACCTGAAGATTGGAAGTGACTCAACATCTGCTGTCTAGAACTATCTGGGGCGATCAGGAGTCACACATTTTGTGTTCGTTGCTGCCTACTGGCTAGCTGCTGAACCGGGCAGTTGGACAGAAAATCTACATGTGACCTCTCCATATGATCTTTCCTTATAGGATGCTTTGGACTTTCTGTCAGGATACTGGTTGAGTTCCAACAACATGTACCTCTTGGGAACAAGGCAACAGTTCTCAAAATCTTTATGATCTAACTTTGAAAATTACAATGTCACTTTTGTCTTACTTTATTGGTGGATGCAGATACACAGGTCCACCTAGGTTTAAGGGGAGGAAACATAGACATCAGGACCCAGTGGGAAGAATTTCAAAGAGATATAAGAAAAGCGTGTGGGATGAGAGAGATTGTTGTGACTATTTTTGAAAAATACAACTTGCCACAGTCCACTCTTCAGCCGTAACGATTCACATCCTTCCCATATGTAAATTCTACTTGTCCCTCCCCTAAGACTCCCAAAGCTTACTCTTTTATGATGTCAGCTTGAAGTCTAGGTTTGATAATTTTAATCAGGTTCAGGTATGAATGAAGCTATGCATATATGTTCTATAAGGAAAACCTGAATAGGTTCTAGATCTGAAGAACTAGAAACTAAAGGCATAAATTGCTGCCCTACACAGCCAACACACAATGGAGGATCAGGCATAAGCTGTGAACTCTCAGTTCATAGAGTCCCTCCAGCAAAACTGGACCATAACAGTTTTGAAATCTACCTGGGCTCATGTTGTCAGTTATGATTCAGCCCAGCTCTCCCTGGAAATTGTCCAACGTGTCTGTAGGTTCTCCCCTCTCAGCTATTGAGTTCTTAGTTTTACCTTCTAAATCACTCTTTTTTTTACATTCGGGTTTTCAGCTGAGTGATTTTCCAAGTCTACTATCTGCTTGTTAAGGGTTTTGGGGTCCAAAGACCTCTTAATTTTATATGTTCTGTCCACTTTAACCCAAACTGCATAATTCTTTAAAAACTTTGTGGGGTTTTTATGTATCAATTAATAATCCACCCCATTAATTAAAATCCATATTCACAATGATATTTGAGGTAAGTCAGGCTGTTGTAGTATAATGACCTTAATATTTTAAGAAGTTCTATTTTTTTTTTTTGGTTGTACTGGGGTTTGAACTCAGAGCCTGGTGCTTACTGGGCAGGCATTCTACTGCTCAAGCCATGGCTCCAGCCATTTTTGCTCTAGTTATTTTTGAGAGAGGGTCTTGCTTTTTGCCCAGGCCAGCCTGGACTTCAGTCCTCCTCTTTATGCATCCTGGCATAGCTGGGATGACAGGCACATACCACCATGCTCAACTTTTTCTGTTGGGATGGGGTCTTGCAAACTTTTTGCCTGTGCTGGCCTGGAACAATGATCCTACTGATCTCAGCATCCCATGTAGCTGGGGTGACAGGTGCATACCAAGGATTACCTCTAAAAATCCATTCCTCTATGAAAGTAACTGGGACACTGGCATAATCAATGTTTTCTGAATTCTAGGAATTAACAAAGACCTGTAACAAATCGAGGAGAAAGAAGAATGGCTGAATCTTGGCAAGAAAAGAAGCTTTGTGATGTTTTCATTTGCCCTATTCAATTTCCCTTGGCCTGGCTCTGTGACAGCCTTGAAAACCAATAGCCTTGAAATCATGGTACTTGTGAAAGCTAACTAGCAACTACTGGGGGCGGGGGGAGGGGAGATAATGGGCTTGGGGTATCCCCAAAGCTCCATCCCAAGAGAATTGTTACTATTTGACTCCCCCAAAATGCCCCCACTCATGGAGCTTATCTTTCTTTGCCTGACTCAGAGTTCACTCAGTTAGGAAAATCTCATATTTATGGCATTTGCTAAAAAGCAATCCACTGTGATCTTTAAACATCAAACTCCTTGAGACAGTGATATCACTTGGGGCAATAGGTTGGCCAAACAACTTAAAAGAAGAATCTGAGGAATGAGATGTCATTTTGAAAACTGCTGGAACATTAACGTGTGTCCAACATAAATTGAGTGCATGAATGGCAAAGGTGGGGAGGCCATTGCTTCAAGGCATTTAAAGAATTATCTATTATTAGGTAATCATTAAGCCATCAAAGTAGAGATTTCAGTGGCTGCACATAACAAAGATGAAAGGCTTTATAGAATTACCCCAGGAATAGCAGCACTTGGACCACAAAATAAACAATAGCAACAACAAACCTGCAAACCTGGTCACAGTGAATGGGAGGAAGGACATGATTTTCAGTTACTACATTATACTATGTAAAATGCCAAGTTTTCAATCAAAGCTTAGAAGACAAACAGAAACATGACATCACGCTGCATTCACTGGAAAAATCAGATAAAGAAACTCTCAGAGAAAGTCTACATGTTGAATTTATTAGATAAAAACTTTAAATTGACTTTGATAAACATAGTCAAAGGATTTAAGCATGATATATACAGGCATGAAGTACAAAGGCAAAACCCCCTTGGACTATCTGAAGAGCAGGAGGGTAAAATAGGTCTTTTCCAGAGGTGGATACCAATGGGAAGAGGGAGGGCATAAGGAAAAGGTGAAGGAGGGTGAATAGGATGGCTATATTTTATATCCATACATGAAAATAGAAGAATGAAACTGGTTGAAATTGTTCTAAGAAGGGGGAGAGAGAGGAAGAGGGAGAACAATGGAGAGGGCAAATCTAAGGTATGTTGTAAGCATACATGTAAATATCATGATGTATACCCTGTATACATTATATGCTAATAAATTGAAGAGATTCTCTATTCTGAAGAACAAAAAGAAAAAAGGAACCTCAGAGATGTGTGTTTCATCAACCATACCAACACATCCATAATGACATTCACAGAAGGAGAGGAGAGAAAGGAGTAAAAAAGTATTTAAAAAGTAATGAATGAAAACTTCCAGAAGCTGATGAAAATTATTAATCTGCCCATCTAAGAAACTTAGCAAGCCATGGGTGGGATAAATTCAAAGAGAGCTCCACACAACACACTTAAACTGCCTAAAGTCAAAGACAGAGAATATTGGGAGCAGCAAGGGAAAAACAACTCATCATATACTCCTCTTCCTCAGTAAGATTAACAGCTGAAATCATCAATTCCAGAAGGCAGTGAGATGACATATTCAAAATACTGAGAAATTTGGGTTGTCAAGAATTCTATATTAAGAAAAAGTATCCTTCAAACATAAAGAAGAAATTAAGACATTACCAAATAAACAAACAAAAATAATAAAAAACCCAATTTTCCAGAAGAATTTTCATACGAGAAATATCAGTATGAGTTCTTTCAGGCTGAATGAAGGGGTAGCTGGAAGTAGCTTACTCCACACAAGGAAATAAAGACCATGTCAAACATAACTATGTAAGTGAATACAAATGACAATATAAAGGCATTTCTGTGTGTAACTCTTTTCTTTTCCTATCTGAATCAAGAGAAAACTTGCAATGCAACCATTATAAAACTGTGATGATGGGTTTACAATATACGAAGATGTGATTTTTATAACAAAGTAGCACAAAGGAGAGGGAGAAAATATAGCTATAGTAGGGGAAAGTTTTACACTATTGAAATTAAGAAATGACCCAAACAATGTACGCACATATGAATAAATGAATAATTTTTTTCAAAAAAAAAAGAAATTAAGTTGATATTAATCCAAACTAGATTATTTAAATTGTTAATCGTAGTTCTCAGAGCAAACACTAAGAAAATAACTCAAAACATAAAGTAAAGGAAACTACAGGATATTAAAATGGTACACTAGAAAATATGTACTTGACACACAAGAAGGCAGTAATGTAGGAATAGAGGAACAAGAAGCATAAGATATAGAAAGCAAATAGCACAATGACAGGTGTAAATTTTACTTTATTAGTAATTTCATTAAATGGAAATGGATTAAACATGCCAATCAAGGCAGAGACTGGCAGATGGATAAAAAGCATGATCCAAATACACACTATCAATAAGAGATAAATACTAGATTTCTTTTCTTTTCTTTCTTTTGGAGGTACTGGGATTTGAATTCAGGGCCTCATGCTTGCTAGGCAGTTGTTCTACCACTTGAGCCAAGTGCTCAGTCCTTTTGCTTTAGTTCTATTTTTAAATAAGGGCTTGCATTTTTTTTTTTTTTTTTGCCTGGGTCAGTTTGGACTGTGAACCTTTTATTTAAACCTCCATCATGCCCAGTATTATTGGTCGTGGTGTGGTCTGGCTAATTTTTTCCTGGCAGGCCTCAAACCATGATCCTCCTGATTTCTGCCTCCTGAGTAGCTATGACATGAGCCCCTACACCTAACCTTTAAATATTAAATTTAATGACATAAATATATTATAAATAAAAGGGTGTCAAAAGATAGACCATGTAGTAGTAGGCAAAAGACTGCTGGACCAGCTATGCTAATATCAGAGAAAATAGGTTTTAAGGCAAAAATTATTACTAGAGAGAAAGACATTTTATAAGGACAAAAAGATCAATTCCTCAGGAAAATATAATAATATAGGCACTAACATGAAGCAAAAACTGATGAAATTAAAGGGAGAAGTAGACAATTAAACAGTAATAGTTGAAGACTTCAAAAACAATATCACACTTTTGGTAATGGATAGAATAAGTTGATAGAAGAGTGACAAGAAAGGAAGACTTGGACAAGGCTATAAACCAACTTCTTCTAAGAGAACTTTACAGAACACTCCACTCAACAGTAGTAGCTATTCATTCTTATCAAGTACACATGGAACACTCTTCAGAACAGGCCATGTATTAGGCCGTAAACAGAGCTTTGGCAAATTAAAAAAGTTTGAAATCATACAAAATATGTTCTCTGACCACAGTGGAATTAAATTAGTTCTTAATAACAAAAGCAAATTTGGGAATTTTGTAAGTAATTGAAAATTAAATAGCACAGTCTTAAATAACCAGTTAGTCAAAGAAGAAATAACAAGAGAACTTAGAAAACACTGAGACAAATGAAGAAAAAAACACAATATATACACACTTATGGGATATAGTGAAAGCAGTACTTAGAAGAACATTTATAGCTACAAAAACTTATATAGAAAAAAGCATGAAGAACTCAAATCAGGAATCTGAACTTCCACCTAAAGAAAGTACAAAAATAACAAATTAAACCCAAAGCAAGCAGAAGGAAGGAAACAATAAACAATAGAGTGGGGAAAAAGAAAAAAACAAAGAATAGAAGAACAGTACAGAAAGTTAGTGAAACCAAAATTTGATTCTTTAAAACAAACTTTCAGCTATACTGATGAAGGACTGGTAGAAAGGAAGACCCGAATTTCTGAAATCGGTAATGAAAGAAGGAGCATCATTACTTACCTTACAGATATGAGAGAATAGTTTGAAGAACTGGATGCCAACAAATTATTTAACCTAGATGAAATGGAAAAAAATCCTAGAAAGATACACACTACTTAAAGTAACTCAGAATAGAGAATATGAATGGCCCATAGAAAGTGCTATAGCCTGAATGTTTGTTCCCCTCTCCCCATGGTCACACGCTGAAGCCCTAATCCCTTGTGTGATGTGCTGGTGTTTGGAGGTTGGGTCTTTGGGAGGTTATCAGGTTTAGATGAGGACATGAAGGTGGAGCCTCTATGATAAGATCAGTACTTTTATAAGGAGACCAAAGGTGCTAAAACTCTGTTTGCCGTGTGAAGATACACAAAGTATCTATCTGGAAACTGAGAAGAACACCTTCACCTGGAACCAAATTAGCTGGTACCTTGAACTTGGATTCCCTACCTCCAAATGTGTAAGAAATAAATTTCTGTTTTTAAGTCACGTAGTCAATGGCATATTTGTTAGCAGCCAGAACTAAGGCAAGTAAACAAGATTAAATTTTAGCTGTAGACTGCTTATATGACTGCCTGTTGCTCTCAGAGGGAGTATCCAAGGAGAGCAGGATTTGACCTAGCCTTGGAAGCTACACAAGATAGCTGCACCAAACTTCACTGATTAGGCCTGTGCAGGTTTGAGAAAAGAAATAGACCCCTTCCTTTGATGAGAGAAGCATAAAGTCCTTTTGTGAGATGAGCTTATGAGTGGGAAGTACAATCTGCCACAAACTACACACACATGTGAACTGCATTTAAAAAGGGTGTGTAGTGAGCTCCTTAGGGCAGAAGAGGTGGGAGGATAGGATGGAAAGGGGTGCATGTGTGTTTTGATTGGTGTTCCACTTCTGGGTTGGGTGATGAGCAGGGACACTATAAAGGGCTGTGGAGGCTGGGCTCCAGACAGCTCTCAGAGCACTGCGACCACAGTGGCAGTGGAATTCCCAGAATTGTGCAGTGTGTCTTATAATTATGACATAATTTAATGTATGATCTCAAAAGCAACAAATAATAGAAAATAAATTCATACAAAATAAAAGAGGAGAAGGATAGTCTAGGTTTTGGGCAGTCAGATAGTCAGCAGTACTTTCAGGGTACCTGAGAGCCACTTCTGGGACTGGTCCTGAGATACAAGGACTCTCTCTAAGAGAGGTTACTTTCTTACCACACATAGTAAACCATCATAGAGCACTGCTCGCTCATAACATTCTTCCTTCCCTGGGACCAGCAGAGGTAGGCTCTGGGGAGCTCAACTGTGTCTCACGGCTGGGGCTTCTAAGAGAGAGCACTGACCTTGACCACAGGGATGGCCATGTGACCGACATAGGCCTGTGAGTTATTTCTAAAGGATTTTCCAAGTAGAATTGAAGGAAGTGGTTCATCCTGCCTTTGGAAGTGGGAGCTGTGAGGCTCTGAAGCCTTGGCCACCAGGTAACCTCCAAGGGAGCTAGTCAGTCAGCAGAGGAGAGAAAAGCAGAGGCAGGAAGCAGGTGAGTTGGCAGCATTGGAGTTCAGCTGCATTGCTGCCCTTCCTTTGGGCATGTGATCATAACACACTTCCACTAACTTCCTCTTTTGGCCGAGCCTAGTTTTAGCTGTAACTTGCCATTGCAATGATAAGGTGAAGACATGTATGCCTGACTGAAGGATGGCTTTGACAGCCTTGTTTCTGTGCCCAGATTTAATGGTGGGTATCTCAGTGCTGGTGAGTTTCTAAATAGAAAAGTAAATACGTGATGTTCATCTGAGAAGCCCAAGTTCACTTGTTCACTTACTTACCTTCTTCAGTTTCTCAATCAACATCTAAGCCCAAGTTATTCAGAGTGGGCAAATCCACCATGACACCAAGAGTCTTGAAGCTTATAGTCTGTGATCGTACAGTCTGATCAGTGCCCCAAAGGAAGGGGATACGATGCTCAGAGAGAAAAATGGGACAGTCAGAGTTGAGAGCAGGTGATCAGGAAGGTCCTTCTGAGGAAGGGATGTGAATGAAAACCTAGATGGAGAAGGAATCAGCCAGGTGAAAACCGAAATCAAGTTCATGTCCAGCAGAGGAGATAGCATGCGGAAAGCCCTGGGAGAAAATGATATTGAAAACCCATGGAGCTTTCTGCATGCCAGGCACTCTTATAATTGATCCTTGGAGGTGGGTGCTGTTATTAAGTCTTTTTTCTTTCAGCATTGGAAACCAAGGTATACAGAGGTTAAGAAACCTGCCCAAGGCCACATAGCTAACAAGTGATGGAGCTGCTGTAGCAGGGAGGAGGATCAGGAGAAAACAAACTAGGCCTGAGTTCTGATAAAGTAGCATGGGGGAAGGGATGGCATAGCAGAGAGATAACACCTAAAGAATTCAAAGGGGACCTGAAGAAGGTCACGTAGCACTAGGGGTAGAGGGCACTAAAACACGAGGGTGAAGTAGCCCATAGAGTTGCATGTAACCATGTATGGGTTAAACCTTGTTTTTTAAATTTGTATTGCCTTGTGACCTGCTGGCAAGGGTACATAAGGTGAGACCCCTTTGTTCTGGGGGCTCAGCCTTTGGACATGAGTCCGCTGGGTCTGTGCTGGCACAATAAAATGTTGCTTCCTGCTAAACTGCCTCAGTGTCCAGCATCTCAGCTTGAGATTCCTGCAACACTGTGATCTACACCCAGGAGGGTGCCTTCAAGATCCCACCAGGTGCCAATGGACAGCTTGATTGGGAGGGGGATTTGTCCTCGCAGTGAGTTAGGGTGAGGGTCTTGGATGTACAACAGAACCAGGTGAGGTGTAGGAACCAGTGAGGGGAGGGGAGTACCGCTCATCAGACTGGTAAGAACCTGGGTTCAAATTCAGCCCTGCCTCAGGAGGCAGAGAGACTTATCACCTCTCAGAGACCCCCTAAAAACCCTATTTGGGGTGAACCTGGTTCTCTCATGCTAAGGGAGAAGGTGAAAGTGTGTAAACACCTCCGAGAGTTAGGGGGCAGAGTTGAGCTTTTCCCGGGAAATAGCCACAACTGAGGTTAAGGGATGGATAACAAAAAATTCAGTTGCAAAGAGGGAGACTCACAAGAGAACAGACGCATCATCCACCGTTCCACTGGATAGCCCTCTGGGTATAATTTAAAGCTTTTTTTTCTTGCTTAGAGAGTGCACTCTAATTTTGTGTGTGCCAATTTGTTTAAAGACTGGGCAAAATTCAATCTGCTTCTGGAATTCCAGCTCATCTTATGTACGCTTATGTTCACATTTTTTCTGGCATGCTTAATTTATAAAACATTTGTGTGTGTGTGTGTGTGTGTGTAAGCATCTTCAAAATGATTCTTAAACTGCTGCTATAAGGTTAATATGATACTCAAGGTAACAAAAAACCAGGGTATTTGTTTTAAAGATCTCTGTTATAAACTGCTTAGGCTTTTTATGCATAAATATGTAAACATCTTGAGAACAGTTATTATAGAGTCAATATAAAAACTATTACTCTGTTCTACTGCTAGTTTTTAAGAAAACAGGTTTCCAAACTTATTTCAATCAGGTCTCACTAGGATACAGGCATTCAGGTGTTAACACTCCAGCGCAGACCAGAGCGGGTAAAAAAAAAGAAGAGAAAAGGGGGGCCCACAGTTTGCATCAGGAATCTTAAAATTTGGGTAGTTAAAAATGACCTTAGCCTGTTTCATTCTGTTGTAAATACAATCTGAGATTTAATTCTCTCTTACAATACATGGGTCTATTAACTAATGGGTTTCTATAAATTGTTTTTATACAAAAATAGTTTCAAGGTTGGTTTCTTTCTGTTTTTTTTCATACAAATATAAGGTTCTAAGTTAAAAGACTATGAGTTATTTTCAATAAGTAAATATATATATATATAAAGTATTAAGGATGTGGTTTTTTAAAAAATAAAAGGTTAAAAAATACTTTTTAATAATAATAATAATAATAATAATAATAAAGCCAAAGTGCACCCTCCAGATAGGATTAAAAAAAAAAACTCAAAAAGGAGCACTACACTGGAGGTCAAGACCTCCAGTTTTTATTAGACTGAACAGAGTGGAGGTGTTAGTCCTACTCCTTCCACATGGCAGGCAGAGGGAATTTTTGGCCTGGGATGTCTGGATTGGCCTGTTATTTTAGGGGGGCTCCATTGACTACAGGTTGGTGGGATCCTGCAGTATGTCGTGAATCACGTGTTAATGTCAAGAGTCTGGGATGTGAGGCCTTATCAACATCTGAGCCATGATTCTTGGCCACTCTGTTTCCTAACTCCACACTCAGTCCCCATGAATATTTACCTGTGTTCTCTGGTGATTTTTGTCCGGGTTTTGACTACTAAGGTAACTAATGTTCATTTAGGTCTAGGTCAAAATCTAGATCAAGGTCTTGGACTAGTCCTAAGTTCAGTGGCCACGGATAGTATAAATGCTGATACTTTCTAGGCATGCATCTTTCATTTACTCATAGTTTGGTATACTTAAATGATCAGGAACACAATGTTACAATGATGAGTAAAAACACTTGTTAGTTTTCCCTGAACCAGGCAATGGTTATATTAAAATGATATGCTGTTGAGAAGCCACTCTTAAAAGTCCAGTTTGTTTAACGTTATGGGCAGCTACCAATTTGTGGTGTCTCTGTATATTTTTGTAAAGATGCTCATTTTTTATGCTTGAATTATCTGGTGAAAAAATGTTGGGTGACCATGATTTGCAACATTGTCTTATCAAAGATAAATTTTCATATTTGGTAAAACTGTTAACCTAGAAATGTAGCTTGCTAATAAGAGAGAATGATACAAAGGTGAGGTTGTAACCACATTACCACACTTACTGCGCAGACACATGTAGGTTCAGGGTGGACCTTTATGTCTTGTCAAGATATCTAGGCCCATGATAATAGTTTATTTATGATGCAGTGTGGACTAGTTCTTTTCTTAACCCCACTGTCTTGGGGAAGGATGCCAACTGGGTTGGGTAGCATTTTGAGGATGAGTGAGTACTTTACTGAGACGTGGAGCCCTCACTACTTTTTTTTTTTTCTGTTCTAAGATTTAGAATATAAAAACATCAGAAAAACTCCCCTTAAAACTTGAACATGTCAATGATGACAGAAATAATTTTAAGGGGAAAAGAATGCTCTTGCATGAAGCTATTCTAAAATTTAAGGAGCATTTTTACCATTGTTACTTTGTTTTCTTGCTGTTAGAAGTATTAGTAAATTGTTTCAACATAGATTTTGTTTGTGTTTGTGCTTAGTGTAAAAAATGAATTTTGATGCCTACAGCCCTTGGCATGTGCATTTGTATCAAAGTTTGCCTGCCTCTTTATGAGGGGGGCTTGCTCTTCACACCTCAGTTCATTTAATGTGAGGCAAATTGAAAGACAACACTCCCATCCTTGATTCTGTGGTGCCATGAAATTTAAAGTAATTTTGGATAAAGATTAGTTTTAAGCAAGAGCCACATCTCTTAGTGGTTGATTATCAATGTAGGTACTGTAGTACTTGACTAAAAATGAGGAAGTGATACCCTTAACTATAATTTCTAGTATTTCTCAGAGCGTTCAGGAGTAATAAAAAGTGACTTGAAATGTCACTTTCAGAATAAAAAGGCAACATCTTTAAAAAATCTCAGACTGATCGGGGAGATATGAGTAAGAACTACTATGGGAAAATGATTCCTTTTAGAGGATTACTTTTTTAAATTTTGGTTTTAGAAGTCTAGGCTTTGCCTATAAAGAACAAAGATGGTTTTTAATACTGTTTGTGGAATGCGTTTAAAGGATTGATTCTAGAACCTTTGTACATTTGACAGTGTTTTGAACTTTCCTTTCTTTACCGTTTGCAGTTAATGTTCACGTTCTGCTATGCAATCATTTATATGCACGTTTCTTTCATTTTTTTAGATTTTCCTGGATGTATAGTTTAAACAACAAAGTCTATTTAAAACTGTAGCAGTAGTTTGCAGTTCTAGCAAAGAGGAAAGTTGTGGGATTAAACTTTGTATTTTCTTTCTTATAAAAGCTTCTAAAAATGCATTTTTATATGTTCAACAAATGTTGTGTTGACCTTTAAGACATCAATGTTTGGATCAAAACAAGATCCAGCTTATTTTCTGCTTGCTGTAAATTAAGCAAACATGCTATAATAAAAACAAAATTTGGGAAATAATGATTAACTGGGGAAAAAAAAGAGTTGGTTAGTGTAAAATTTTCTAGATGACCTCAGGGTTAAACTACTGTTGTCTTGGGTGATTCTAATGCAGTTGGTACCCTATATGTGTCTGTGACTGGGCTATTTGGGGTCACTGACACTGTTCTCCTCCCCCAACTGATGAAAAAAATCTAAGGTTTTCCTTCAAGAGGAACAACTAAATTAATATGTCTGTATAACCTCTATAGAGCTGTGATGCTGTTGCTGATTCCTGTATATTAAATATATTTATGTTTTTCAAGTATATCAAGTCTTCTAAAATACAAAATTTAGATAAGCATGGTAACAAAAGGTTAGTGGTACTGATACACTGTTCTGTTAGTTGCTAAATTGTCCATCAGAATTTTAAGCATGACTCTTAAATTTTTGTCATTACAGTTCTGATCCTTCTGGGGCATTTACAATCAAGTGCATAAAAAATGACTCTAATAACTACTTATGTGTCAACCAGGTTAGCTTTTAAGACATCTGCTTTTGCTAGATTTTTTTTTTTGTATTGTCCTTGTCTAGAAGCCCGCTGCCTAAAAGCCATTCCTTCTAAGCCTCTTTATTGCTTAAATTGGGCCAAAAGGGTCTAGTTGGCACTGATTCCCACCTCATCTTCTTGTTATTGCCTCCTCCCTCACCCCCATGTGGGACTGAAACCAACCAACCAAACAAAATCCAGGAAAGAGCAAATCCTTATAATGAAAAAACCAAAAAAAAGACCAATCAAGAAAGATCTTCAGTCTAAGGCCATACCATCCTGAATGCACCCGATCTCATCTGGTCTCCAAAGCTAAGCAGGGTCAGGCCTGGTTAGTACTTGGATGGAAGACAGAGCTTAAGAGACTGCTCAGAGACAAGCATTTGGAGACAAAGTGGGGATGCCATCAAAGTTCCAAAGGAATCACTGGTGCCAGACCTCTCAAAAATAACCAAGGCCAAGAGGATTAAAGAAATGGTTCTTATGCACATGTGGCTATCTGGCATTGAAGCCCTTCCAGACACAAACTCATATTTTTAGACAGGGTCTTCTACTTACATAGAAACAAAATAACTATTTTTACTGGCTCTAAACATGTCCTTTGATATGTAAAGATGGTGGTTTTAACTTTTTTAAACAACATGTTTTCTTGGACATATATACTGATAATATATTGTTGCCATGGTAATTCTACTCAGTAAAAAACAAAACAAAAAAACAAAAATAAAAGACATTGTCTGGGTAAAAGAATAAAATATCCACTCATTAAAACCCCATTGTAGGGGTCCTTTTGTTGTTGTCTTGCCTACTCCCACTGCAGTTAAAGTAGCAGAGATTGCCCCTTGGATCCACCACAGTCGAGTCCAGTCAGCTTCTCTTGAGTGGTACTGCTTCCCTGATCCAGCTTCACCATGCAGGATCACCCTCCAGAATCTGAGTGCCCTCCCTCAGCAGGACTCTGCTCCCCAGGAAACAACAGGGGACCACTAAAGCCCTGCTTTAGTCACTCCCCGGAAGCTGACTAGTCTATGCACAGCAGAAGCTTGAGGAGTCAATTCTCCAACAGGATAAACGGGTTGTTTTTCACACCAGCTATTTCATTGTAATGCATTTGTCACCCAGTGTTTGTATCTGTTGATGTAATTCTCACCATAATCTTTGCCATAGGTTGGCAGAAACCACCCCCACTGATTGGACTCATGGTGAAAGGTTTTTATTAGCTCTCTTCTATCTCTTTTGGGCATGATGCATGATTACTGTTTATTGTTACTGATCTAGATCCCCTTCACGGCCCCCTGAGCCCTCCTGTGACCTATGTATGAGTACTACTTGGGCAGGAAGTGTTGTTACTAAGATTTTACTTTTCCATACTCACTATTCCTGTGCAGGCTCTGTCATTGGGTCATGCACTCACAATCACACCACCTAGCCAGTGTGCTCCCATGGCAATCAGCATATCTGCTTCAACCCCACTTACTGCCCTTGGGAACAATGGTTAGAGATCACAGACAGAATGAGAAAGCTTGCCCGTGTCCCCATTCAGACTTGGAAGGGATGGGATCCCCATGATCTGTTTGGAGGGTGGTTTTCTGCCTTAGGTGGACTCAAAACTTTGATAGGCCCAATCCTAGAAGTATGCTTAATACTGCTCTGCTTGTTTCCCCTGGTACTGCAATCTATCAGGACTATTATGGAGGCCATTATAGAAAGGAAAATGGGCATGCACATAATGATGCTATGGAAATACAGACCCCTAGATCAAGATGATGCTCTTTGACCCTCAGTGGGTCTGAGCATCAATGTGGGGAATAATGTAGCAGGGAGGAGGATCAGGAGAAAACCAACTAGGCCTGAGTCCTGATAAAGTAGCAGGGGGGAAGGGATGGCATAGCAGAGAGATAACACCTAAAGAATTCAAAGGTGACCTGAAGAAGGTCACGTAGCACTAGGGGTAGAGGGCACTAAAACACGAGGGTGAAGTAGCCCATAGAGTTGCATGTAACCATGTATGGGTTAAACCTTGTTTCTCAATTTTATTGCCTCAGTAACCTGCTTGCAAGGGTATCTAAGGTGAGACCCCTTTGTTCTGGGGGCTCAGCCTTTGGACACGAGTCCACTGGGTCTGTGTTGGCATAATAAACATTGCTTCCTGCTAAACTGCCTCAGAGATTCGTATCTCAGCTAGAAACTTCCCACAACACTGTGATCTACACCCACGAGGGTGCCCTCAAGACTGGAAATGGCCCTTGAGGACCGAATCAGGCCAGAGTTCGGTGGAGGGTCTGAATCCACCATCTCCTTTCCATGTCCTGAAAAGGAGTTGGAATTTTGTTCCCTATGCCATGAAAAGCAATGGAAAATGTAATCAGCAGAGTGCATTTAGTGTACATGCACAAAAGCCAGTGATGAACTTAAAGATTATTATATTTTATGGTGACAAAACTTACATGTGCTCATTTGGAAGACACAGGAAAGCACCAAGTAGGAAATAAAAAGAAATCACTTCTAATTTGATGCCCCAAGGCAACAGAGAATCATAGTTAATGTTAGAATATAATCTTGCAATCATTGACAAATATTTGTATTATGGCATGTTTAGAATAATCACGCCCTATATATTGTTCTGTCAACCAGTGCTTGCTTAAGAAAAAGATATTGTTTCATGGCAGTTTAGTTCCATGGTTTTGTAGGGAGAAGCAGGCACTGGTAGGGTGGAGGGATGGGAAGTAGCCTGCATTCCAGTGAAATCTGCCTGGCTGGAAGATTGGCTGTGTCCGGGAACAGGTCTAGGTTGTCACTTGGAAGGCTGCTTTGGAGTTACGTGTGAGTTCTCTGAAGAGTCTAATTTCTCTGAGTGTTCCAAAGAACAGGCCAGTGCCAACGCCTCCCCTTCCTCTGCACAACTTGCCCAACAAAGGCAGCTCTGCTGTGCAGTTCACAATGAGAAAGTTCTTCACTGCTCCTGGTGCCTCTCTCAGCCTGTCTTCTCTTCCATCTTCACAGGTCATAACTAGGATGAAGGGATGGATATGTCAAAGACCTCACATCGTAATCACGATAAATCGCCAACTTTGTATCTGGCACAGTGACAGATACGTTTTGTTTTGGTGGTACTGGGGGTTGAACTCAGAATCTCACACTTGCTAGGCGGGCGCTCTACCACTTGAGCCACGCCGCCAGCCCTTTTTGCATTGGTTATTTTTGAGATGAGGTCTTGCTTTATTGCCTAGGCCATCCTGGCATGATCATCCTATTTGTGTTTCCCTGTATAGCAGGGATAACAGGTGTGTGCCACTATACACTCAGCTTTCTTGGCTGAGATAGGGTCTTCTGAACTTTTTGTCTAGGCTGGCCTCAAACTACAATCCTCCAGATCTCTGCCTCTTGAGTAGCTAGAATTATAGGCATGAGCTGCATGCCTGGTAGACAGGTACTTTTTACATGAATGGTTTTAGTGAAGTAGAATAGCCCATTTTACTGGGAAGGAAATTGAAACTCAGAGAAGTAGCAACAAGTGAAAGTGAGAGATCCTAAATCCCATGTGGTTTGCCACTTCTTCACATAGCCTATGTTCCTTCAAACTCTCTACTTCATTCTGTTTTGTTTGAGGCACAATTATGCCATCTGATATTAGGACAGTTGGTAGGTGAGGCTGACCAGTCCCAAGGCTCAGGGCATTTGGATATGCAAATAATGGGTAGGTGTTTGGAGGGTAGACAGTTGAATGCCAGAAATCGAGGCTAAAGAGAGACTATTCAGATCCACCAGAAGCAAATGCTGGCTTCGGAGAGGCAGCACTGATTTAAGCACTTTAAGATCAGGGCTAAAGGGCTGACTCCTTACACACCCAAAAGGGCCTCCGCCACGGCTGGGTCAGGTTGGAATAACTTCCCCAGAGCTGGCTGGGAAAATTCCCAGGAAGTCAGGCCCCCAGGCAGTGTTCCCAGGGAAGTTGACCCACTGCTGCCCCCTCCCTCCTATTCATGGAAAAGTACAGGCAGCCTGGTGCCCCTCAAGCCCCAGGCAAATGCCTGGCTGCCCTCTACACTCTCCAACTGCAAATGCTGACTGGTTTTGTCCTTGGTCCAGGGCTGGAGGAAAATAGTTTCCCAAAAAAAGCAGTTTAAAAAATATGGAAAATATCCATAACACAAGTATCTGCACAGAGTAGGGTGGGAAGTCTTCTAGACAAAGATTCTGCGGTCCTCCTGAGAAGAAGCAGGGAAAGAATGTGAAACCCTATCACCCGAGGAGCAGTGCACTGTGTGCCTTTCGCGCTGCCATTCTGCCTGCACCAGGAAGGGGTCAGGCATGCAGAGCAGGCTGCGGAGTTTCATGGCTCAGTGGTGAGTGAGTCAGGCACCTGGCTGGATCCCCCAGGTGCTCAGTGGACACCTGGAACATTTATCTATTTCCTCATGGATTCCAGGCTCGCTCAAGCCTCCCTGTTTTCACCTCTCTTTCTACCCCTCCCTCTTTTTCCATCTCAGGCAGTGATACACAGTTCCCACTGGGTACTTGCGACAGATGTAACAGGTGTGTATCACTGGATCTATTGTATAAATGGAGGGACCAAGGCCCAGGGACAGAAGTTGTCTTCTTAGGGTCACCTTGACCTTGGTCTCCTGCAAATTCAGTTCCCTGACTGCCAGGCCAGAGCATGGCCCTCACCTTGCTCTGGTGCTCTGTGGGTCCCTGCTGCTTTATCTCAGAAGCACGAAGTGCTGGGCAATGAGCACTGGTCTATAGACAGAAGGCCTGGTCTTCAATGGCACTGAAGATGCCCATGGTTGGCCTACTGATTTATGAAAGTATGAATGAGTGATCGTGGTCACTTCACTCTCAGTTTCCTCATCTGCACAATGCAACAGTTGAATTGGATGACCTCTGATATCTACACCCCTTTCCGTTCCCGAGTTTGGAAGGTCTGTGCTTTCCAATCAAGTCTCAACTCCCTAGCCTCTGCCAGGGAAGTCATCCGTTTCTCCTCATCTATTTGACCTTGTTCCTCAGCACACTATCTGTGTGACCTTTCTTGTTACCCATCTTGCCCTGGTGGAATGAACAAAGAGCAGGTTCTGGAAGGCCAGGGCCCGCTCTGTCCTGTGCCTCCACTCAGAGCCCAGGTTGGGTAGCCCACACCGAATGCTTTGTAATGTCTTTGATCCCTGCAGGCTTAGCTCTACAAGGGCAGAGTGTGGCTGGGATTTGATGAGAGACTGAACTGTGTGGGTAGAAGGCCTGTACATGGAAAAATCAGGGTCTCAATGTCAAGGTGAGGGGTGAGGCTCATGGTGAATAACCTTGGAATAGTGAGTGGTGAGGTAAGGAGCTTTGATCCAGACAGGGGGAAATGCTGTAACTCACTCTCTCCTCCTAGGCCAAATGTCCCACTGATCTGGACAATGATTTAGGGGTGCACTTCTTTTTCCTAGGTGGCTGGTGTTTCTTGGTTGGACTAATGGCATGGGGGCTGAGCCCCTGAGCACCTGGGGGGTGGGTTGTTTAGGGCTCCTAAAGTGTGGCTTTGCACTCTGGGAATGGCTGTGCATCGTCTGAGGTTCTATAAACAAACTGTCTGCATGCCTGACTAGATGGTCTGGTGGTACTGGTAGTGTGGGCAGAGTATGCTGACTTGGGGAGCAGGGAGGACCTGGCACTGGGAGAAGGGCGGGACTGCCTTTCTGTCTGGACTGCAGTGCCCACTTCTGTGTGTGTGGAGAGGGGAGGGTGAAGGTGATGGTATGGCTCCAGCCTTTCCCAGCCTGGCCACCATGATTGAGACTCAGTTGATTGAATTTACAGTAAAGGTTTTATGGGGTTTCCTGGACGCTTCCCATTATGGAAATTCTTGTGCTGGCAGATTGGTGGCTAGTGTCTGGTTTGCTTGGGAGAGGTTGAGTCAGGCCTTGACTTGATGGAAACTTCCTCTCCCTGGGTCACTCCAGGGGAGGAGGCTGGGGGCCCTCTGAGCAGCCTGCTAGGTCCTTGGAGTGGGTGGCCTGTCCTGCAGCTTGGTCTTCAGTGGGTCCCAACCTGTGGTCCTCTGTGGGTTCTAGACATCTGCTCAGCAGTGGTAGCTTGGCTGAAAAAAAGTCATCCCTGAAATTAGAGCCATTTTCATTATTTTCTACATATTTGAAAAGCATGAGATGCTGGTCTATTGAACAAAACAACCCAACTCCCCCCAAATGGATTTTTGATTGTAAACATCAGGAACCTATCACTCACTGGGCCACATCTGGATGGGAGTCTTTGAGCCCGAGCCCCAGCATGACGTGCCAACAGCTGGTCCTAGGCTGCACTTCGAAGTTCCTCTCTCCATCTTTTCCAGCTCCTCTTAGACTCCCACTTTGTACTTTCCTCACCACTAGGCCCACATTCTGACCCTAGGACGACTGATTTCAATAGTGTTTTTGCTCTAAGATCTTTTTTTTTTTTTTTCATTTTTCTTTTATTATTCATATGTGCATACAAGGCTTGGTTCATTTCTCCCCCCTGCCCCCACCCCCTCCCTTACCACCCACTCCGCCCCCTCCTGCTCCCCCCCTCAATACCCAGCAGAAACTATTTTGCCCTTATCTCTAATTTTGTTGTAGAGAGAGTATAAGCAATAATAGGAAGGAACAAGGGGTTTTGCTGGTTGAGATAAGGATAGCTATACAGGGCATTGACTCACATTGATTTCCTGTGTGTGGGTGTTACCTTCTAGGTTAATTCTTTTTGATCTAACCTTTTCTCTAGTTCCTGGTCCCCTTTTCCTATTGGCCTCAGTTGCTTTAAGGTATCTGCTTTAGTTTCTCTGCGTTAAGGGCAACAAATGCTAGCTAGTTTTTTAGGTGTCTTACCTATCCTCACCCCTCCCTTGTGTGCTCTCGCTTTTATCATGTGCTCATAGTTCAATCCCCTTGTTGTGTTTGCCCTTGATCTAATGTCCACATATGAGGGAGAACATACGATTTTTGGTCTTTTGAGCCAAAAGGTCTTTTGAAAAGACCTAGGAGTCCGGTTTATGAGTGTGAGTAGCTGCGTCATACAGAGGCCCTGAAATGAAGAGGATTTACAACTCGCCAGCCTCCCTGGTAGGACAATTAGGTTCCAACGCACTGGATCACTTGTTCTTCTCCAAGGACTTTTTCTTTAAGCATTTATATGGCTGGTGTTCTGTTCTTTAAAGCCCCCGGATGTTCATGAACCAGAACCCACTGCTTGACATTCTCAGGACAACTGTGAAATTGGTTAGGTTGTTAAGGTTTCTTCAGTCCCCCACATGTACCTTTCTCTATGAGGTTGTTGAGGACAGTGGCAGAAGAGGAACTGTGGTCCCATCTCAGTGCAAGGAAACAGCTGCTTTTCTATGAGTCCTGGGTGTCCAGATGTGGTCCGTGCTACTGGGGAGAGCACACTGCCCATCACCAGAGACACTCAGTGGGATTTCCACTGACCATTTTCTTTTATTATTATCATATTATATAGTTGCACAGGGGGTACATTGTGACATTTACAAAAGTGCTTACACTATATCTTAGTTAAATTCACCCCTCCATCATTCTCCTGTACCCCATCCCCCACTCTTAGAATAGTTTCAACAGGTCCCCTATTTTGTGATCTATAGAAATGATCCCTGAAAGCATATTCTTTCCACTGACCATTCTGAAGGGGGTTGGCCTGCATAAGAGAAAATACTGAGTGACTGGCTAACTGATTATTGCTATTTAAAGCAAAATGGACCTGGACACTTGCCCAGTGCTACCTGTTGTGCTGGCCATGTGCTCTTCCCTCACAGATGCAGAAGCCATGTCAGGGCCCACAGCTGTGTCTCCCCCAGGCAGCACATTGTGGGTGACTGTGACCTCAGCTACCCTGGATATCAGGCCTGGAAACTTAACCGTCTAGTTAAGCTGCAAGAACTCAAGCCAAGCCCAAAGAGGGCTCAGGAGCCATTGTGAACAGAATGTCAAGAAGGAGAAGAAGGAGAAGAAGGGAGATGGAGAGAGGGCCGTCTGGAAGGCCTCCAGCTAAACGCACAAGCAGGCCATGTTCTATGCCTGCTGCTGTTCCCAGAGCCAGCTGCATGTACTTAGTCAGCCTCTCCTCCACTATAGCCATTCCCCTCACTGGTCCTTCCTACCTCCCAGGGATGATGTGAGAGTGACACGCAACTCTAAATGTAAAACAGCTGTCAGTGTTGTCACCATCCTCATTAGGAGGCAGACATCTGTGACTAGAGCAGGTCAGAACCCCTCAGGGCTCTCCATCCAAGACGGACACACCCAGGCCTACATGCTGGCACCGCAGACAGTGGGAGAAACGAACACAAGCCAAAAACACTCCTGTGGGTGTACGCAACACATAGCAAATGAAGCTACACGAGTGCTGGATCTGAAACACAGGCAGAGCCATACTCCGGGAGCACAGTTGACTTGACATGGGGAGGAGGGGATAACAGCCAGCTCCATTCTACCCCAGGGGCTCCATGGGACCGTTTCATTCATTCTTCTCAGCATCCTGCTGAGTTGATATTATTATCTTCTGAGAGGGAAAACCAGGTGTGTCAGAGAATTGAAGCTGGATATCAAGTTTGTGAAACTACAGACTCGTACCTGTCCATGACAGTCTCAGGTCAGTTACATTCTGTTCACAATGGCTCCTGAGCCCTCTTTGGGCTTGGCTTGAGTTCTTGCAGCTTAACTAGACGGTTAAGTTTCCAGGCCTGATATCCAGGGTAGCTGAGGTCACAGTCACCCACAATGTGCTGCCTGGGGGAGGCACAGCTGTGGGCCCTGACATGGCTTCTGCATCTGTGAGGGAAGAGCACATGGCCAGCACAATAGGTAGCACCGGGCCAGGTGTCTGCAGGTCCATTTGGCTTAAAAAGTGACAATCAGTCAGTCAGTCGGTATTTCCTCTTCCCTAAACTAATTAATGTGTTCTTACATTCATGCTTCCAGCCTGCATGGGACATTATACTTGAGCTTTGGTACATATAGGAAAAGTGAGACTCTCCCTGGCCTTGAGGCATCTGTGGTCTAGTTGAGTCAACTTGACAATGGGTGCACCATAGAGAATCCAAAGGCAAAAATAGGGTTTCAATCCTGGTTCAGGTAGGGAGCAGGGATTCAGCCGAGAGGCTCTGGAATTCCAGCTGTGAAGGAGGAAGGGCCTAGCCTGGGGTCACCTGTGGAAGGGAAAGGGTCACTGAGTCTGAGCACCCAATACTGGGCCATTATTGTGTAGCCTGCCAACTTCACTTACAGCTCCTGGTTTTGGAAAACAGGTCAAGGTTTTTATTTTTGCATAAGGCTGTCCCTGGATTAGAATGGGCATCTCTCACCTAAAAGAAACTAATCTCAGTCTGGCAGAGATGTGATTTGTTTGAAAGGATGAACCTGGCCAGGTCACATTCCCCTCAAAAAATGTGGAGAGAAGGACATAGGGGTGGAAGCAACAGTAACAAGGTCACAGCATGGAAGGGAGGGCAGCTTTCATGGCCACACACAGCCAGCACAGAAAGGAGCAGGTGGCTTATAAGCAGGAGCTATGAGGTAGGGAGAAACTACCCAGTGCAAATCAGAGCTGTCCCATGGTGAGTCCCCAGGGAAAGGTACAAAAATAAGCCAAATCAAGTGGTGGGACACCAAACAGAAGATGGTTAAGTTCCCGCCAAGGGTCCAAGGGCAGCTCAAGATCTAGAACCGACCTCCACATTCTGGCCCTCCCACCAGCTTTCTTGGTTCCTGGGCCCATGTGGCTTTCAAGAACCCACCATGAAGACACATTGTCTAGTCTGTCCCAGGCAAACAGAATGCATGTCACGGAGGTCCTGTGAGTTGGGGCAAGCAGTGAGGCTGTGGACATTGCCGAGATAGGGGACATGGAAGGAACGGCCAGGAAAATACAGCCGTCAGTTCCTGAGAGTTCAGTTGGAAGAACTCATGGACTCCGGCAGTGCTAATTTCAGCTTCCTTCAGGATATAGATGCCATCAAATTATTTCCTGATATTGGAAATAATTTCTGGGCAGAAAGTGATTAATTAGAGGATGCAAATGCTATTCTCTGTGTTGCATGTGTGGCAGTGCAATGTTGTCCAAGAGCAGAAGATGTTGGTCCAAAGGGAAGTGACCTTTGTGCTGCCCCAAAGACTGTTCCAGGGCACGGTTTGTCTCCTGTCTGCCTGAGACTCTCCAAGGCGGTGACAGACTCTTCAGCATGATTCTTTGAGTATCTTTAATACATGTCACCTGTCCATAGCCTCCTTGCACTCATGGCCTGCCAGTTTTGGTTTCTGCTCTTAAGATCCGTGTTTGTGTCTGGTTGGATCTTGCTTCCCTTACTTTCCTGGACCCTTAATCTGTAGTTAGGAGTTCCCCTCTGGCATTTTGTGTTGTGTGATTTTTGCAAGTCATAACCATCTCCTATCCTCTATTTCCTCATCTGAAAAGTGAGAACAATGACATCAAAAGACCAGCATCTGTCTTTTAGAGAGAGAAATCAAATGCCAATGCTTGAGAAGGCTTTGTAGGCTGAGAAATTGACACTACTTTCTTCTTATAAATGACTGTCTCTAATGGCTTTTTAAAAATAGCTCCTCCTCACAGTGTGGCCGCTGCTGAGAGCATAGGAGGAGCTCAGGAAATAATTATGGGATGCGATCCTGATTCTTACTTCACAAATTCCTCATTAGTGTCCATCTGGGGCCTGCAGAGGACCAACCCTTCTGTGCTGCTGACAGAGAAGCACAAAGAACATGTGCTAGAGAAGGCATTGGGTTTATACTACCTGCCAGAAAAGAATAAACGCCAGTTACACATCAAGGTGAAATGCATTGTGGAGGGTAGAAAACAGGATGGGAGAAAGATGGAGGTGAGAAGGCAGCCGTGGAGCAACCTAAAGACGTCGAGTGAGGCAGGACGGACTAGGGATAGTTGCCTTTTTCTGAGCCATCTAAGGACAGCTGCTAGAGGATGTGGGCTTCAGGAGCAGGTAGACTAGGACAGGATGGGCTTGGTGCAGAGGTGGTCAAAGAACATTCCAGGCAACTGAGTGTCGGTGGCCTCTGAATGCTGAGGTGGCAGAATGCCTTTAGGATGGTTCATTTCTCTTGTATCTTGGAATGGCTAGAGAGAGAGAGAGAGAGAGAGTGTGTGTGTGTGTGTGTGTGTGTGTGTGTGTAGGTGGTGAGAAGGAAGAGGGCAAGGATAGGAGGGACTTGGTGCAGGTGAAGAAGAAAACCTGATGTTGAAAGCCTTCCGATATGTGATGTAAAGAGATTTCTTTACATTGTATCCAATAAAAATGTCTCAGCTTCTTTGTTTGAATTTGGACTTGGAACTGGGGCAAGTTCAAGATTAGAGGAAGAGTCAAGGGGGGAGGGTAGAGTTAAGAAATCAGGACCAAGGTGCACACAATAATTTAGTTGAGTTTACAATTTAGTTTAGACTTGACATAGAGTGTTTATTTACTAGCTACTTATTGTGGAGGACTGTCACCGCCCTCCCCCGCCCACATGGGCACTCAATCTAGGCCTCAAAAGTGAATAATGCAAGGACTAGATGTTGAAGCCTTGGTGTAGTTTTTCTGAATGTGCACACCCTGTGGAGTGGGGGGGTGATGGGGCCCTCCCTCTGATCAAGTTGAACAGTGCACGCCAATGTCCTAGCTTTGCTTATTTTCACGACTCAGTAGCCTTAAGCATGAGCTCATCAGGGCAACTCCCTAGAGGGCCCAGGGAGGCACAGATCCATTTTGACCCATTTTTCACATGGAGAAACTGAGGCACTGAGCAGGAGGAGGGGCTTAGTAAGTATGAAATAATGAACTAGCTGTAGAGCTGAGAACAAACTCAGCTTTGGCTCAGAGTGGCTGCTGTCTAGTACATGTGTGTTTGCGTGTGTGTGTTCCTCTCTGCCTCCTAGTCTTCAGAAGGACAGCCTGGAGAAGGCATAGTTTAAAAGGGGACCTCATTTCCTGAGAAACAGTAGCTGACATTGTGCATATCACATAAAGTTTGTAAGTTCAATGTCCTCATCTGTAAATAGGGAACAATGATAATACCTCTCTTACAGGATTGTGATAAACCACCGAAGTCAGTAAAATCTAAATATCAGACTCCAACTTCTGACCCCTAGCGAATACACAAGCCACCAGACCAGAGTGCCCACCGTGCTGATCTAAGGCTACACTGACTTTCCTGGTCCAGTGGAGGGAGCCATACCAGTCAGCCTACACACCAGCTAGTCTACTGTGGTTCTGAATGTTGATGAATTCACGTTCCCAAGTACATTACCATAGTGGGGCAGGAGCTAGCTTTGAGGGCCTACTGTGTGTAGGTGCTCTATGCAAATGGGTTTACTGTACCCTTAGCTCAGTTGTGATAGTCCTCCTAGGGGTTGTCCTGGATGCTGAGTGATGGGAGGAAACAAGATTGATATTTTAAGAATCTGTTGCCATCAGGGTGCAGTCTGTGATCGAAGACTTCCAAATTCTTTGTGTCCCTTGGGGAAGAATCCATGGCAGAACACATGGAGTTTTTATTAAAAGTTAGGGAAGAGAACGTTCAAAAGTTACAGAAGGGAGCATGGTGGAGCCCAGGTGGAATCTGGAGGCAGAGAGAGCATGCTTCTCTTCTCCAGGTGCTTTTAAAATCTATGCTAACCTATGGGAAGAGAGGAACCAGGTGATTCCCATCCAGTAATCAGTGAGTGGGGTGGGTGTGGGCCACTGAGCCAGGGGGAGGAGCCAGGCAGACTCCCTAGGTTAATTCTCTGGGGTGCCTCCCATGAGGGAGGAAGTTCCCATTCTTTCTAACTTACTGTAAATAAAATGTAGCTCTTAAGGTGAGCCAGGGAGAGGTCTCAGTCCCAAACTTTCCCTAATTCTAATCTGCCTCAACTGCACACTAAAGAAACCATAAAGCTGAGTGTCCCCAAGACCACACTCCCTCTCTCATTGCCATTTTCTCTTTGACTCCCTGCCAGACGTGTCTTGGTAGCTGTTTGACTAGGTCGATCACACTCTTCTTGACTCTTTCTCTCTTTTCTGGCTCTCTTTCAACCTCAGTCTTTCTTCTCTGTCTCCACGGGGGCTGCTCTTCTCTGACAGCCTGCTAAAAATGAGCTTTGCTTAATGGGCTGGTCCTCGGTTCTCTTCTCTCTCCATGTTGACTGCTACCTTGAGAGATCTTATTCTTCTCAGTGCCTTAGATTGCCAACCCCAAATCAGCTCTCAGCGCTTCAGACTAAACAGTCAATTACCAATTACCTCCGGGGATTTCCTCTTGGTTGTCTCAGGCACATCCAATTCTCCACGTTCAAAAGTGAACGCCAGTCTTTCCTGCTCCTTGTTCACGACTTGTGGTTTGATGAATGATGTGCCATCAAGCAGGCCTCCCGAGCATGTAGATTGGAATTTGGTTGAAACCCCTCTCCTTCCTCCCTGCTCCACACCCAGTCTATGCCCAAATCCTGTGGACCCCTTGCCTTCACATCTCTTGTTCATCTCCCACTTCTGCCTTGGCACACCCCTGTGCGTGACACATACACATCTACCACGACATGTCTAACTGCCTCAACCAGGCCCAAACCCGTTGAGTGTGCAAATCATGGCTTCCTCATATATGTTCAGCATGGTGTTGAGCACAGAGTGAGAATTCAACCAATGTCTGTTGAAGGAATGTCTGAAGTAGGTAACAGAAAATTAAAACCCACGCTGATTTACAGAGACCTGACAGGCAACGAATGCTTGTTTCTGCCACTAGAGGGCAGTCTGGCTGTGTGTGTGTGTGTGTGTGTGTGTGTGTGTGTGTGTGTGTGTGTGTGTGTGTGTGTGTGTTTGTATGTGTTTGTGTGTGTGGCCCCAGGACCTCCACAATTTGTGAGCTATACTCTCGTCTGTCAGTGCCTGAGCTGGCCAGCTGAGCTGGCTTGTCCCCTTACCTGGTTCCTGTCATTTTCCTCAGCTGTGTCATTTGTCTCATTTCTCTACCCTAACCTCATGTACAAATTTCAACTATGGCAAATTCAGACAGTTCCTTACATTAGGGGTAGCCAAGAAAATCTTAAAAATACTTGAGCTGAGACACCAGTTAGTCACTGGTTGTCATCGTAGCCTTTAGCGCCTTTGAGTAACATGGGACAGTTATATGGTGGGGGGCATTTTTTGGTGGGAGTGGTAGGATCGACTGAGAGCCCCTCTAATTCACAGCCTTTGTGAGTGCTCAGCTCTGACTGTTGCGAGCAGGGCCCCATCCATCAGTATGGCACTGGTGTCACACCTGTGCATCCGTGTGCAGAGTGTAGAGACTCTGAAAGCTAGTGTCCAGTTTTAAATTGGACTGTACTGTTCTTATTTTTAGAACTTGGGGCCTCATGCTTGCTAGGCAGGTGCTCTACCTCTTGAGCCACTCTGCCAGCCCTGTATCTCTTTTTAAATGCAGGGGAATTATCCAAGGGTAATGTCAAAGAAGGTTAACAGAAAGGTGGAGGCTCTGGGAGCTGTGCCATTGGCAGGTCAGTTGAAGCAAGGGGGGCTGGGTAGACTGGAAAAGAAAAGACATAGAGCGATCGGATTGCTTCCAGCCACGTGGATGCTTCTATATTTCCACCAATATAGGATACAGACTACAACAGTGTTCCAATACCACTGGGGGGATGAGGTAAGGGAGGAAACAACAGAAACTTTAATGCTTAGAGGCTAAGCCAGGTGCTGGTGGTTTATATCTGTAATCCTAGCTACTTGGGAGACTGAGATAGGGAGGATCCTGGTTTGAGACCAGCCTGGGGAAAAAGTTAATGAGGCCCCCATCTCAACCAATAGCTGGGTGCTGTAACATGCACCTGTTACTCCCAAACTACTCAGGAGACTGAGATTGGGAGGATGGTGGTTCCAGGCCAGACCCCATCTCAATGGAAAAAAGCTGGATGTGGTGGTGTGCGCTTGTTACTTCAGTTATAGCAGGAAGCTTGAAATAAGAGGATGGTGGTCCAGGCTGGCCTGGACAAATAGTGAGACCCTGTCTCCAAAATAACCAGAGCCAAAAGGGCTGGAGGTGTGGCTTAAGCGTAGAGTATCTGTTTCTGGCTTGGTAGGGAATTGGTTAAATAGGGAAGAGTTTTGGGGGCTTCTGAACAGATTAAACCCAAAATATGGGGGAAAAGACTGCAAAATGTTATGTATGATTAATTATTTGATTGCTTTTATTAAGCTTTGAGAAATCCCAGGACACTTTTGAATTGCATTTTCATCTATTCTTGGTTGTTAGTTTTTATCTGAGTGAGACTTTCTTGACACAGGAGCACGAGGAGGGCTGGATTACATGGGGTGAATAAGTGATTTCCACCAACCAGTCCAAGGTAGGGTGGGCTCCTTTTTGATGTGGACCCCTGAGTTCAGACAAGCATCTGTCAGGCATGCAGAGGCGTCCTGCCCTGAGTGGAAGGTTACAGTGGCTTCTAGGATCTCTTTCAATTGTGTGACTTCATTAAAATGGCAAATAGCTGGAAAGTTTGAGTGGCCCATCTTCTTGTGTGCTGCTCCCACAGATGAGTGTGGAGTCCATGAAAAGTTGGAACTGCACAAGGAGATGATGGGCCTCCAACCCATGCTGGGCAGTTCTTTTCTGGTAGTCCCCTGGATCCCCTTCCCCCAAAACTCTTGAGGGATCTTCCTGCATTGTTCTACCTACAATTAGAACAGTTAAATAAAAATGCAACGAATGGCTTAGCTCAATGACAGCTGCCCAGAGCAGTCTGTGTTCAGGTATAGTCCAGGAGCTGGGAGTACAAGTATGGCTGAGTGAGGTAAAGTGTTCGTCACCTGTGGAGACAGAGCTATGAAAGCCAAAGATGACCATCCAGTGTCCCCAGCATGTACTAGGAGGGAGGGATGACCAGTGAGGAAAAGCTTTGCTGGGGAGGTCATCCTTGAGCAAGTTTTGAAGAGTAAGCAATGAGCAAGAGTAGGGAAAGGCATTCTGGGTAGAGAAAGCACTGTGGGCTGAAAAGCAGAACTGCAAAGACAAGTAATGTGCCGAGGAGTTGGGCCAGGGAGGTCCTGAGGGCTGGAGTCTGAAGGCCCAGTTGTAACATTGTGTCCTATAAGATGGCAGAGTTAGGAGGGGTTTGCCTTCCCCCCTAAGGAGCAGTCATTTTATCCTACAGAGACTGAAGCCCTTAAATTCTGTCATTGTTTGGTGAGCACACCCAGGATGGATTGGAGGGGTGTGTACGCTTGTGAGTGACACATACAAGTGAGCATAGTCCAGTCAAAGTTCACCAAAAGGTCCAGGAATGTGGGGAGCCTTCCCAAGCAGGTATCTTCTCCATCTGCTTCTTTTTTTTGGTGGTATACCCAGTACCTAGTACAGGGCCTTGCATTTGCTAGGTAAGTGTTCTACCACTTGAGCCATGCTACCTGCTCTTTTGGCTTTTGGTTGTTTTTTAGATAGGGTCTCACTCTTTTTGCCCAGGCTGGCTTTGGACTGGATCCTCCTAACTATGCCTCTTGTGAGCCACCATGATTGACATATTAATTGAAATGGGGGGTCTTGCTAACTATTTTTTGCCCAGACTGGCCTCGAACCACAACTCTCCTATCTCTACCTCTCGAGTAGCTGGGATTATAGACATGAACCACCATGGCCAGCCCTCTCTCCATCTGTTTCTAAACCAGGCTTCTATCCCTTAATTGCTTTACCTGCCTCTTGTGGAATTAAAAAAAAAATCATTTAGCTGAAGATTCTTTCATTTGACAGAGGGAGAAACAGAGGCCCTAAGAGGGACAGTCTCTTTCCTAGTCACATAGGCAGGGATTGGCATAGACTTTGGGTTGTTGGCTCTTGAGCCAACATTCTTGTCAACATGTCTTTGTGCCTTCCAAGATGCTCTGACACTCACAGGACAAAGCCGGGGTTCTGGAGAATGGTAACGGAAGCTTTAGCAATCAGGTCACAGTGGTCCCCAGCACATGGGATGCCTGGGGACATCTGCATGTCTCACTTAAAAGACTCCTGGTTCTGCTCTCTTTCTAAAGAACTCCCATTCCTTGATTAAGTACAGGGCACACATCACCTCTCATCTGGAATAGTCCCTTAGCTCAAAGGCTCCTCTGGGCAGAGTCTACCATGCTTCATCCCGCTCTGTGCAGCACCCAATATGGCAGGTTGGACACCAGCTGCTCCCTGAAAGGAGACACCATTTCTGCCAGATTCCTGGTTGTTGCTCCACCACCAGCATGGTACCTGGCTCAGAGTAGACACTCACAAAAATGTTTGCTGAATGACTACATCAATGAATGTGAGTTCCTCCATGTGGATCTATTATGTGATCCCTGGGTAACTGAGTGTGACTGATGCTAGTGCCTGGGCAGATTTCTAGGTGCTTCTTTTTCCTTTTTTTTTTTTCTAAAGCATAATGAAAGTGGTGACTCTGGGCTCCCTCACTCCTCTATGTTATGTTGACCCCAGGAAGTTAATTCCACTGGACTCCTTCTACTGGATACTTTCAGCCTGGAAGATTTTTTTTTTTTTCAGGCTACGAAGAGAGTGTTGTTTTTACTGTTTAGATTTGTTTTGGGTCTTTGGGAAGAAAAATTCTCTTGCTATTTTTTTCTTCAAATTTCTTACTTCTCCCTCTCAAATTCCATGCTTGTTTAATCTTGTTTAAACAATTAGAATCACCTCAAGGAAGCCAAAGTTGGGGCCCCTTTGGGGAGGGGGCTGAGAGCCAGTGCAGGCAGCTTTCCTTCCTTTCTTTCTTTCAGAGTCTTGCCTGTCTTCGCACTTCTGCCAGCCGATTAACACCTTGTGATGAAGTGCCCAGGTGGTACCTCTCTGGGGTTTAGCTCTTTCTGGATGGAGTTGTGTGCTCTTTGTGTAAAGAAGGACTATGCACATTTTTTTTTTTTTTAAATTAAACCTCCTGTGCTTGTGCCAGGCAAAACTGTGACAGGGTGACCTGGGGCCTGGTTGGAAGGCACCTGAGAGCTTCTGTGCTCTCTTGCAGGAAGCAGCAGGATTGGTCTGGGCAGGAGAGACCCCCCCACTTTGGTTGAAGGTGTGGGGACACCTTCTTTTCTCTCTGGCTGGAGCTTCAGTTCCCTGGGACCTTCTGGGGTCTATCTGTGGTTTGTGACAGCTGGGGCTCAGGGCAGAAGCATCTACATAGCCTGGAAGCTAAATGCTATGAGGTGGAGACCCAGGTATCTTCTGGGAACTCAGGGAAGTCTGAGGACTGAGAGGCTGTGAGGACTAGCCATGGGGAAGCTGATATTCAGCGTGCTTGCAAGGAAAGGAAAGGAACAGTCATGTGGGTCACCTTGGAAGTGTGAGGAATTGAGCTTGGTGTGTTTAAGATGTATTTTCATTTAGTCCTTGTGGTAATGACCTCTAACATTTACTGAACAACTTGCTTACACTAGACCCATTACATCCATGATCACATCCTGGCCTCAGAATATTCCTCACAGAGAACATACTATTATTCCCATTTTATAGAGGTGGAAACTCAATTTGCCCAGGGGTGGGAACCAGACTAAGCTCAAATTCCGTGTCCTTTCACTCTATCTATCCAGGCAGGGGACTGATACCCTTGATGGTCATGTGGGTTTCCCAATAAATATCTATTGACTATCCTCAAATGAGCAGAATGACTTTCCCCAGAGAACAGATGCTCTGCTAAACCACAAACACAAGCAGCCTGGCCATGCAAAGGAAGCTGTTGAAGGATGCATGCGTGCTTGTTTCAGTTTTCCCAGTAATAGTTTCTACTCATTCTTTTTTTGGTCTTAGGTTAGTTCTGGCTAACAGACAAGTTGTAACAGGCACTGAGGGTGGAACAAAAATGTGCAAGAATCTACAATTGAGAAAAGTCTATATGTTCACATTTTTTAGTACATCGGGAAAGCTGATAATATTTGACTTAAGCAGGCACCCCCAGCCTCTCCCAGGCATGCTTCTGCAGCCCCAGCCTCCCAGAACCTTCGATTCTGAGCTACAATGAACACGAATGGTGGAAACAGGTGTGCACTGGGGATGGCTTGCCCCAAAGTACAGCTTTTTCTTCTGGGCTCTGGAAGATATTACAAACCATTTTATAGGCACACAATTAATCTTCCATGTCTTTTCTGCTTAGGTTAGCATCAAAATGATTTGAACCACTCAAGTACACTTATGGCTCTATGAACTTGACCTGCTAGAGGAGGGGTGTGGGTGGGAAGGTGTGATTTACCTGGGGTTTTAGCAATGGTTGGGGAGAATGTCCCAAGTAGGCCACCACATTTAGAGGATTAACCTCTTCTTAGAAAGGTCTCCAACAGGCACAGACCCACAAACCATCATGCTCTCTACTTTGCACAATTCTCCCCAGAAAGAATGCATACCCAGGTGAGTCTTCTTGCCATCATTTCTCATTAGGGTGGGAAAGTGGGGACATTCCGGGTTCCTGCTGTGCTGAGAAGGATCTGGGCTGTTTGTGTTCTGAACTGCTCTGTTATTGCTTGCGAGATACCAGCTCTGTTAACAAAAAAACCTCACACGGGCCTCTGCTCTCTCCCTCCCTTTAGAAAGTAAGGGACGGTGCACAGGGGATGATACCAAAGCTACAAGAATGCCAATTGAGTCCTCCAAGTCCTCCTGCTTTTAAGATGTCTGCAGTGTGCAGAGGCCGGGCTCCAGACGATAGGACATCAGAGAACGATCATGCTATACTCTGCCCTCATAAAAAAGAACAAATATTAAATAACAACAATAATAGTCCTATGCTTTTGGTTTGGGGCGGAGGCTTCAGCTCTCTGGGGATGAGAACATATGGAATACATTCGTAGTTCTGTATAAAGCCCCATAAACTGATTGGGCACAGATGAGAAACATTTGTCAGCAAAGTTCCCATTACCGAGTGTGGTGAGCTCCGACTCTGGCTCTCACTGGAGGGGCTTAGAGAGGAGAAGCTATTGTTAGCCTCGGTTAGAGGGGAGCGCTGTGGGGGGGGGGGGGATGGTGTCCCTTCTTATCTTCACAGATGGTTGAAATGACTGAAATTGCTCACTTTGTGTGATAGATCCAACAGGAGACGCTAAGTACTCAGAAGGAGACCCGCTCAAGTGATAGGCTATGAGAATTTCAGATTTCAAGTTCATCTGCAGAAGGATCTCACTATTCTGTTGCCAGTAACAGGATGTGGAGTTTGGTGAAGTTGTTGCCAGTTTCGGTAATCCTGAAGACAGTGTATGATGGGGTCCACGTACTGACTGTTGGTTGTGGTAAGCCTCGGGGCTGTTTGGGTGCAGTGTACGTAATAACAAAGCCCTGGCCCTTCTAGTATTTATTTGGGCTGGGCACCTCTTTGATGATCAGATAAATGACCATGTGAGGACATTTTTGCCTTAAAGAAGAGAAAGCTGAAAGTTTTCCCAGTGGGCTCCGTCCCTGGGGTTTCCTGCTCCTCTGTGGTTTGACTTCCCCACTTGGGTGGCCTTAGTGGGCTGCTGTTGTTATCCAATTTCCTTGCTTCTATTTTAATCATTACCACCACCAATCATTGTTGCGTGTTCTAGAGGAAAATTTTACAAATATTTGAAAATGAAATTGAGTTAGAGGTTTATCAAATAGAGATGTTTGCTATAATTTAAGGAGTAGTTCTAACATAAGCAGACGATGTACAAAGCCAAAGTCTGTTTTAAACAGGTTTCTGCTCTATGACATGAGTTGGTTTCTTACGTTTTGTTTCATAGAGTGCAGCTTTTGCAGAAATTGTCAGGGATATGGATAGATGGAGGGCTTTGAGGAGACTGGAGGGGAAGGTTATTGGGAGCAGAGGCAGCAAAATTAACAGATGGTAACTGATGGATGGAAGATGGTCAGAATGATGGTGTAACAACCACAGTTACCTTCAGAAAATTATCGCCATCAAATGCCCAGGTACGCCCCGGATAGAAACATGGGGCTGCCTGCTATGCCCAAATCTAGGAAAAGAGGCAGGTAAGCTAGTGTTTCTTATCTGGTCAAACCGGGAAGGCTGCCTGGAGGAGAAAGGATCTTTTGTAATGATGAATGAGAAAAATACTGGCTGAGTAAGTGGACAAGGGCAAGGCTGACACCCTGTGTGGGCTGCTGTTTTTGGTTCTATTCATTTTTTCATTGTCTTTGCTAGTCCTTGGTCTAACTCAGGTGTTTCAGAGCAGTTGGCTCGTCTCAGCACAAAATGGTGGTGACTTCTAAAACAGCAAGCTCTCCCTCAGTAGCTTGAACTGTCCTCTTTCTATAGACCTTTGACCTCAACCTTCTACCTAAGTCACACATTTTGGCATTTGTCGGACTTCTCCAAGACTTGTCAGTTGGTGTCTCACATTTGAAATGCGCAAACAGAATGTTCTTATCATTCCTTCCTTTTTTCCCTCTTCTGACCTCCAAATTTACTCTGAAATGAGTTTCACATTCTTCCTATAATTTTCATTCCTGTCATGCCACCACAATTCTGTTTTGGGACCAAATTATATTCTAACCAGCATACTGCCATGGTCATGTTTCCCATTGCCCCGCCCCATGTTCTCTTTTCTCCCGTGTCTGAGGCTTGACTAGGTCTCTCCTAAATTGTCCAGTTTAATGAATGTTGACTGAATACTTGATATGTGCACAAGGTCTAGCCCTTATAAGCTGTCAATAAAAGTGGCCTGTATTATACCCAATTGCACTATTTTTAAGATGCATACGATTTCTTTTAGGAAGACAAAGAATCACGAAGAAGAAGCAAATGAACAAAAGTAGAAATGATTTGTATAAAAGAAGAGGATAGAGGGAAGCTTCTAGGCAGTGGACAAGAGTAGCCTATGCACGGAAGGAGGATCCAAGAGTCACTGCTAGTCAGTGTAGACTTGCAGTCAAGTGCAATCTTATATGCACTAGTTATAGGACCTTGAGCCAGTCAGTCACCATCACCTGAGTTTTCTCATTTGTAGGATGAGAATTAAGAATGAGATCATTGCTAAGGTTCCTCCTTGAAGGACAATCTGACTAATCATTTTGCTGGCTTTTGGCCACTTGCCAGCTCTGCGCAAGGGCTCTGGGTTGAGGTGACGATTGAGTTGTGAAAGTAAGTCACTCAATCACTTGGAAATTTGGGTCCTTGAGACAGTAAACACCACAATAGACATGCCAATTTATATTGAGCTAGCCAACAGATGCACATGTGGTCATCTGGCTCCTGCAGTTCTGTAATCTACATTGCCATTCTTGAGAATGATGATGACACTTGTGGCTGACCACCAAGATGGGTGTGCCTCCATGATCCCCAACCTGGAGCAGTACTTAGCCACCACCCAGCGCTCCTGGAAAATTTCACCTTACTCTTCACTCCCCAAATTTCACTACGATCCTCATTTATAATGCTTTCAGCGGTGCTCCAAGAGACCAGGCGCTGCACTGTGCCAGCCCATCAGATAACACTGGGGTCTGGATTGTTGAGGTCACAGAACTGTGGGATGCAGGGAGGCTGTTCTCACCCTGAGTGCAAGCTTCTGGCAATCTGGCTCCAGAGTGTGCATTAACTCAAGTGTCATAACAGAAATTATGAGATCAAAACAACTCCAACTGTAAATATTACTCAGAGTTATTTTTTTAAATTGGCCAATGTTGAGTGCATGGCCTGATTTCCCTGGCTTATTAAATGCCAAAATATTAGTTTTGAGGAGTAGCACTTACGGGCCTGGGAATCATCTCTGGAAGAATAAATCATGTGCTTTAAATTTCTTTCTAAACCTGGGAAGACTTATTGTCATCAAGGATAATAAATTTAGTCTGCCTAACAAGTCTAAGGAAAGATTAATTTTGGTTCTCGGACAAGATTAATAAAAGGAAGTCTTTCACCGTATGCATTTTCACTCTTGTAGCCAAGCTAATTTGTGCTCAGTCCCCTCCATCTCCACCCAACTTTCTTCCTCCTTTGTCTCCATCAGCATCCCCTCTGTCAGGACTTGAGCTTCACCCTCCCTCCATAGAAATGTGTCACTGGTGTCTTCCCAAACTCATTCTCTCTTGAGGTCTTCCATGATCAGATGGAACTGGAAGATCACACAGTTGTGTGATACTGAGCGAGGTTCTTAACCCATGTCATGTTGTGTGTTTAATCTTTGAAATGAGATGGTAGACTATTAAAGACTGGTCTAACTCTAAGAGTTATGGAAGCTGTGGAAATGTGCATGCATTTCTTATCTTTGTAAGATATAAGATTCAGATATAAGGGAAACAGAATGAAACCTTGGTTCTTTTGGAATCGAAATGCAATACAGGAGACACATTTCCATCCCTCTGTGCAAAGTGTTTACTATCTGCCTTAGATAAATGTTATCTCTATCCTTTCTGGTACTCATCCTGTAGTGACAGCGTCATCTTGATTCTTACCCCTCCTCATTTAAGGTCATCATGGTCTGAACCGTATGAAATGTCCTTTTGGTTTTGTCTAATATTGGCAATTTTATATAGTTGGTCTAATACAAAAGCCTTTGTTGAAGCTGTTCACTCAGTCTTACTATCTTGTCATTCTTTCTCCCCCATCCATTTCACCAACTGACACACTTGTCCTCATCTTTTCAGGCTTTGCCCACGTGTGAGCTTTTTAAAAAAAATTATTATTCATTTATTCACATGTGCATACATTGTTTGGGTCATTTCTGCCCCCTGTCCCCCACCCCCGCTTTATCTCTGCAGTTTTCTCTGGCCTCTCCGACTCTCATGTAGCTCCCCTGGGTTCCATGAGGTCAGGGTACCAGTGGGAAATATCGCCCTCTAGTGGAGTGAATCAAGAAGAGCTTAATGAGGGTACCGTTTGTTTATTCGGACCTGATCAAAATGAAGGGAAATTAGCAAGGTATGTTGAAGCAACCAGGACCAGAAATAGGAGGAGCTACTGTGCACCCCAAGGCCTGAAGAAACAACCCAGAGAGAGCCAAAGGAGGACCCAAGAGACATGACCTCCAGGAGAGAAAGGCAGCCATGTCTAACCACCAGGCCAGCAGGAAGGAAGCCAGGGAAGAAATGCCCCGTCTTTTCTCTCTTGTCTTGCTATCTCTGTCTCTGCCAATCCTAGCCAGAGAAAAGAGAGCGAGGAGCCTATCCCCTTGATCAGCTTCCAGGGACAGATCAGGGTGCAGGGGCCTCTGCTGAGGGTCAGGAAGGCTGCTGTGTCAGGAACTGGCTGGAAGAGTCTTGTTTATCATAAATGTCCATTTGCTTGTTGAAGAAGGAAGAACATCTGGCAGAATCTGGCAATTTATCTTTTTGTGAGGGAGGCAGGAGTGTAGAGAGTGTTTCAAGAGAGATAGTCATGCCTATTATTTTTTTAAATCAGAAAATATTTCAAAAGCACAATGATAATGTTAGAGACACCCAATGTTCCCACCACTAGACTTGAAGAATTATTGACATTTTCCCATGTTTATTTCAGGTATTGATTTATTGGTGATACTGGGGTTGAACTCAGGGCTTAGGACTTGCTAGGCAAGTGCTCTACTGCTTGTGCCACACCTCTAGTCCTTTTTGCTCTGGTTATTTTGAAGATGGGGGGTCTTGCTTTTTGCCCAGGCCCATCTGGACCATGATTCTCCTATTTATGCTTCTTGCTGTAGCTGGGATGACAGGCATGTATCACTGCACCCAACTTTTTCTGTTGAGATGGGGATTTCTGGAACTTTGTTTGCTCAAGCTGTCCTGGAACTGCGATCCTTCTGATCTCAGTCTCCCACATAGCTGTGATGACAGGTGTGCATCATCGTGCCCAGCTATTGGTTGAGATGGGGTCTTAGGAACGTTTTACTCAGGGTGGCCTTGCACTGAGATCCTTCTGATCTCAGCCTATCAAGTAGCTTAGCCAGGATTACAGGTGTGAGACATGGGCATGGAGCTTGATTCTTATTTTAAGAAATGTTAGTGGTTAGTTATAGCCATCTCTGATCAATCCCATCATTGTCCCTTTTCAGAGGTAAGTATTTTTCCAAAGTATGTCACCTTTCTGCAATTTTGTTACACATTCATAGACAATATGCATTGTCTGGTAGGCTTAAATGTATAAAAATGGTTTCCTGCTCTACCTGCCTTTTCTTTACACCTAATTGTATATTTAGAGGTTTATCCATGTTAATAAATTAGATCTAGTTTATTCCTTGCAACAACTGCTCATCGTATGACTACACCGTAATTTATTTATCCATGCCTAAATTGATGGACGTTTAGGTTATTCCTTCCCATTTCTTTCCCTTTCTCCCCTTCCCTCCCCTTTCCTTTCTCTTTCCCACTCCCATGACTACATTTTGTGTGTGTGTGTGTGTGTGTGTGTGTAGAAGTGGTGGTTCTCAGAGAGTATGCATCTTCAACTTTACTCGTAGTAACTAAGTTAGTCTTCAAATTAGTTGCACCAATTTACAAAGCTGTGGATCAGAAGGTACAGACATGTGATACCCTCTTTGTAGTCATCCCGGGAGGGTAGCAATCCCCAAAGTTGTTTCTTCCAGAGTTTGGGACAGCCATACTGAAGGCTACCTTGCTGCTGAGGATTCCTGTCCAATGGTACCCATACTTCTTCCACATGTCCACAGCTCTGCTTCTGGGTCTGGGCTGGAACATTCTAGTTCACATTTTCCTCCGTGGGATCACTAGATTTATGATGTCAGGTGCTGCTGCTCAGAAAAGTCGACCAATTTGACTCCCTGCAGGGCCAAGGCTGAGCCCGGTGCAGCCTGGTGCTGTGTGCCCAGTGGCTTGGCTGGGAGAAGCTCCAGCCAATTCCTGGGACAAGAGGCAGTGGTAACTGATGGGTAACTGAGCATCCTTCCAGCCCCTCAGAAGCAACTGTTATGTGTCACATTTTCGTGTATTTTCTCTGTGTGCACAAACACTGCAGGTTGTTTTACTGTTAAATGAGCAAAAGACAGTGTTAACAGTCTGAAGCTTATACAGGTTTTTGGGGGGTATTATCTATTTTATTTTATTTTTTTTGATAGTGGTTTGAACGTGTGAAGCAGTGCTCTACCACTTGAGCCATGCCTTCAACCCATTTTGCTCTGGTTATTTTGGAGATGGGGTCCCATGAACTATTTACCCAGGCAGGCCTCAAAATGTGATCCTCCAGATCTCAGACTCCCAAGGAACTAGGATTACAGGGGTGAGCCACTAGTGTGCCCAGCTGCACAGTTTTTTTTTTTTTTAAGAAAAAATACAAAATTGCTAGTTCCAAATTAGCCTCTTCTCTGGTTCCTCTGTGAGGCAGGGTGGGATGGGGACCATCCAGTGCCAGATCAAGGGCTAGATAAAGTGAGCCCAGTGAGGAGGGGGAGAGAAAAGGTGGAGAAGCTGATGTCAGAAATACATCAGACCTGCCCCAGGCCTAGGAGGTGACATGTGTGTGTGTGCACACAAGAGAAAGTGGTGTAAATGATGATAAAATAAATGAAGACCACATTCTAGGAAAGAGGAAAGGAGGGAAGATGGTTGTTGGGGACATAGTGGAGTGGAATCTGCGCACTAGACTGTCACTAGATAGAGCTAATATGTGAATAGAAGGCCGCTGGAGTGGAGGACAGGCCAGGGTGTGCTAAAGGTCAGGCAGGAAATACAGCAGCATAAAGACAACCATCTCATAGCCTGTGCATGGGGCCTGAAATTGACAAGTTGCTGAAGTAATGTGCCATTTTGATTTCCACCAGGGGTTGACATATCTCTGTGGTTTGCAGATAGTCTTGAAAAACTATGCATTTGCACTCCGGACACAGGCACACATGTATGTACACGCAGCATTTCAAATAAAGTGTCAAAGGAACAAGGTCCTGTCTCATCCTTAGGGAAAGAAACCCAGATCAACAAACTGTCTTTGTGGGTCCCAGAAGGGAAAGGCAAAAGGAAGGGACCTTTGTGGAAATCTCCAGCATAATGGAAGACAAGGCTAAGGCACATACCGCAAGAGGCAGATCCCCTAAGAAATACACACCTTTGAATTATAGGAGATTTTAATTTCTGAACCAAAAGCCAGGAACATAATCCAACAAAGAAACAGAATATTTGAAATCCCAACTTCCCAGAATGCTGGTTCCAGGAGTCTCTTTTGGGAGGTCAAGCTTTTTTGCAGAACATTGAAGAGGGGCAGAAGATGCTAAATTTGTTAAGCCACACCATGCTGGGTACATTCACAAAATCATCTCTTCAGTTCCCTCACTGAATTCTGCAGGGTAGTATAATTATTTTCATTTTGTGGTGAGGTATCCAGTGCCCAGGAAGTTTCAATAATTTTTCCAAACTTACCCTGTTGGAACATGGCACAGTCTAGACTCTTAAATAGCAGCCAGTCTCCAGCTCTTGAGAAAGTGAGGATGGTCACAAGAGCCTTCTTTCAGTCGGGTGGTGCAGTGAAGGTCTTGGCTTCTGGTCCCTTCCATTACCTATAACCTTGGTCCCAAAGGAGAGGGAGAGGAAGTTCAGAATTTGCTTGTGACTGCCTGTAATTTTTCTTGGGGGGGCACTTTGGGAAAAAAGTGTCTTTCCATGTGCTCAAAGGTGAGAGGTGCTGAGCTAGCATAGTGGGAACTTTTTTCTGAATGCTTCTGACATGCCAGGCACTGTTATTTATTAATTAATTTATTTTTAATTTGTATTAGTACACAAAAAAAAGTTAAAACAAAAGAGGGATGTGCTCAATAAATTGTAATGAAGAAAATACTTACATAAACTCCACGAGGATGAAGAAAAAGAACAGTTATCACTCTGGAAACCTCATTCATGCCCACTCCCCTATTGACTCCCCAAAGTCAAGCATTATTTGACTTCTAATGCTACAGTTGAGTTTTGCCTTATTTTGAACTTTATCTTGGTTTCTTTCATTCACACTGGTAAATGTAGTTTATATATTTTATTTGCTATATGTTATTCCGCTGACTGTATCTACCATAATTTGTTTATTCATTTTATAGTTGATAAGCATTTAAGTTGTTTTCAGTTTTAGCTGCACAAATCAAGTCACTCTGAACATTCTTGATCAGGTCTCTTGGTGTTCATACGCATGCATTTCTGTTGGGTACATGTATGGTTTATAGGGTATGAATAATGCCCTTAAAATATTATTTTCAAAGTGGCTCTACCCAATTTATGCAACCACCAGCAATGTATGAGCAGTTCTGTTGCTCCCAATGCAAAAAATACTACTTATTTTTGGCTTTTTTATTTTAGTCATCATTGCGGAAATGTAGAGCTAGTTATCTCATTGTGGTTTTATTTCACATTTCCTTAATCACTAATGAGGTTGAACAACTTTCCCCACTAATTGGCCATTTGACTATTATCTTTCATGTCTACGTCTACCCCTGCTGCTTTCCCAGAAATACCCCAGTCTGGATAATTTATAAACAATTGGAATACATTTCTCACAGTTCTGGAAGTTGGGATTTCTAAGATCAAGGCACTGGCAGATTCACTGGCTTGATTTCTGCTTTGAAGATGGTGTCTTGTGGCTTTGTCCTCTGGAGGGGACCAATACTGTATCTTCACATGGTGGAAGAAGCAGAAAGGCAAAAGGTACATTTTAATAAAGGTGCTAATTTCACTCATGACTTAATGACTGAGTCCCATGACTTAATCATCTTCTAAAGGTCTTACTTCTTAATACTGTCACATTGAGTCTTAGGCTCCAACATGTAAGTTTGGGAGCAACACATATATTCATAGCATAGTACTTTATAAAGTACCCATTCAAATTGCTTTCACACTCTTCTGTTGGGTGCTTGTCCTTTTCTTATGAATTTGTGGTTGCCCTCTGTTACATAAATTGCCAGTGTCTTCTTCCATTTATGACTTTGTTCTTCTTAATTGTGTTTTGGTGAACAGAAGTTCTTGATGTTGATGAGCTCTGTGTCATCAATCAACAAATATGTTTCTATGCATATTTTATAATTATCACGCTAAGTTCAACCAAAAGGCTCTACTGAAATTTTTATTACTGTGTTGAATTTATTGATTGTTTTTCAGACGTATGAGCATGGAATATTTTTCCATTTATTTAAGTTTTCAGATGATCTCAATGGCAATTATATATTTATCTCTGTGAAAGTCTTGCAGAATTTTTTTTTAGAATAATTTATAGGTATCTGGCGTTAACAGTTTTTATAAATAGCCTTCCCTTTTTAAAATCAAGGTTTAATTTATAAACAGTAAAATGCATAGCTCCTAAGCGCCCATTCACAGATTTTGACCATAGTATACAGCAATGTAATCCAAGATATAAACATTTCCATCGTTCCTGAAGTATCCCTTTTCTCTCTTTTGGTCAGTCCCTACCCGATAACTGTTCTTCTATTGTCTTGATTTCTTTCTCCATAGAACAGTCTTGCTTATGCACAATGCCATATAAATGGTAGTATGAACACTGTTGTGTCTGTCTTCTTTAACTCAGTATATATGTATAATCTAAAGTCTGTCTTCACTGTTGTGGGCCTCAGTAGTTCTCCCTTTTATATTGCTGGATCATATTTAACGGTATGAATATAATATTTTTGTTTTTCCATTTTCTTGTGGATAAAAAGTTGGTTTATTTCTAGTTTTGACCATAAACATTTCCTGAACATTCTTGCCTAAGCCTTTGTGTGAACATATGCTTCCATTTCACTTGGGGAAATACCTACAAATGGAAACGCTGGGTCATAAGTCTGTGTATATTTGTCAGAAACTCCCAGACTTAATTTTAAGGTGGATCTACAATTTGATACTCCCACCAGCAACGTTTGGAGTCCTACTTGTTACACATCCTCCCCAGTGTCAGTGGCATTGTCATTCTTTTTAATTTTAGCTATTTCAGTGGGTGTGGTGGTATTTTATTTTGGTTATAATTTTATTTCTCCGATGACTAATAAGCTTGAACATCTTTTCATGTGTTTACTGGTTATTTATGTATTATTATTTGTCAAATCCACATTCAAACCTTTTGCTCATTTTCAGAAAAATAGATTGCTTGTATTATTGAGTTGTAAGTATATTGAAAATATATTCTTAAAATGTCCTTTGTCAGATTTTGTGAATATTTTCTTTTGTCTGTTTCTTGCCATTTATCATTTTTCAGAGTGCCTTTTGATGAGCAGAAATTTTAAGTTTAACTAAAATTATTAATGTTTGTGTATGGTTACTGTTTTCTGGGGCCTAAGAAGCTGTACATAGCCAAAGATTGCTGTTTTCTTTTATACTGTCTTTCAGAAGTTTTATAGTTTCATCTTTTATGTTTGGGCATATGATCCATCTACAATTAATTTTCATGTAGGAGTTAGGGACTCCCCCCTGAATAAGGTATGTAGTTTTTGCAGTGTCATTTTTTTTATGTGGTGGTACTGAGGTTTGAACTCATGGCCTCACGTTTACTAGGCAGACACTCTACCAGTCCCTATAGTGTCATTTGTTAAAAAGATTTTCCTGTCTTTACTTATTTGCTTTGACATCCTGGCAAAAGATTAATTGATCACATAGCATGGGTCTATTTTTCGGCCCTATTTTATGATCTATTTGTCATTCTTTAGGCCAACACCGTGTTATATTGATCACAGTAGCTTTACAGTGAGTTTACATCAGGTAAATTCCCCATGACTGTTCTTTGTAAAGATTTGTTTTTGAGTAATAATGCTGTCACAGATTTTAGAATCAGCTTATAAATTTATACAGGATTTTGCCTGAGATGGTGTTGAAGACATTAGAGAAAAATTAACGAAATATTGAGTCTTTCAAACCATGAACATGGTATATCTCTCCCTTTATCTGGAGCTTTGTTTCTTTCAGCAACGCGTAATAGCTTTTCACGTAAAATGCTTTTGCATAGCTCTTCAGATTTATCCCTGAGTATGTTATGTTTATGATGCCATTGTAAATTATATTTAAAACTTTCAATTTCCCTTTGTTTTTCTATAATACAGAAGTACAACAGATTTTAAATTTATCAACTTTATCGATTTCTTTACAACAAATTATCCTCCAAAGTCAGCAGATTAAAAAAACCAAGCATTTGTTTATTTTTAATTTTTTTTGAGATAAGATCTTTCTAAGTAGTCCAGACTGGCTTTGAACTCATTGGGTAGCCCAAGGTGGCCTTGTGATCGCCCTGACTCAGCCTCCCAAGTGCTTGGATTATAGGTGTGCATCACCATGCCCAGCAAGCATTTATAATCTCACAGTTTCTGAGGATCAGGAATCCAGGAATGATTTAGCTGCATAATTCTGGCTCAAAGACTCTCATGAGCTGTGGTCAGCTGTTGACCAATGCAGTGGTAATTCATAGGCACAACAGGGGCTGGAGGATGTCTTTCCAAGGTTGTCTATGTGCTTGTTGATAGCTTCAGTTCCTTCTCGTGTTGGTCTGTCTATAGGATCGCATATGGCATGACAACTGAATTTCCCGAGTGAGGGATCTGAGACAGAAAGTGTACTAAAGACAGAAGTTCCAATATAACTGATTCAGAGTTGATATACTGTCACATCTGTCGTACACTAGTGGTCACACAGACAAACCTTGATAAAATATGGAAGGGGACTGCACAGGGATGTGAATGCCAGGAAGTGAGGCTCATTATGGAGTGTCTTGGGATGTGGGTGTCCTAGTCTGTCCTCGAGCCTTCAGTAATTCATATCCCCCATCCATGGAAAATACACTTACCCCATCCCAAGGCCCACAAAAATTTCATCCCATTATAACATGAGCTCAAAGTTCACAATTTCATCTAAATCATGTCCACGTGTTCAGTCATAGTTCTTTAAGTATGGCTTCATGAGTATAATTCCTCTTGACTTGTAGATCAATGAGCTAAGGAAATGTTAAGTCTTCTGTACCTAACATACAACAGGGGATAGGCAGAGGATAACCAATACAGATACTCCTGTTCAAAAGGGGGGGACTGAGGCAAAATAAATAACTGGATCGTAACAATTCTGAAATCCTGCCAGACAAACGTAAGTTTCTTGACTAGGTTCCAGTGCCACTCCTGTCTGGAGATGATTTTCCATAGTTCTTGGTTCTGGTCTCTAGGCTTTTGGGCCACCTTCTGAATCATCTTTTCTTTTTCATGAAAGATTTCATGTGTTTACAGCTGAGTGGTTTCTTGTGGGAATTTGGGAGTTCAAAGGCCTCTGTTCATTTTATACTGTCACTTTCAATTCATATAGGCAGTATTCTGGTGATAAAATTCTCTCAAAACTTTTATGATCCTCTGATGAATCTCATTGGGGGTTGCTCCATCAGAAAGACCCACACCTATAACTCTCTCTGAGATAAATTCTTTCTTCTCTTTTTTTACAAAATAGATCTGGGCTCAGGTTTATTTACAGAAACAGCACAGGACACCAGTCTCCTGCAGATGGCAGCCAGGAGTGTTACATCAGTCCATCTGTCCTCACAATGGCAGACAGAGACCTTTACTATGGGGCCTTCACAGGGTCTTGGGTACCTTTGGGAGCCTGTGCTGGAGCTGGGCCTGAGCAGCAGCTGGAGCCACAGTGGAAGCTGGAGCTGCAGCCTGGGCCTTGGCCTTTGGCTGGCAAAGTCTGCAACCCCTGGCCATGTAGGGATGAAGATGTTTCCCAAGCTTGGAGTGGGCAATGAAGGCAAATTGTTGGAGTTTGCAGTTGGCACTCTTTGGGATCTTGTGTTTGTTGACCACTTTGGGCTTTACGAGGGCCTTGACGGCCTTGGCATCTGCACTCCTGGCCTTGGCATTGTCTGCCTGCATCTTCCTCAGGCCCTTCTTGTGGTTCTTAGCAAAATGCATGTTCCTCAGGAACTTAGGGTCTACCCCTTTAAGAGACTCATGTCTTTGTGATCTGGGCTATTGATATCATTCCTGTTCCATTTTCAGGACTGGTTGTGTGTGATATGGCGGTTGGACTTGGCTGTGTCTGTGCCATAAGCCATAGCTCCAGAAGTGCTGGGGGCTGGAAGGAGAAGAGAAAGCCCCCCTGAGACAAATTCTCTTATGCAGGGCTTCTGCTGAGATGACTGAGGACAATACTCTTAAGCATTTTAGAACTCTTGTTATTTTATTTATAGATGCTGGAATGCAGCCCCCTACATCCTGTAGTGGCTTTTTATCTGACTGAACAGACTCTGAAAACCACTTTTTAACTTTCTGAGGTCTTAAAAGAAGATTGTATAGATATACATTTGCCTTTACCTTTAATCTTTATTTTCTGAGGGGGCTTGGATTTGCTATTTGCTTGGAAGAAATTTCTTAATTTTGGTATCATTTACCATCTGGAAAGTCTCAGAATCTTCAGAACCAAACATGGCCCATCTTTTGGTCTAACAGTTCTTTCTTTAGCTTCTCTCTGTCTCTCCTCTCACATTGTAATACAAGCAGCAACAAGAAACCAGGTGGTACCTTCAAAACTCTGGATGGAAATCTTCTTAGCTAAATTACCAATTCATTAGGTATATTTTCTATCTTTTGTATCGCTACAGGCAACAATGGTGTTAAAGTTTCTGTTATGACATTGTAAGAATCTCCTCGCTTCAAACTCCAACAAGATTTTCCTCACTTTCCTTAAGACCTCACCAGCAACCTCCTCAAAGTTTGATTTTTACTGACAGTCTATTCCAGGCAATTCAGGCTTTCATTACTATTCTCCTTCACGTTCCTATGGCTATTCCATTTTCTTCAGTGCCTGGCTCCAATTCTACTCCTGTATTTTAGGTTTTTCTTCTATCAGCACCCCTGTAACCTGATACCAAAATTTGTGTCAGTAGGTGTAGTAGAAGGTACATGTTTTTAGGTTTTTTGACAGTGGCCTACCAAGAGACAGGAGCTAAAGAAGTGCTTTGGCACACACTGTGTCTTTCACTGGAGGGGACCCCTGGGTCATCTGGAGTCCCTGAGTTAGTGGGAACCAGACCTGAATGAACACATGTGGAAAGATTTAGGTCAGTGCTCAGTGATTAAGAAAACAAACACACCTAGACCCAGAAAAAACCCAGCTTGATCTCACTTTATAGATGGGCTTTTTTGTCTGTAAAATGATTCAGAAGGGTAAAGTGACTTGCCCATGGCCACCTGCCAATTAGTAGAGGAGTCCAGACTAGTCCTTTTAACTCTTCATTTGGTGCTCTTTCCAGGTACCATAAGGCCCCAGGTTTGCATCATGCTCTATGCGCTGACAAATCAACTCCTACCTTTGAAGTCTCAGTGGCAGTGGCTGGAAGAAGATGACGGGAAGAACACTGAGATCTGTTAGAATATATGTTTATACTCTGTAGTAAGCCATAACTGATGCTTGGATAACTAATGCTGCTCCCAGGAACTCTTCTACCAGGACTCTGACAATCTGAGACATTCACTGTGGCATCTTTAAAGATCAAAGAGCAGAGGGTTATCTCTGGTTCCTTCTTTTGTCTTGCTTTTTAAAAAAGGAAAGATCAAGCAGAGGTCCTTGAAAGATAGTTTTTATTTACTTATTTTGGTGGGCAGTTACTTTTTCTTTGGAAATAAAATTTTCAGCACATGTTCAAAACACTAGATTTTGAATATCTTCTCTCGTCTGCCTGTAAGAATGGTTATCAATAAAAATCAGCCAATGAACACTTACGAGCTAGTGACATATATTTCCAGCTGCGCCCCCCCAGACTTCAAGACCACAGACAGCCATAGTTCAATGTGTTCCCAACTCAGCACATTACCTTTATCTTTCAAGCTACTCACCCTCCTGCATTTTAAAAATCTTAAAGACCTTCTGATACACCTTTTCCGAAGACCAAATTCTTTTGAATCTACTTCAGAAAATATTTCTTAAATGTTTCTTCCTTTGACATCCCTACCTTAAGTCCCTGTTCACACGGTCACCTATGAGCAGCTCTTACTGTTTGCCTGCATTCTGCTTGGGCCTGGTGTACAAAGGTGAACAAGACATAGTACTTTCAATATGAGGAAGGGGAAGGAGACAAAAACAGTGTCAGTAAAATGTGATGCATTGTACATGTATCATTTCTCTCCTGAGCTATTACAATAGATCGTGGCTATTCCCTGTCTTGCTCTCTTCACTGCAGTCAAAGTACTCTTCTAAAATAAAGAATTTATCATGAACACAATCTTCATCTCCCTGTCACCTAAAGAATGAAACCCATAGTTCTCAGGCTGTCATTCAAAGCTTTCACAAGCCTGCCAAAATCTGACTCTCTTCCTTTCCATTCCTATATCCTCTATGTTTGAACTCTACATTTTAGCCATATTAGACTACTGGTAGACCTCCAAAGCCTCCTCATGTAGACCCACTTTTCTGAGTCTTCTCCTCTTCCCCCGCTATTTCTTTTCCCTTAAATGCCCTTCAAACTTCATTCACCATCGGGTTACCTCTTACTCATCATCAAACTCTTACTCATTATTTAAGATTCACCTTCCTCAACTTCCCTACTCTGAGACAGAATTAATTACATCCTCCATTTAACATGCCATGATTATAGATTCTATAATATTGAATCTATAATATTCAGTTATAATTATTTCATAGCTTAGATGCTGAGTTCCCACTCAGCACCTAACACCTTGTTGAATGATTGAAAAGAAAGTAAAGACATCTAAACCACAAGGGGCACCATTGTGAGAGTGTCTGTATTCTTACTGATAATGGTACTATGAAAAAATTAGACAACTCAGAGCCCCCAAGTGCTTGACTAAGGTAATCAAAATTCCTGCATTTGGAATCAAAGGAAGTTTCCATGTCTGTTTTTTATCCCCTTTGTTTCATGTGAAGTTTGGGACATTTTTGTTAGGTTATCCCAAGTTTATACAGTATAAGATGGGTCTAAATGACCTCAGGATTCTCATTAGACAGAGAGAGAGAGAGAGAGGAGAGAGAGACAGGAGAAAGGAGGGAGGGAGACAGAGAGAAAGAGAGGAGTCCTCAGGGATGCTGGTGGTCAGGAGAAAGTCCACTTTCACTTTGTGGCTATGACTGTGGCTATTTCACAATCTGTCCCTTGGTGCTGGTGGTGAGGTATACGTGGATGTGTGGGGCAATACTTGGAGATAATTTGAGACCTTAGACATGAGATGACCTAGACGTGATTCACTGGCTGCTGTCAGTGTATCTTCCTAACTGCTTTATGAGTAAGTGGCAAGCTATCTGGCCTCAGCTCTTTTTCCTACCAAAGCCCTGCTTTGAGAATGCAAACAGGATGCTTCAAAAAGGAATATGCCCCACATCCAATTAAATAAAGATTTCTCAGACATTTGGGAAAAATCACTCAAAATTTTTGGCCTTTATTGCAACTTAATCCCCAGACTTTCATTTCATGGTAATGTCCACTATTTCAAAACATTTCCCATAGGGAATCCCATCAATGGGGTGAAAGTCTCCAGAAGGTTACAGATAAGGGCTGGAATGCTTTCCTTCTTTTTAAAAATTAAATTCCCTAGATCTTATCCACATGATCTGCAGTTCTGGTTTGGCATTTTATGCTTTAAGAATGTTAGTGCTGAAGGGACTTGAGGGGACATCTGGCTCAGCTCCTTGCTCTACAAATGGTGCCAGTTAGCTTAAGGTCACATGGCTTGTCAGGGTGGAGTTGGGACCAGGATCAAGGTCTTCTAATACTTAGTCCGAGGATTTTTCCCCTATGCCAGTTCAGACACAAGGGAGATTGCTACACTAGATGAATGAAGTTTTAAGGACTTTATAAGCATCTTTGGAATGGGTGTGTGCCTCTGCTTTCCTGAAATCCATGCTTCACTCCAGGACCAGCTCTCAGAGGCTTGGACTATCTTTTCTGTGTTCTTGGAGGAGCTGAAAGTAGTGAGGCTGATAATGGATCAACATTCAGCCTAGAGTTGGAAGCTGTTTGTGAGCTTTTCTGGAATCTGCTAAGCTCCCCATAACCATTCTACTACTTGGAAGGACAATGTAAGAAAAAATAACATTGCTTTAAAATGTACATTGTAAAAAATATACAGTTACTATCATCTCAGCTAAGAGTTGCCTAAGAAAACATGATGATGAAATGTCATGTGGATTCTGGATGGATTCTTGAAACAGAAAAAAAGACATGAGGTAAAAACTAAGAAAACATGAAGAAATATGAAGGGCTTTAGTTAATAATAATTCATCAGTATTGATTCACAAATAGCAAATGTACCATACTAACATAAGTTGTTAAAAATAGGTGACCTTGGGTGTGAGGTATATGGAAACTGTATGTTTTCAACCTTCCTATGAATCTAAAGATATGATAAAATGAAAGAGTCATTTTTAAAAATGAGCCCTATCAAGTTCTAGTCTCCTCATGTAATCCCCATGTGTGGGGATGAATTCAAGGCCTACTACTGAGCTACACCGCTCACTCTAATATTAAGGACATTTACACCTATGCCTGTACAAGAGTCTAATTTCAAGCTTGGCATGGTGGCATATGCCTGTAATTCTAGCATTGAGACTGAGGCAGGAAGATCATGAGTTCAAGGCCAGTCTTAGCTACATAGCAAGATCTCGTCTCAAAAACAGGGGGGTGGGCTGGGCACAGTGGCTCATGATTGTAATCCTACCTACTCAGGAGATGGAGATCTGGAGGAGTATAGATCAAGGACACCCCAGGGGGTTGGGGGGAGAAGTTAGCAAGACCTTAACAAACAAGCTGGGAGTGGTGGCTTATGCCTGTAATCACAGCTGTACTGGAATCATAGGTAGAAGGGTCATGGCACCAGGCCAATCTTGAACAAAAATGAGAGACCCTACCTAAAAAATAACTAAAGCAAAGAAAAAAAAAAAAAGAAAAAGCTGGGGGCATGGCTCAAGCTGTAGAGCTCTTGCTTAGCAAGTGCAAGGCCTTGAGTTAGAACCCGAGTACCACCAGAAAAAAAAGAAAGAAAGAAGGGCAGGTGGGAGGGGAAGGAGACAAGGAGGGAGGGAAGGAGACAAGGAGGGAGGGAGGGAGAAAGGAAGGAAATAAGAAAGGAAAGAAGGAAAGAAAGAAAGAAAGAAGGGAGGAAAGAAAGAGATGCCAATTTTAGGTTAGGGCTGGCTAACACTTCTTAGAACTAAGCCCAGAGTCCTGTGTGGTCCATAAGTAATTGCTGAGTGAGTGTTTGAGAACGCTTCAATACGTGAATGTTGGTAAAATACCAAAGTGAATTCCTGGACCGGCCATTCTTCAGGACACAAATAACCTGGTTGAAGCCAAGGGCAATGGGATGTTTTACTGGCCTTGGCCTTCAGTTCATTCGGTTCAACCAAACCTCTAAAGTGGCTTCTTTCCCCTTTCTTCTTCAAATTACATGTCTGACTCTGTTTTTACCTCTGTCGTGTTCTCATCTTTCTTTCTTTTATTTCTTTCTATTATTGCTTCTCTTATTGTGGTGCACATTCCCTCCCATTTTGACGGGAACAATGGCTGCCTTCCTAATGTGTGGTGGTCTAGTGGGAAGCTCCTTGAGTGTCAGTGATGAGCTGGGGCAGAAGGAGGAGTTGAACAAAGGCCTGTGGCTCTGGACGTGGGCACCAGGTAACCACAGAGCTAGGACAGAAAAGCTCTGGACCACTTCCCAAGGAATTAGTCAAAATTGACTTGGTTTTACTAGCATTAAACAATTAGACTTAATCCCCAAATTTCATCATTCTGGAATAATTGTTTTGATTTCCATTTAGCTGGTGTTTTAGTGTTTGCTCACAGATATGGCTGTCGAATAGAAAGGCAAGTCTCTCCTTTACAGTCACTCATGGACCTCACAATGCTACGTGACACCGAACATTGCATGTTTAGAAACTCTTGGGTGAGTGTGCACATTTTTTTTCTTCTCTTCCTTTCTTCTTTATCTCAAGATATATGACTTGCTTATTCCTGGACTTGGTTTTCCTGGAACTTGCTAGGTGTCCTCTTTCCTGTTTCCTTCTTTATGTGTCAAACAAATAAACAAACACACAAGTAAAACATGCTATCTTCTGTAAAGGAATAGTGCTACTGATGGGTCTTCCAAATAGATGAATCTGTTTCTATTGGTCTTAATCAGCTGCTCAGAGTTTAACTCTAGACTGTGACAGGACAACAAATGCAGTAAATAATGTCACCAGCTTTTGACCTTAGCAGCATAATTTTCTGATCCTCTGCTCTAATTGTCTATAGATTACATAAAAAATACTCTGTGTTTTTATTGTATTTTATACTCTTCTAGAACTTTATCTGATTCTCACTTGAAACTCTTGGCATGGTTCTTACAGGAATTCTATTCTCAGGTTTTTAGATAAGCATGGCACTGGGAAGGAAGTGTGACTGTCACATTCTGGCACTAAGCTTGGAGTGCACTGTTTTGGACTATGTTTCTGATGGTAGAGATTGACTACCTCTGCCCTGTTGACACTCTGTGTCAAACGGCATCAAATGGGTCCCCAGGGATAGTTGGCACCTCTCTCTTTTTCTTGGTGGAGGTGAGAGCAGGAAGCTGAAATGCGCAGAAGGTGTGATTCACTCTCATCACTCATGTCCCCAGGTAGAAGTTTCAGTTGGTGGTCTTGGGGAGGCTGTGGTCTCTAATTTGTAGGAGAGAGGTGAGTTTAGCTCTATTCATACTTTCCTTCTCATGTCTGCCAGAGCGGAGTTATTAATTAGATTAGTTACACACAGATTGTGGGTGGCTCATCTCTTTGGTCTTCTACAACTGGTCAGAAGATGGTAAGACCCTTAGGCTATTGGACTGACCACTCGTGGGAGCCTAGATTACCATGAAGCTCTGCAGAGAGTCCCAGCCCAAACTCAGTTGGATGGTTACACAGTGGTATGTTGATTTCTCATTTGTCATTTTCCCTTGAGCTTGCAACTCTCCAGGGAGTCACAAGGAGGAGGAATGACTGAGCAAAAGTAAGTCTCAGGTCCTCCTGGGGGCCACTGGCAGGACCATAGCCAAGAGCCCTAACTTCACTTAGATTTCTAACACTGCTGCAGGGGCTTGAGGGGGTGCACATAATTTTCCCTCTGCAGTATCACATTAATCTGAACAGATGCTGATCAGATGCAAAAGGCAGTCACCTTAAGGAACACCTCCTTGTGCCGAAGACCTCATAGTCTGTTAGTCCACTTCTTCCTTCCTTTCCCCCCATCTCCAGGTTTGTCGGCAGTAGCTCCTAGAAAGAACCAGTATATTTGTTTCTTTTGGTTTCTGCAGAAAATTACAACAAACGTTGTTGCTTAAAAAACAACAGAAAGTTTTTCTCTTACAGTTCTAGAATCCAGGTGTCGGTAGGGCTGCACTCCTTCCAGAAGCTGTGAGGGGAAAATCCTTCCATGTTTCTTCCAGCTTCTGGTGGCTGCCAGCAATCCTTGGCTTGTGTCTGCATTACTCCAGTCTCTGCCTCTGTCGTCACATGACCTTGTCTTCTGCAGTGTCAAATTTCACTGTCACCTTCTTATGTGGATGCATGTGATGACCTTTAGAACCTAGTGGTTCATCCAGGATGTCTTAATCGCACCAACAAAGATTCTTTCTTCCAAAAAGATAAAATTTTTAAGTTCCAGGGATTATGACCTGATGTCTTTGGGGTCACCATTCAGTCCCCAACAGATTCTAGCATCTTTTTTTTTCTATAGAAATGCCTTTTAATAAGAGAGCAGAATGTCTACAATAAATTTCTTTGAACTGGTTGGGTCCCAGTTCTTGTTCTTGGGCACAGTGCTGGAAAGCTTTATTTATAAAGGACAAGAAGCATCTCATTTCTGTCAGTCATTGTGACCTTTTCCAAACTGTGATAGAAAACACAACTTGTAACTGTGACTGCTGGACTTCCAGGCAGGGTCTAATGTCACCAACATCTGGCTAAAAAGTGAAAACCAAATAGACAGAAGGGACGCCAGCCAACTGACCAGATGTAAGGCGTCTACATGTTTGACCTTTGGCAATCCTGAGGAGAGGAAGGGCATGTGTCCTTCCCCCTGGACCTGCTGAGGAAAATCACAGGGGGCTGGGCTGGCCTGCTGTCAGGGAGGGGCTGTTGGTGGTCTGGGGTTGAGAGCACACCTTCAAGAGTGGGTAAGATGAGGGGAGGAGGACAGAGTTTTCATGCAGGGATTCAGAACTGTGTCCAGGAACTTGGGGTGGAGGCACAGTCTGTGGGAAATCAGGATAGAAGTAGATGCAAATGTGGATACTGGTCTCTGCAAGCAGCCATATTAAAGATCAAAGGGACAAAGGCTATGCATTCCAGACGGAACCAGGCAGCAAAGCACAGCTATGAAAGAATTCTTGGCTGTCATACCTCTAGTGAAGTGAGCAGCTCTCTTCTAGCACGACAGGCACTCCATGTTCTGCTTATCCAGTTGACAATGCTCCTTGTTGTCCTCACAAGGTCTGTGCTGGGACAGGGATATTTTCAGTGCAATCCAAACAAGATGCTTCAGAGCAATGGCTCCTTTCTGCTTCCCAGGGGATGTTTGGGGCCTCTGAGAATGGTCTCTTTGGTTTCTGGTCTTTGAGGAGCAACTTAACCCATTGATACTTGGGTTAAGGCTTGGAACAGCCACCTGGTTTAAAGCTCTTTGCCCTTGGGCCCTTTCTGAGAGCTCTGGATTCCAGGGTCCTGGTCAGAGGAGGTTGCCTGGCTCTGTGCCTAACCACAGTGTCCATGACAAAAGGGTGGCAGGACACTTGACTGGGTTTGAGCCTAGAAGCCCTTTGGGGTGGTGACGTGTTTTCTCCTTATCTCAAATCTTAGTGGCTCCTCCCTTCCTCTCTGCAGTGGCTGACCTGGAGTTTACACTGGATAATGGATGCAGGTCATGCTGATGTGGACGTAGCTCAGCTGAGAACCATTACCAGAACCATATGAATTGTGTAATTTGGGATGAAGAGGCAGAGCTGTGAACTTGGTGGCTTTGCCCCTTGCAAGCTGCATGACTCAGGACCTGGGCTTCTCCCTGGACATATGATGGCAATGCCACTATTTAAGAGGATTGTATGAAGTAAGTTTTGTAGAGCGCTAGTTTGGTGGCTGGCAATAGATGCTAGCCATTTTATTGTTATTCTAAAAGTACTCTCAGAGAAGCCTCATTCTTCCCCCTTTTCCTTCCCTTGACTCCTCCTACTTGCCTTTCCTCCTAGAATTCTACATTTGGGAACCAAAAATGAAAGAGAGAGAGAGAGAGAGAGAGAGAGAGAGAGAGAGAGGAGAGAGAGAGACTTTCACTTCAGCTGGGAGCTCATGCTCTAAGGCAATTCTTAATTCAGAAAAAGCTCTAAATTCCAACTAAAGAAAAACTATAAGGTTCCTAGGTAGAATTAAATCCAGTCACTAGGTTAATATGGCTGCTACTTCCTGCCTTTCCTAAGAGCAGTCATGGTGGCAGACCCGTGGACCAAGGATATATGCCACTCAGGCTCCACCTGTCTTCCTCCATCTCCTTCCTAAGGCCCAGGTTTTCAGCTTCTCTAGTTCTTCCTATGTGGGTCATACCTACCTTATTTTGGAAGTTCGAATCACATGATGAAGCAGAAATCCTGAACATTGTAAGTGCTCAGAAAATTGGGTTAAATAGTTCAGCTTGTTTCAAAGGCACTCTGTGAGCTCTGCTAGCTCACGAGAGAACAGAAGCAAGATGCTTCCTTCTTCATGTAAGGAGGGACTTGCTCAGAACCAGTCATAAATTTAATATTCAATTGTCCAGAAGCAAGTGAGCGCCCCCGCCAGCCGAAGGACAGAGCCCTTCCCATCCATGGCAGCTGCAGCAGTGTATGGGCTTTGGACTCAGCACTTCCCAAATGGGCTCCACTGTGGACTGTGTGGCCTGAGGCAAGCTTATCCCCCAAGGACCTTGGTCATGCCATCTGTGAACAGAGCTAACAATATCCACCTCAAATGATGCTTGTATGTTCAAATGAGACATAGTAATGTATATGCCGAGTATAAGTGAGGATTTATCAAAATGATCCAAGGAAGCAAGCTTATGTTTGAGGCCACACAAAGGCTCTCTTGTTGTGGCAATGCTATGTTGGTTGTTTTGAACAACAGGGTAGTGTTTGGATAAGGCCGGGCCTGGAACCTCAGTGCCCATTTGAGGGGCTTTAGCGGGCCTTAGATAGGATATATGGGGAAAAATAGGAAGTATCACTGGAAATATGACCTTCTACTTACAAGTGCTTTACAACTTACAATTGTAGTTGTAAACAATTCCTTTAAGGTTCATTTTTAGATCATAAATAACTTAGAAGAAGAATGAAAAATACAACATTTCTGAGGTTATAAATTCCTCCCTTCCTCCTTCCCTCCTTCTCCCCTCCCTCCCTCCTTTTTTAGATCACAAATAACTTAGAAGAATGAAAAAATGCAACATTTCTGAGGTTATAAATTCCTCTCTTCCTCTCTCCCTCCCTCCCTCCCTTCCTCCCTCTCTCCAACCTTCCCTCCCTCCTTTCCCTCCCTCCTTCCTTCCCTCCCTCCCTCCCTTCCTTCCTGTGGCTTGTGATAAAATTTCCAGTGACAGGCTTATGAATAATCTCAAACAATCTGCATGGGAAAAGAAGTTGAAATGCTCTGGAAAACAATGTCTGACAATCCGATGATAGCTCCAGGAGGCTTGGACGCTGATATTAAACATAAATACGAGAAGCTTGGGGAAAAAAAACTGTTTTATGAACTGTGAGTATAGGGAAAACCATTTCTAAAATATTATATGATTTTTATGTACTATGGGATTTCAACTATTTTTCTAATTAAATTTTCTCTTGTAAGTGGTCATTTAACTATTTCGTTCACCACCCTACATATTTGTGTATCAAATTGGAGAAAGTACTTTTTGGGTAGCACTGAGCCCCTAAGGGCTGGGGATAATAAGGGATCCAGGGGTAATTTTTTCTTCCACCCCTGCTTCTTAAATTGGCTTTATTTAGCCCCTCACTGTGGACCTGCTTTCTGGATATTCCCAGAAAATGGAAAAATGGTCCCCATTTCTCTTTAATTTCATGTCCTACTTGTGGAAAGCTAAGACTGGAATTTCTGAGTCTCTGTTCAAAATTATCCAGGAAGAGATTCAGAGTGGCCCAGGTAAGGCCTGGGGCTCACTTGTGGGCTGCTCAGCTGTGGTCATGGCCACATTTTACAGACCTGGCCTCTGGGCATTTGTCTCCTCATCCTGCGATGACTGGTAGCAAGCCAGACGTTGTTGAGACAAGACGTTTTTTGCGGGGGGGATAGAGAGGACTGAACACATTTATAGGAACTGAATTTGGTATGAGAAGGGAGGTTTTGGGCAATGAGTTACATCTGAGGAGAGTTAATCTGGTAATAATGTGAGGAATTATTCCAGTGGTGAAGAATGATTTACTAGAAATTCTTTTGCGGGAGGGTAGGAGGGCAATCCAGAAGGTCTGAAAGCCTTCAAGCGCTAATAGATGGCACTAGCCAGGACAGAGCTGTCCTTCTGTGGTTATCCCCTAGGACTTGGCACAGATGCAGGTGGCAGCAGTGGGGAGAGAGGGCCAGGTGAAGGAAGGCTTTTGAGGAGGGGAGAGAACTCCTGGTAAGCCTTTGGATGGGGCATTGTGCTCAGCCTTGTCAGGGCCTTGCCTCATCCATGTGCAGTGACAACACCTGGTCACAGCAGTCTTTTGGCCCCCAGAACCCAGGCTTCCTGTCTGTGGGAAGGCCTTTCCTCTGGGGTGGGCAAGTGGCAGTGAGTCCCTGACAGGGCAGTGCAGTGACATGGCTGGATAAAACGTGAGAGGACTCTTGAGTCATCCTGGCTGGCAGTATCTGCTGAGTATGTGGGCACAGAAATAAACACAGGCCAACACACACCCCTCACACACGAGGGCAGGCCCACGGGGTCTGGCAGTGACTCAGACATGGTGGTACAGATAACCCACTGACTCACAGGTTTAGATTCCTCATCTCTCTCCTCAGACATGTGCTGGGTTTGGAGGACAGGTGACTCACAGAATGGTCCCCTCTGAAGTCTAGTTTTTCCAAGTGTTATCTTTAGTTCTCTAGGTCACCCCAAGTGCTGCGACATCCCTAGTCTGGAGACTAAGCCAGCCATATTAGGTTCTCAGCCTTCTCCTTAAGTTTTCTTGCTGGGCTTTCTGTTCCATCAGCTTCTCCATTCTAAGCATTCAACACATTTTGAATCAGCAGACAGAAGGTAGCTGGGTGCTGGGGTGCAACAATGCCTAAGCTATCACCCCTGCTCTGGGGAGCAGGGGGACAGCACAGCTTCCTCTTGGTGACTCTTTCTGACTTGTTATATGTAGAGGTCGGTTTAGTCAGAGTCACCTCTTCTAACCCCTCTCTTCACCCAAGCGACTTATGCTTCTGTGTGATGGCTGATGGGTTCTCTATTGCCCTAGTCTGGCCTGAGTGGTTAGATTTTCTCCCATGGAGCTACTTCATATTTCCTGCCACCTGAGGAGAGTGAATCCTCTTCTTTCCATGAAGTGGGTAGAAACTTGGGACTATTCTCTAGCTCACTGGATGTCTGTACTGAGTTCCACATGTACAGTGGCATCTCGCTCTGTACCTACACTCCTAGACATTACCCATGGGCTCTCCCTCAGAACGAGTCACTTAATTTATTAAGCCTTAGTGTGTTGTAGTAATTTGCTGATGAGAGTGACTTTATAAGATAGGTTATCACCAGGTTGTATTGTCATTGTTAGGATTTTAAATGTCAGCAAATTTTGGCTCCAAGAAGTCAAGTCACAGCTTGTTAGAGACAGTCCTGTTCCATTCTAGAATCTGTTGCTCTCGGTGACTTGCATGTCTTGTCTCAACCCTAAGATAAGTCCTTTGCTTTTTTGGGTGCATCTTTGTCTTGGGACTAAGGGAGGTGTCTTTATCATTTTCTTCTTCTTCTTCTTCTTCCTTATTCTTCCTTCTTCTTCTTCTCCTGCTTCTTCTTCCTTTGTCTTTTCCTTCTTCTTCTTCTCCTTCTTCTTCCTTCTTTCTTCTTTCTTCTTTCTTCTTTCTTCTTTCTTCTTTCTTTCTTCTTCTTCTTCTTCTTCTTCTTCTTCTTCTTCTTCTTCTTCTTCTTCTTCTTCTTCTTCTTCTTCTTCTTCTTCTTCTCCTTCTCCTTCTTTCTTCTTCCTTCTTCCTTCTCCTTCTCCTTCTCCTTCTCCTTCTCCTTCTCCTTCTTCTTCTTCTTCTTCTTCTTCTTCTTCTTCTTTGTCTGTACTGGGGTTCGAACTTAGGGCCTTGTGCTTGGTAGGCAGGGAGAGACTCTACCATTTGATCCACTCCACCAATCTCTTTTGTGTTGGGTCTTTTTGAGATAGGTTCTCACCAACTTTTTGCCCAGTCTAGCTTGGAACTATGATCCTCTTGGTCTCTGTCTCCAGAGTAATTAGGATTATAGGCATGAGCTTCTGGCTCCCAGTTGCTGTCTTCATCTTCTGACTTCCCTAGAAGCCTAACAGTTGCAGGCTAGTAGGAGAAAGAAGGGATGATATATGGGTGAGAGTGTGGGAAGGCAGATATAATGCAAAGGGAGGGTCCCCTGTCCTGTGAGCCTGGTGACCAGGGCTTGTGATGGGCCGCAGGGTGACCTGGACAAGGCTATGGCATGAGTGGGATTTATCATTAGGCTCCTAGTCCTTGAGTGACATCTTTCTATGGTTTTGATTTCCTGGTCTAATCCCTCAGGCTTGTCCCCCTCACCCCAATTCCTTATCACCCCTCAGGATATAATGAGAAGGGCCTTGAATCATGATCCATGCTTTTGAGTTGGAAGGGCCTCAGAGACCATCTGATCCAATTTCTCCCTTCTACAAAGGCAACAGGAGGCAGAAGCTTCTGGGACATGACCAAAATAGTGGCAAGATGAGGATTTGAACTTTGATATCTTCCACCCATGTTCTTTCTCTGCCATCACCTTTCAGCACTCTGAGCAACATTACAGAAAACTCAAGAGTATAAAGCTGGGCATAAAATACAGTGACACTTTCATCTGTGCAAGGCTATGCCACCTGGCTTCTCTTCCCCATGCCTTGGCTGCCTCTCCCCAAGGAACCCATTTTGTTGTCCCATCAAAGAAAGTATCCAAGTGTAAAGAGCTGTTTCCAACAAGGGTATCACAGAGTGGAAAGTCTAATCATAAGTGTGGCTGGAAGTGCCAGCACTGTATTCATCTGGAGAGGTTTTGTTTCTCTTCTGGCATTGATAACTGTCATTGTTTGGTTGTTTTTTTTCCCTTCTGAAGAACCTGTGTTTGGCAGAATTGCCATGTTGGCATGCTTGTAGAGTACATTTTGTCTTTGTGAGAGGCCTTGCACAGGTGGGTCCTTAGCTTTCTTTCACATGCTTGGATATGTCATCTCCTGGGAACATATCTGATCTCTAGCTGCACCATGATGTGTGTGATGTTATGGAAAGACAGCTCCTGTTGTCAGACAGAACCTGGTTGAGTTCTAGATAACCACTTTTAGAAGCTGTAACACCTTGGAAAAACATCTAACTATAACCTATAACCTGGAAATGTTGGGGATCACACAAGGCAGGTCACGTGAAGGGGTTTTGCAGTCAACATGGTGTGGATGCCTCATTGAAAGGGTGGCTCTACCTTTAGTAAACAGAGATTCGTCTGGCAATCATTGCCTGAGAAAGCAAAGAGACTTTAACCCACAACAATGGTGGGTACGCCATATGTGAAATAGTCTCTGTTTCTGAGATTCATGTTTTTTTCCCCAGAGACATCAAGGGAAGAATGGCTATGTGGCTAGGGAAACAGCAGGGCTGAGGTAGAAAGATGTGGCCCAGTGGGTCCTGAACCTTCTGCCATTTACCAACTGTCCTGAGACCTGTGCAGGTATTAAGTTTAGTTTTCTATCTGTAAAGTAGTAGGAATTCTTAGCTTCCTTGGGGGTGATGGAAGGAGAAAATGAGATGACCTTTGTAGGACACTTAACGGCATATTGCCTGAACATCAGATGTAAGTGCTGCTTATTAACCTGGCTAAATATCTGAGAATCCTTGCTTGGGTGGTCTTTCAAGATAATTGAGAAGGCCATGGTTGCTCACAGGAGCTGCCCCCAAAAGGTGATCATTGCTGTGGTTTCCAATTGGCAGGGCTAGTTTTCTGATTTTGAAATACAGGCTGTCCTCATCAGGAGGGGCTCTGGACTGAAGGACCCTGGTCTACGTAAGTAAGTGTTCCCTCCAACTCTTCTGGAGTGTCATTATCTTGATCCTTGATGTGATCCTAAAGAAACTTGTATAGAGGGACTAATATTCAAAGTATCAAAGTGCCTTTGCCCTTTGCCTCTCCCTGGAACTGTCGTCACATTTCTTTTGGCAAACACCCAGTCATTCTTTAAGAGGCTTTTAATGAATGAATGAATGAGTTAATTTTCAAAGTCTCCTTCAGCCACCTCAGCAAATTCATTGCTCCTTCTGCACACTCCAGTGCTCTGCTCATGCACAGGGTTGCCATATGACTGTCCAGTTTTATCTCTCTTCCTTCTGCTTCTGCCTTTTGTACTCTAGCCTCACTGTGATCCCTCTAGTTTCTCAAGTGAGCCATGCCTTCTCTGGCCTCCAAGTTGTCACTTTTCCCTCTGCTTTCAGCATTGCAGCCCTTTCTTTGTCCCTAGCTTCCTTGGCCCCTACCCTTCGGGTGAATAGCAGCTCATCCTGGGGGACAATCGAACATCCCTTCTTTGGGAAGACATTCCTGAGCTCCTCAGTCTAGGTGGTCCTCCTCTATGGCCCATCTCCTCATCCTTGTCACACATTTTGCTGTCATATCCACATCCCCCAGCTAGACTGTAAGCGTCTTGGGGAAGGGGCTGGGTATCTGGTTCCTTATAATATCTTAACCCTAATACAAGTCTATGGTAACCGTTCATCATGTTAAAAATACAAATGGATTTTCGTGTTGTTTCCCACAGAGGGTTGGCTCCTCGAGGAGGGGGCTGGTGGTCATCGGCATGGCATCATGTCTCAGTGGTTAAAGCAAGGCCTGGCACTTACAACATGAACTCTTATGCCCTGTCACAGTGAACTCCGAAGCTACTTTTTTAAAGCAATCAAATTTCTTTTTTTAGCACCAGAGAAGCAAGAAGCTGGAAGGAATCCCAGAGGCCCAGCTCCTTACAGAAGACCCTGTCTACCCTCCCAGGCAGGTGATCCTGCATACTTTCCCTTCCTTCTCTCTTGCTTCCATTTGCCCCTGGCCCCCCCACCCCCTACCCAGTGGAGCTGTTATTGGCAATTGATGTTTCTGGGCTTTTCTTGGGCCTGAGACTCACTCTGGTTGTACTTAAGAACATGAATCAGCATTGTCCCCAGGCTCAGGCCTGACAATGTTAGTAAACGTTCCCCCAAATCTGGTCATTGTAAACCTGGCTCTGTCTTCTTCATTTAATCAATGTGTTGAGCACCCAGGTCAATAGGCGTCGCCCCGGGGGTTCCTGGCTCATTTATTAAAAATGTGGAACAATTTAAGTTCTTGCTGCTTTGACTGGAAGTCGTTGAGCACATGTTTCCAGCAGGCCGTGGGGCTGGGAGGTCAAGTTTCAGATGCGATTAATTCAGTGTAAAGGTGAGCCTGCCAGGCCTGGAAAAAAGAAAACCTGACACCTGATTTATGATGTGGTTTTAAACAAATCACCCCTAAAACCCAGCTCGTTTCATTATGGCAGGGCTCAATTTGTATTAAAGTGTCATCCTTGGACACCAAGCTCTACCCCTTAGTTAGCTGGTGGTGGAGAGGGGATTTCATTGTTTCCAGAAACCATCTCCACAGAGTTTGACAAAAGAAATGCTGGTACCTTTGGGTCCCTCTCATATCTGTGTAATGACAAAACACACCACTGGTGTCTGGGGCTGGGGGGTGGGCAGATGTCCAAAAATAGCTCTGTGAGTCCCTGTTCTCGGGGTGAGGATGATTGTGAATGTGGACACCCACAGACAAACCGCCTTTGTATCTGTGACCTGGTGTGGTTTCAAAAATAGTGACAGGTCTGGATATGAAGCTGTTCTGCATTTTGGGGGAACACTTGCCTGGGGGTGCTGACGGGAGTCTTTTCCCAAGTTCATGTGCTTTAGTTTACTGAGCAAGAATAGATAATAGGCCTTAGTGTGGAGTAAACAGAGAGTGTGGTGAAAGCCCTCTCACAGGGCTCAGGGAGGTCTTGGCTTACAGGTATTACTGTATTTAATGACAGACTGTCTTGCTTCTTTTTATTCTTGCTGTTCCAAATATGAAATGGAACATTTTGCCACCATCCAGGCTCCCTGGAGCCCCTCACTGTGTGACAGGGAGGGGCCCTCCGGATGGAGACTTGGTCACTTTTGTAGGTTTTGGTCTCCTGTCCCCAGCCCAATAACAATGATTCAGCAGCAGAGAAAGTAGAGTCATTTCTGAAACCCAGACATGCTGCCACAGGGGCTCCCAGTGAGTGGTCAAGCCAAGCAGTAGCTGGCAGGAGCTTGGAGGCAGCCAGCTGTGTGGGTCAAGTGGATGGGTAAGAGTGAGCAAGGGGCTCCAAAAAGGGATGGCCAAGATGGGAGAAACCTCACCTCGAGGGTGTGTGTTCACATGTGTGTGCAGGTTTTCAGAGTAATCTACCCATACTACCCTGGATGTGCAGGCTGTGCCCTGCTCTCTGCTCACAGGGTGGCAGACATTAATAGAAGACTGCTCCCAGGACTGGCAGCCTCATTTTGCTGTTTGCAGACCAAATGTCTGTTTGCATCTGGAGCCATGCGCAAGAGATGCCAGCATCTCTTGGCTGGCTGAGTGGCTTCGTGGACTGGAATTGTAGCCCATAAAAGGAGAACTCATGTACGAATAAGGAAACCTGTCTCTTTTCTGCCACATTAAAAAAGCGTTTTCAACATAAAGTCCTCACCAGTGCTATTTTCTGGCAAACCAGTCAAATTTAGTAAAAGTGGCATCATTCCATATTTCTACAGTGGGTCTATGGTGGGGACACCCACCACTGTGCCCCTCCAGCCAGCTGTTGGTGTGTCTCATCTTGTACACATCGCATAACACCCAGTGTTGTGGGTATTTAGATGTCTGTCTATGTCCTCAGAATGACTTGATGGAAAGAATTTGAACTGTAGAGGTGCATTGCTCAAATCTGAATAAAAATGGAACTTTTCAGTGGCTGTGTGAACCTGTAGATTTACTTAACTTTTCCTAGTCTGGTTTTCCTTCTCTGTAAGACAAAACCTTTCCTATTTTAGGGTCCTAGAAAAGATTAAGAGTGGGGTGATTTTGTAATTCCAACGTACTATGTGCCCTGGCAAAATGTAGGCCTTAAACTCTACATGAATATCCATCCATGCTTCTCTCTAATCCCAACCAGACTGTCTTTCCTTAAAGGCAGCACTGTATCCTATTAATTTGTGTATCTTTTCTTCTCTCAGGCCTTAACCCATTGCTTCATGTACAATAACGAATGAACCTGTGTTAAAGTCAAAGTGGCACAGAAAAGAGCGTGTCTGATTGGGCCAAAGCCTCCCTGCTCCATGTCTGGTTCAAGGACCAGCGGTATCAACATCACCAGAGTACTAATTAAAAATGCAGAATCCCAGGCTCTGTCCCACACCCATGGAACCAGAACTAGCTGCCCTGGTAATTTATGTGCCTGTTAAAAGTTTGAGAAGTCCTGGTGTAGAATATTGTGTCAATAGCATAGACTAAATAAATAAGCAGGCATGAGGAACCTAGCAGAATCACTTACCAGCACTCAACTGGTTTTATTTAAAAGGACAGATCTATTAATAAGGAAGTATAGTACTAAGAATTCTGGGTCCAATGACAACTTGGCTCTGATTCCAACATCTTGTTCCTGACTGTAAGTCCACGGCCACAGATAGAGTCCCTGATTCATGTTCTCCTTTCCTCCTGAGCCCCGGTGGCCTCCACCCTTGTGCTTACACCCTGCAGGTGGCATCTCTTCTCCCTAGCTCTGTGAGCCTGTTTGCTACTCAGTCTTCTTCTTTTTTTTCTTTGGCAGTACTGGGGTTTGAACTGAAGGCACTCTAGCACTTGAACCACTCTACCAGTTCTGCTCAGTTTTCTTTATGAGGCCATGGCTCAGGTCATCCTCAGTCACCAGGGCTGTCTGCCTGTCAGCACTCCGCATGGGAAATCATGCTTGGCTCTCCACAGAACATTCATTGTTCTTGTTTGGATCATTGCCCTAAGTTCAGGTTCATGAAGAAATGTCTAAGAGAGTCTGGCCCCAGCATTTGCCCTTCAGAGTTGGGCGTACCTGAGGAGCAGGAAGGAACCACTGCTTCCAGAAAGACAGAGCATCTCTTTGTGTCTGTCGGTCTCACCCTATCCACTGCTACAGGCTGTAGGTGTACAAGGATTTTCTTGCCTCTTCCTTTGGATTCGTGTTTGGTAAATCAGTCTGTCACTTGTGGTCTACACCCCACTGCTGTCTATGAGTGGGTGATGAGAATAAGATTATGAACACTTGTCCATTTAGTCTCTAGAATATACCCCAAATCTGTTTCTGTTCTCCACCTTCATGGTCACCACCTGTCTTACCACAGATGGAAGTCACACCCTCCTAACCTCATACCTGTAAGCTGTTTGTTCTCCTCACAGTCAGCCAGAGACTTTGCATGAAACACAAACTGGGCTGTGTCTTTTTTTTTTTCTTAAAGCCCTTTGGTGTCTCCTACTGCACATAAAATGAAATCCAAACTCCCATCAGCCTCCAGGGCTTTGATGATGGGCCCTGCTTGGCCCTTGGCTTCCATCATCTCTTCCTTATCTAGGGTGCTCCAGTTATATTGGTTTTCCAGCTTCTCATCCACATGCCCTTTTCCAACTCTCCTGAGATGATCAGTCCTTGGACAGGCCTCCCTAGCATGCTGGCTGAAATAGGGTTACCAGTTGTAATAGGGTCACCAATTGTGTCCTTCATTCAGCTCATTACTCTTGAAATTATTGTATTTTTTTTTGGTCAGCTTTTTCAGTCCTTCTTCCCTGCCATATCATGAGGTCCATGAAGGTAGAAGGGTTTGTTTTCTCAGCACAGGATCTCCAGTGTCTAGAATGGGACCTGGAAAACCCCAGGAGCTCCACAAACTCCTGCTGAAGTAAAGGAATAAATGTGCTGGGTATTCTACATTTTCACTCTTCTGGTCTTCCTTCATCACATGGTTGGCTCCCTTCATGGAGACTTCTTCACCCACTCCGGCCAAGAGTTGTCTGTCATTGTAGAACTCACTGGTATTGTATTCAGCAAATCTCTCATCCCTGCTGACATGCCGCCTCCTCCTCACCACCACATGGACCCCCTCAACGCTGCTCCTCCTGCCTTGGTCACTCACCATTACTTTTAGAGAGGTGGTGAGGGATTTGAACCTACTTTGTCGATTGCTTGTTAGGAAGGTAATTTAGCAACTCTATGCCTTGGTCTTCTCATCTGTAAAGTAGGGGCAATAACAGAAACTTCCTTATATGGTTATTGGAGAATTAAATTGGTCAAAACACATAAAAATATATGGAATAGTGCTGGGCACATATTAAATACAGATAAGTACTATATTAGATCTTACTGTCATTTAATGAAGGAAGAAACAAGGGGCCAAAGAAATGGTTTCACACTTGTGAAACTAACTGCATTTTCAACCCATATTTCTCCTAGACCAAGGGTCTTTCCTTAACACAGCCACTAAAGGCTCCTTTGGGACACATGTCCCCTCAAATCCTTTAGGGCTGGGTCATAAATACATCTGGTTGAAAGAGAAAAAAGTTTAGGTGCTCAGTTAAGAAAAAAAAAAAAGTATGCTCATTTAGCTACTTAGGTCACTCTGCTGCCCCATGACCTCCAGGTGAAGACAAGAAGACAGGCTGTGGTCACCAGGACATGGTCCTGCCCAACAAGCATGCCCTTAAAGTTAAGGCCTGCCCAGCTGCCCATGTGTGCCTTCTTAGAGCAGAAGGAGCCCAGTTCTCTGTCCTGGAACCTTCCCTCTCTCCATCTGCTCTGCAGCAGATGGCTTCTCGATGGCCCTGCCCTTTTGGTGGAATTATCTTCTGGTATCTGTCTTCATTTAGTCCCAACTCTCCTGACCTTTTCCATCACATCTGTTTCTGCCCACCCCTCCCTGGGACAGCAGCTCCAGCCCTCAGAGCTTACTCATGCTCCCTACTGTTTCCCTGCCTCCGCTGGGAGAAGGGTCACCTGGGACACAGGTTAAAGACAAGCTTGTCCTGGCCTTTCTCCTGGAAATTCTGATTCAGGAGGCTAGACCAAGTCCAGGAGGTCCTATTTTTAGCAGGTGATTCTGGCGATGGTGACTTGCTTTCGGAGAAGTCTGAGAGTCCCTGCCCAGGCTTGCTCATGTTACTCTTTCTCTCAGTCTCAACAGTCCTCCCTGCCCAGGAGTGCCCTGAATGTCTGTGACAAGGTGGATCTCAGACCCCCAGCAACCTGTAACTGTCCTGCTTAAATAATTGAAACTTCTTGAGGTTGGGCATCAAATGGGTTTTGTTTTGTTTTTTTCTGACACTGGAGATGCTCAATCAATATTTTGTTGAAATTTTCCTCTTTTCCTCTTTTTGTATTCATTTTGGGTGAACATTGATGTTGTTTCATCTAGGCAGTATCAGAAGACCATGAGGGGCTGGGCGCTGGTAGCACACACCGATTTCCCTAGCTCCTTGAAGCTAGTCTGGGGAAATAGTTCTTGAGACCCCATCTTGAAAATACCCAACACAAAACAGGACTGTAGGACTGGCTCAAGTGAAAGTACCTGCCTAGCAAGTGTGAGGTCCTGAGTTCAAATCCCAGTTCTGCCAAAAAAAAAAAAAAAGAAGACCATAAGGGAAGGGGTGTAGGTAAAACAGGCCTAGCCTGCTCATTTGCAACTGAACACATGTATATACTCAGTATTTGACTAAGTGAGGTTAATTCCAACCATCCTTGTTGTCCAGAATCGCTTTCCTGTCCAAAAGAGGTGAAATATGGATAGAGCCAGGGTGGGTCTCTTGTCTGAAGGATTTTCTCCAGTTCCTGGCTCCACCACGGGTCACCTGTGTGACCTCAGGTGAGATATGTCAACATCCTCAACCTCAGCATCCTTATTTTAGTACGAAGGCTCAATTGCTATCATACTGGCTGATGGAGGTTAAATGAGGTATTGTGTGGCGTCTTTTGGTAAACTATAAGTGCAGTGCCTGTGGTAAGAGGGACTCTGTCATCCTTCCAGTGAGCTTTCTAGCTGGCTTACTTTCTGGTTCCTTCATGGTTTTTTCCACCTGAGTCATGTGACTAGACTTTGAATGCATGCTAGGGAGCCCAGAGTTTCTACTTCCAAGCAAAAGTGATAACATCGTGAGTGAGAGAGACAATGGGGAACAGTGACTCAGAGCAACCCCAAGGGAGCGGCTAGCTCAGACAAAAGACTTTGTAGAGAGTCCTCACCCGTCAAGAGTGTCCTCTGCAATGCGTGTACCAGGGAATTGGAACAGACCCATCCTAAGTTTTGGTTTGTCTCAGAGAGAAATTTGGAGCCCAGATTATGATTTGGTGGATGGGTAACATCAGCAAACTAGACAAGACTTTCAGATGGTAATGCTTAAAATCTTAACAACACCACCAATAAAAAATGATAAAGTGATTACAGCAAGAGACTGTTGTCCTGCAAATGAACTCTTAGAAAATCTGATTTTCTGAATCTGATACAAATAGATTATAAGAGGCAATCAGAGTTGTGTCAGCTTTAGCAGGAATGGGTTAGTACATATGAGGAGAAAGCAACAGACTTCAAAAATCTGTACCAACACCGATAGAAATAAACTTGTAGCTTGTTGAGACGGACCTACATCATCACAGATTTTGCCCTTACCACCTCTCTTTTAAATTTGACTCCAGGAAATAGGTTTGGAACTGGATCAATCCCATCCGGGACTCTGCCATCCCCTCAGAATTATAAACAGAAGAGTATTAGAGTGTGTTTCCTGCATGTGCCTTCCATGTGGCTCCAGTCTCCAGCTCACCAATGCAGCAAGGAAACACTCCCCGCGTGTAATTCTGCAGTGTCGCCCAGATGGGGCAGGGAGCTGGGAGCATGAAAATTCCCTGCAGCCCAGCCTGAGGGAGCATGCGAGGTGACATGCCAGGAATGTCTTTTGGTGGCAGAGAAGTCACCCTTTCTTCATTGCTTGCACGTTTGGTGACATGTGGGAGCTGACAAAGGCAGTTGGAAATATTTTCTTTTTCTTTCATTCTTTTTTTAAAAATCCATTTCAACCTATGTCATTCCTGGAAAAACCACAGTCTACCCCCAGCAGTCTCGAAGTCCTTCGGTTTTTAAAAACACACGCTATTTCTTGCCTCTGTGGGCCTGTTTTGAATAGCAATTAATTTCAGTGTAAATGAGCTCAGAACTAAGGCTTTCATTAATGTATTAGGCCTTCCAGTTCTGTGGTTTCACACCATTTCCAGCCACAAATTGTTAGCTATGAATTTTCATCTTCTCTTCTGAGTTTCATGTGAAACTCATTTCCTGAAGAAGTGACCCCAGACCTCTGACCCTTTGTCTCAATTAAAGGCCTCTGGTTCCTTTCTTTGGCCTTCTACCCAGATCCTAGAAGGTGAACTGAACTTCAAAGGGCAGCAAGCCAGATGTCTTCTTCCCCCCACAGAGGGACTGACTTCCTCTCCTTTGTCGGCTCTGTGTCTGAATTCAGGTATCCATTTTCCCTGGGCCTCAGGCTGTTCCCAACACGATGCCCAGATGCCTGGGTGCATGGCTGTAACTTGTGTGATTTGCTTGTCCTCATACTGCAGGGCTTGACAAAGTTCCTTGTTATTTGTGTTGTTCTGATGGAAATGTGCATGTGTGTGTGCACGTGTGCATGTGTGCAGGTGTGTGCGTGTGTGCAGGTGTGTGTCCTCCATCAATGCCAGCAGACACTAGACCTGCACTAGTGCAGTATGGCAATCACAAACCACATGTAAGCACTTAGAATGTGGCAGCATGGCTCATAGGTAAAAAAGTAAACCATGGCAAGTTTCAAAGACTTGGTATGAAAAATAGAGTGCGAACTATCTCAATACTTTGAAATGTTGAAATGATGATACTTTGGATGTATCGGGTTAAAATATCTTATCAATATTAATTTTACCTCTTTCCTTTTCCTTTTCAAAATGTGGCTACTGGTTAAAGTGAAACTCTCTGTGTGGCTTGTATTATATTTCTGTAGGAGAGTGTTGATACGGATTGACCACTTAGGCTCTAAGTCACATTGTTTCTAAGTCACTACGTTCCTAGCCTAGTGTCCCCCAATGTCCAGCTCACAGAGACCGAGTAGTTGGGCTCCCATGATTCATAACCTGGAGTATTGAGGACACTCTGTGTCTTCAGGATCCCACCTCTAGTTTTCTATGGTGGTGCCTCTACCCTGGTCAGGCTTATGTCCTTCGCGTGTCCTCATAGATGGCATGGAGAGGCTGCTGGTGACTGAGACCTGACTGGTGGCCCATAGGACACCACAGGTGGACCAGCCCTGGACGTTGTATGACTGCTTTCTTCCAAGTGTGGCCTCTTCTCTTTGACTGATGTCTTTAGGATACAGCTTGATGGGAAAGGACTTTAAAGATGGTCTTGTCTTATTTTTTTCTTTTTATAAAAGAAGGCACTAAGCTCCAGTGGAAGGCATGGCGCTAGAGGGAGGTGATCAGAAGCTTGACTTTGTCAGTTTCAAGTGCAAATCCTAGTGGTACTACTTCTTGGCTAGCAGAACTTGGGTAGCTCCATCAAACTTTCCTTACCCCCAGTTTAGTTTTCTGTCTAATATATGAAGACCATTATACCTCTCTCAACAAATTGGCCTAAGAACGCAATAAGAAAATAAAGGGAAGTTACTCAACCTGTGATCTGGCAGAAGAGAGTATTTAATAAATAGTGATTACTGTTGTCATTATTAGGTAACTCTTGCAAGGTCCTATAGTTGATTAGTGGCTTGAGTCCAGATCTCCACTTCCTACTCTGGTATTTCTGTTTCAGCACTCCCTGATCAGTACTGCCAAGATCTCTTTGCTGGTCTGTCTCCTTGGCATGGCAAGGTGTGTATCTCATGCAGTGTGACAGTCCTTTTATCCTTTCAGCAGTGTTCTGAAGACCTGCCATGCACCAAGTTTTGTTCTAGACTCTTGGGATGCACCAGGGAGCACCAAAGATACTCAGCTGGGGGAGAGAGACACCCTTTTGGAAGGTGGATTTCATTAGGTATAGTCCAGACTGTGCACTTACCTTGCCTGGCTGGAGCTGCCCTGGCAATAACTCAGTCTGTCCCTATAGTCCTGGAGCCTCTGGTACCTCCTCCACCACCTCTTGCCATGCCTGCTAGTCCAGGTTCTCATTGTGGGAACCGCTCCCTGTCCTTCCTGTTCTCAAAAGTGTGCCCCATAACCCCTTGCCTGCTTCCTGTATTTCTCTTAACTCCCACCTTCCACCCTAGGATGTCTTTGTGGCAGTTTTTGTGGCCACTTCATTGAGGGACCCTGTGCCAATCCATGCTCTTATCATTTGTATGAGGGCGATAATACTCCTAGGGCAAGCTTTGGCTGATGGGAGATGGGTACTGAACGACTCATTGCTTCTTCTTTCCCTAGGCAGAAGCATTAGTTGTGAAGTTATCTGGAAGATGGCACCATCGATATGTTCCAAAGCTAGTCATTTGGAAATGACTCCCTTATGCTCATTCTCCCTCCACCTCTTCCTTATTCCTTTACTTGCTCATTTCTGCTTCTCCAGAATTGCCTCCTTCCCAGCTCTGTGTTTTAGGGAACTGGACCAAGACAGCAGGTGATTGGTGAGATGTGAAAAGGAAAAGCAGGCAGGGTGGGAAGGGGGATGTGGAGTGCTGCTAGAGGTTGAGATTTTCAACAGCCATGTCAGTTGAAGCCTTAGAGGGTAAGAGTTTACCTTTCTGGGAAGAGGGCTTCCTGGTGGATTGTGGGGAGAGGGTAGTACAAAGGCACCAAGTCCTGGCCAAAGATGAGCCAGGAGACCAGGAGGCTTCCTGGGAGATGCAGAGAGGTGAGGGAGGGGTTGCTTAAGTCTTGTAGGTCACTGTGGACTGGAGCTTTCAATCGGGTGAAATGGGGCCCATGCTGAGTTTTTAGCAGCTGTGACTTAGCAAGTGCATGATGCTTGGCACATAGGAGGTCATCATTCAATACCTGTGAACTTGAAATAAGACATGCAGTTGATCTGTCAGGGATCTCCTGCAGCCACCCCCTGCTTCAGGGCAGCACCCTGTTGCAGAGCCTCTAGCCTTGTGGCAGGCCAGAGCTGGACCTGTATGTTTTTAGCCAAGAGTTGAAAACAGATGGAAACAAAATGCCAGCATTAATCCAAAAGGCATGTGGGAGGAAGATCAAATGGAGAAGAGGATGAATGTGTTTTCAGCAGGACTCTGTGCTTTCTTCAGAACCAGATTCGTGGGAAGCCAGCCTAACCAGCCTCGTGCCTCATGGCAGAAAATGGGTCTTGCCTGGAGCTTGCAGATGGGAGAAGTGCATCCATCTTTCTACAGGGAAGGGTGGGGTCCCTGCTCAGAGCCAGGCTAGTCCTGTGGGCTCTCAACACAACAAAATCTGCTCTTTAGGGTTCTGTGAAATCCCCTAGGCAGGTTTCTTTCAGGGTTGAGTTTTGCAGATTACACTTTTTACAATGTCCTTGGTGGCTGTCACAAGTGTCAACTGAATGTAAGAAGATAAGCAGGAATGAAAGCCCACAACTTGCCTCCTTACTTTCTCTAGGGGATAACCTCTTGTATTAATTTCTAATGAGCACATAGTAATTGTACATATTTATAGGGTACAGTGTGATACTTTAATACTTGTATACAGCATATAATGATCAGATCAGGGAAATTGGCTTCCTTACCATTGAAGGCATTTATTATTTCTTTGTGCTGGGGACATTCAAAATTCTCTCCACAAACTGTATTGAAATATTCAATTTACTTGTCAATCACAGCTGCCTCACTGTGCTTCCAAACAGAAGTTATTCCTTCTAGCCACCTGCACCTTGGAGTCCCTTAACCACTCTTTCTTCATCCCCCTGTCCTCCAAGCCCTTCCCAGGCTCTGGCAACCACTGTTCTATTCGCTCCTCTTCTGAGCTCAACTATCTAGCTTCCACATATAAATGACAACATGCAATATTTTTCTGTTCCTGGCTTATTTCACTTGAACATCCTCCAGTTCCATTCATTTTGCTGCATATAGCAGCAACTCATTCTTTTTTATGCCCAGTTGCATCCCACTGTGCATATACTCCATGTTTTCTTTATCCACTCATCTATTAATGGACACCTAGGTTGATTCCATCGTTTGGCTATGGCAAATAGTGCTACAATAAACATGGCAATGTGATGTCTCTTTGACAGAGTTATTTCAATATCATGCTTTAACCTCTTCCTTTTATACCCACCTTTAAAAGCTCATAAGAGAAGGAGAAAGAGTCTATAAGGTAGTAGCTAGGAAGTAATATAAGGCTCTTAGAGCAGTGATGAGGCAGCAGGACAGTGAAAACATCCCAGATTCTGACTCTACTAAAGGGGGAGATATCTGTTTTCAAACAGCAGAAAAGAAGGGAAATATAACTTTATGAATCCCTTTGTTCTAGGGGAAGTGGGTAAGGGGGAGGGAAAATGTGTAAACAAGTGGTTTTAGAGTCTGAATTTGACATGATATGGATAATTTATTTAAAGGCAATCCATGTTTAGGCCAAGGGAAGAGACTGGGCCTGTTTTCAAGAACCTTGCAAGTCAGTCTTCCTGTCTTCTTATTTGGCAGAGCTCCTCCCCGGTTACCCTGCTAGAAGAAAAGAAGAAGCTCAAAGACTGATACCTTCCAAACTTTACCCCACAAATCTTTGGAAACTAGAGAAAATCATAAGTGCCCAGTGAAGGAAGAGGCTGAGTTTTTGTGAGGGTGAATGGAACGCTGTGTCTCTGTGGAGGCCTGAGGACCTCACAAGCTGGAGCAGCCATCTGGACACAGTAAGTCTCAGAAGTGAGAAAGTGCTCTGCCCATTTCCCAGATGGCCGATGGAGGCCCAGGAGTTCCAGCTGCTCAAGGGACCTGGCCCCCCAGATATCATCTGGCTTTTTCATGGCCAGAAGAGCATAGCATAGCCAGAATATATATTTTTAGTTTTATTATATTTTTGGGTACTTTAATGACCATGGTATAGTTTATAGAGATATAGGAAGCAGTACTTTAAAATTTAATTAACATAAAAGCAACGTAGAACCCCACTACTACATCTTTAAATGTGGAACAAGGGGTGGTGTAGCCCATTATTGAACAATGTACTCTTAGTCAGGAACGTACCCATGAAATCCAGAGAACTGTAGAAAAGAGTTCAGTCCAAAGTCCTGTCCCATACAGAATCTATAGGACTGTGGGTTTGGAAAAGGCCCCTCTATGTTCACCCATCCTAGGTCCTTGTCTGTTACAAGATCCTTTCTCTAAGCCAGGGATGGAAACCTATACCCCACAGATCAAATCCATCATACTGCCTAATTTTGATAATGATTGAAATGATTTTTACATTTTTTAATAATCTGAAAAAATAAAAATAAGAATATTTTGTGACTTAAACATTTTATGAAACTCAAATCTCACTGTCTATAAATACAGTTTTACTGAACAGGTATGCTCACTTATTTATGTATTGTCTATGGTTGCTTTCGTTCTACAATGGCAGAAGAGTTCAGAAAGAAGCCAAGAGTTCAACTACCTGACCTTTCACAAAAAAGTGCTGATTCTGTTATAACACTTGGAGTAGCCCTATGGTTACTTTATGTTATGTTACTTTATGGTTCTTTATGTTGGTAAAGAAAGCTCTCATTTTGGGACATGGTATTTCCCTTCTTTGACAGTTACTTTAGCACTTTTCTCCTTCCTTCCCCCATCTTATTCTTCCTTCTCTTTTTGGCCAAACTTGTCAGTCAATCATATCTTGTCACTGTGATAGGGAGTGGGGTTGGAGGTGAGGGATTCCACAGGAGCAGAGGAAAAGGGTCATAGTGTGGGGTTACCATGATACCACTAGAACCTCTGTGTCATCAGGAGCAACTCTGTCTTATTTTGTTCTGGATTATAATCTAGAATTACTGAATAATTTTCCACCTTGAGTCCATTGTAGTCTCTTTTTATACCTATTTTTGGGAAAACAGTGTGCTTTGGGAAGAAAATGTGATCTATCCTGCCACAAATGCCTTCCCATAATGGGGATGGAATTCAGAACATAGAAGGCATATCAAAGAGCACACACTCATACTGCCAGCCCATCTGCAATGCAAGTATTACTGCCTCTTTGGTTTTGTGAACTCCATTCTTTCTGCCTCTGCCCTCTCTTGTCACCTCTGTTCACTTCCTTAAAGGACTTTCCCACCTCTTCCTTTCCTAGACTGCCTATAGCAAATTCTTTCTCAGGGTTTATTTCCTTTCTGGGATCTTGGACTCATTAGAGGTGGTCCTCTAATGTCCTGATCCATTATCAACTTTGTCCCAAACCCTTAGAGGGACAAAGTTTCCTTCTAGGCAACCAGGCTTGTCTCATTCAAATCTTCCCTCTGTGGGCCTTAGATAATTTGCTGAAATGTAAATATGATTACTTTAATGCTTATCTTGAAGGTTTCAGATCCTTCCTTGTTCTCATAAGGTATATAAGACATCCTATGGGTTGGTTCCCATCCACCTCTCCAACCTTCTGCTCTACTTCAGATCCTGTGCTCTTGTGGTTCTTAAATACACTGTTGTGTATGCTTTTTTCTTTGTCTAGTCCCCTTTTCCTAACTGGCTCCTGCTTATGCTCAAGGCTTAGCCCAAGGATGACCCTTCCAGAAATTCTTCCCAGGCTTTCCTCCTTTCCACCAGGCTCCTAACCAGGCTGGTTAGGTGTTTATGTATCCACGTTCCTGATGGCAGCTAACTAGGCATAAGCAGGACTGAGGAAATGCCTCAGGCTACAAGATTTCATTTTAAACCCCCTGATAGACACCCTGGGCCAACAATTAAGATAACGGTCCTATATCCTTATAGAGCCCACTCTGCATATTAAGGTCATGCATGTGCCTTCAGAGCATGGGGATTGCCATATGACCTTGCACTAGGAGGCACCAAACTGAATAGGGCAAAGAGGCTCAAACATTCAGTCACCTTCCCATCTCCTCTCAAAAACTGAGATTATGACTTCCCACGTCCAGGCAACCACTGAACAGTCATCAAACCATTTGGGGAGGGACCGCAAAGGGAGGTTACCCAGAAACTCCACTTTATTGGGTAGGAAAACCCCTCAGTGCAGTTGCTGTTGTCCAGTTGCCTGCCTCATGCCTCAAGGTGTACTTTTGCATTCCTAATAAGTCACTCTTTGCTATCTTCCTGTTCTTTGTGGTTCTTTTGCTGCACCTGGAGCAGTGCCCTAATTTTAGACATCGCACCCTAAGAACCAAGGAATATCTGCACCACCCAGTCCACTGGTAATAGTCTCAGATAGCTAACTGTTACTGAATGGGTGGTCTCTGGAGACTCTGGCCAGAACATTTCTTGTGTCCTGCAAGAGAAGAATTCAGGCAAGATGTGAAAATGTAGTAGTTTATTGAAAATGAGGGAAAGTCACTGCAAGAAAAAGCTTGGTGGTTGGGATAGAAGTGTGCAGTGGTCTTTGCTTAAAAGGACCTTTATAAATTGAAAGGGTAAATGGTGGGAAAAATCTGGTCTTTAGGGGATGGGTTAGGATGATTGACAGGTTTGATCCACAGATCTTGTCATACAACATGGGCACTCTGCACATGAATGTTTTTTAATTCAGTGTCTCGATTACATGTATGGAGCATATAAATATTCATCTTTTAAGCAAAGGGCTTTTACCTGAGAGATTATCTATGGTGGAATTCCCTAAGACTTTCTGCTTTACAATTGCTAAGAAATTTACAACTGCAAAAGATCATATTGGGCTGAGATAAGGAGTTTAGCATGAAATGCTTGAGAAAAGCCTCATGGTTTCAGAGGCCTAAAATCTCTATTGCTAGTCTGCTTTATAACTTTATAATTACAATCTCTGCACTACTGTATTTATCTGTCTCCATGGTTGTTTCTTCCCCACTGAGCTTCGGTAAGGACCAACTCCCATTTATCTTTATACCACAGCAATCCTTTAGTCTCTGACTTATAGGAGGTGCTTAATAAATGTTTATTGAGGCTATAAAGAGATTGATGATAAATCCCTTTAAGACAAGGTAGTGTTTTATGCATGTTTATATCCCTAGGACTGGCTCCATTCCTGTTTTGATGCTGGTAAGGATGATTTCAGGTTATGGTTCTTTGTGTTAAAAGATGCCACTGCAGACTCTTGGCCAAACCTGTGCCTCCCAGGAGGCCTGGCGATGCCAGCCTGCCTCCAACGCATGATATAGTACATAGTAGGTAACCCGATGATAGGAGTCATTGCAAGTGGAGCGGTGGCTGTGTGTGTGTGTCTAACACAGAACCGCTAATTCGCACCACAACTGTGCTAAGTTAGCACTATTCTCGGCTAAAGAAACTGAGGCACAGAGATGTGCCTGTCCCATGCTTTCTCAAGACCATCCAGCTAGTCCTTGTAAACTGGGATTTGAATCCATGTCTGTCCGGCTTGGAAGGCCTTCATCCTGCTGTGATATTCCTTTTTCCTATCTATAATTGATATCTTAGCAATATCAACCACAATGTAGAGTAATGGTATATAGTTTAGGGAAAGAAAGAAAGAAAGAAAGGAAAGAAGGAAGGAAGAAAGAAGGGAAAGTTTGGCCACAACCCTGCCACCAGAAAAGAAAAAAAATTCCAGCTGTTTGAGTTTACCTGTGTTCTCCTTCTGTGACTGTCTCCATGTGTGGACATGTTAGCCATGCCAGTGGTGTTTTGCTCTCTTGCCTCACCCCCACCGCCCAATATTACATCAAGAGACATTTTCCAATGCCCAGTCACAGCCTTCATGATTGTAATTTCTATGACTTGTATTTCACTTCTGACCTCGGCATGAATAATAAGACTCTTCCAACTCCAGGGGCACCCTGTCCCTTCCTCTTTCTACTCACTGCTCTGGAAGTGCATCTGGCCTTTATTGAAGGCAGCTGTGAAGAGAGTGCTGGACGTGGTGCCAGAAAAGTTGGACTGAGTCCCAGATATGACAGTAACTAGTTATGTGACCTTGGGCAAGTTGGGTTCATTCAATTTTGAGCTCCTCCCCTGGACTGTGAGCACCTTTAGGGCAGGAATTATTGCATTTCTCCTTTGTAGGCCTTGTTTCTGGCAACAAGTATGAGATCAATATATACTTGATAAAGACTCTCAAATTCCTCTCTGTAAAAATGGGATAAATAAGCTTATTCCATAAAGATATGGTGATTAATAAGGCTTTATGCATAGATGCAGACATACATACGTTTACCATATACCACGTACATATACTCTGCAGTTATAAATCATTATACAAAAATAAATTGGTATTACTTATAATTGCTGGGTTTATACAATTCACATAAAAGTCCATTCAATTATCTGGAAGAACAGCAAACTTCCTGATTGAAAGTTACATCTTTCCTCCAGATGTTTGCCATCCTGTAGGCACAATAGACCACAGACTTAAAGGAATCATCATTTGATGTTTATGTTGACCTGTCTGTATTTCTTCAGCATGATGTCTGCCTTGACCACAGAGACTGCATGTGCTTAACTTGCTGGGTACAATAGCATGCTCAGCCAGGACCTTAGCAAGTGCACTTTGGTGTGATTATAACGAGGAATGTGGAATGTTAGAAGTTCAGATCCAAGAATCATAGTGGTTTGCAGGCACTTATGCCTGGGGAAAGAACCTGCTGGAATTGCTTGGGTTTATTCAGAAGGAAAGTTCAACTGTATTTTTTCCATTCTTCCTCAGGTGTAAGGACAATGACTTTATACAGAACAAAAGGCAATAGTCCAGAGACTTGTGAAATGACTCCCTCTCATCTATTCTTGTGATAATCTTTCTACTACAAGGTCCTAGGAGCCAAATTTCCTTCATCATCTACATAATGTCAGTATTGTAATTCTGAGTCTTAGCAGAGATTAAGTTGTTCAAAATAATAATGTACTCAGGTAAACTGAATTTAAAGATCAAAGAGTAAACAAAGATAAATTATAGTTATTTTTAAAGGTACCTCTTCTGCTTACCATGCAAAATATATTGGGCTTAAATTGTACAATAAAAATATTTTCTAGAATGTTAGAAAATAAAATCAACTATGAAGTTGTAACTGGAGTCCTAGGGCCAGAGGCCCAACTTCTGGGGCAGAAGAATGTCAGGTCTAGCCATTTGCTCCAATATGTCAATTAAAGGGATGAGTTGTGGTGAAAGGCAGAGAAAAATTTACTAATGCTCTAGTGTGAACTTGGGAAGAGGCAAAGAAAATGTTTTCAGCTCATCTTCTGGGTGTAGACCTGAGCTGTGGGTTAAAATAGAGGAACAATTGGGCCAGGTGACAAGAGGTGTGCATAATTAGACAGTCCTGGTCAATGGCATGGTCTGGTGGTCATTATCTCAGAATTGTTCTGGTGGGGTCTTGTCACTATAAGAAAGTTGTTGCCTGGGGGTAGATAATAAAGCCACTGTTGCCTGGGTCAGGGTAGTATGGGAAAAAACTCATCAGTCCTGTTATTCCTGGAATCCAAGGTGACTGGGTAGGAGGGAATGGCTCAGAGAAAGGAAGACAGATGAAAAATGGAGGCAGACATGTCTAGTCTTTATCCTGCTTTTAGTTATTCTTTCAGCATTTTCAGGCCCAAGTGAAGAGTTAGTGTTTTTAGCCAAAGCAGTTTCTAAGTACTTGTTATAAAATCACCACACAATTCTGGGACGTTTAATCTGATTAATGTGGATTAAGACCAGTACAAGAGCGTCCTTTAGAAATATAAACTTGTATTTCAGAGTAGCTTGTATCACTAACTTTCCTATAGACAATAGTGATGTACTCTGAATAAAATGTTACAATTAATCATTGAAAGCCACTGTAGAGTGACCAAAAGAAAGCAGAAATTGGAGGGATGTCAACATATGTAAGAAGGCAGTTGAGTGAGGTTTGCATACCTGAATGTATAACCCAGTCTGCATGGTTTGGGAGACTGGAACTCACACAGAAAGCTTCAGTCTTACTGCCGTGAGGTACTGGAGGACAGAATATGGAGCTGCCAAAATTACCCCAAATTAAGAGTAAAATCATGGAAAAGAAAGAACTGCAGAAGGAGGAGCCCAAAGTCTTCATATATATTTTACCTGATTATTGGCTAATTCTTAATTTATGCAACTGTCAGAGAGATTCCAAAATAATTAAGTGGGAAACAATAGTTAGAAGAATGAGGGAACTAAGCATATATTTCAGTTGCTCGTGGGAGACAGTCTTAGAAGAAGAGGGGAGAAAGAATGGGGAAGAAGAAAATTAAAGAAATAATGCCGAATTTGGTGAAAGTGCTAGCTTCACAGACTGCTAATGCAGTCTGTGATCAGAAGACTTCCAAATTCTTTGTGTCCCAAGGGAAAGAGTCCATCACAGGACATGTGGGTGTAAATGGAGTTTATTAAAAGTTAGGAAAGGAAAATACAAAGGGGAGCATGGGGGGCACAGGTGGAATCTGGAGGCCAAGAGAATGTACTTTTTAACCTCAGGTACTTTTTAAACCTACTCTAACCCATGGGAAGGGAGGAACCAGGTGATTCCCATCCAATAATCAATGAGTGGGGAGGAGAATGGGTGGTTCCCAGGCCAGGTGAAGGTGGTCTCTGAAACAGAGAATGGTCAATCTGAAATGTGATATTAAATTTCTATGAGTCCCAAACTTTTCCTAATTTTAGCCTGCCTCAAAAGAATATGAACTTACTGAACTAAGAAGCTTAATAGTCATCATGCAAGATCAAACACATCAAGAAGAGTGGGGAACACAAGACTTTACAGTGCTGAAATTAAAAACAAACAAATTTGTCAATCTAGAATTCTATGCAAAGAAAAAATTTACTTCCAAAAATGAAGGCAAAATAAAGACATTTTCAGATAAACAACAGTGAGGAAAAACTAATTCTAGTAGACATGACTATAAGAAATAGTAAGGGAAATTCTTTAGACTGGTAAAAATTTAGATCATCAGAAAAGGAAGAATCTCAAAATAGTAAGTATGTAAAGAATATAAAATATGATTTTTTTCTATTGATTTATTTTAAAATATATCTCAGTTCCAGCCAGATGGAGTAACAGGGACTAGACTTACCTCCCTCCATAAGCAACTACAAAACAAAACAAATACATGAAACCATGTTTTTAGCAATGGACGACAAGTAGTGTGAGCCTGACATCCCTGACAAAGAGAAAATACAAGAGGTGAAACCTATGAGCTTGCAGGCACAGTCTCAATCAAAGCATAATCCAGGAGTCATCCTAGGTGAAGATATAGATCTCAGAGTTCAGGGAGTCTGAAATAACTATAACTGGGGGAGCAGAGTTCCATAGAGGAGGAAGTTAAACAGAGAAGGAGACCCAGAAATTGGATAGGTATCCAACTGAATTCCACAAACACAGGCAAAGACTGTGTTGCTATAAAATGGACCATGACTAAACCTCACAGAGGTCTGGGGACAATTGTGTCCCAACCAGCCTGAATAGAGACTCCTTATTAATCACTCCTGGCACCAAAAGGAGACTTCTAAAGGATCACACCTCATTAGTTGGGTAAAACTATTGCTAAAAAAAAGTCTTATTCTAGACTCATACAAACAAAAAAGCTTAAAAACAAGTTCATCTGAAAATAATTTGACTTCCTGCAAAAAAAGAAATCATAGTCTTTTTGTTTTTAAAAGGCAAGAAGTTGAGACACCTAACAACATAAAACTAACAGTATCCAATAAGTAATTAAATATTTTTAGACATGACAAGAAGAAAAATGTGACCAATATCAAAGAATAAAGTTAGTCAATAGAAATGAACCTCAAAACAAAAGCAGTAATGGAAATAGCATATGAACATACTAAAACACCTCTCACAAATATGTCAAAGTATTTCCAGAAAATACAGGGAGGGGAGAAATAGTACAAGAATAACAAAATTATACTTTTAGAATAGAAAAATACAGTATATGTAATTAAAGTTCACTTGAAGGAATTAATAAAATATAAGATACAGCAGGTGGAAATGACCAATTTTGAAAACATTCAATCTGAAACACAGAGAGGAAAATAAAAGAACAGTGCATTAGTAATGGGTGGCGCAATATCAAACAGTCTAATGGAAAAAATAAAGATGGTAGATTTATACCTAACTATGTCTATAATTACACTAGGTATAAGTGGCATAAACATTTCAACCAGAAAGCAGAGATTATGAAACTGCAAAAGGTTGCAAGACTTGAATATGTACTGTCTAAAAGGAGCCCACTTTAAAAAAATGGTTTAGAAGCAAAAGAATGGAAAAGGTATATTATAAATCACTCACACATTGCTGCGGCAATGGTACAGCCACTCCGGAAAAGAGTACGGCTGCTTCTTACAAAATCAAACAGTGTTATGAATGGCACCCACAGAACACCTAGAGCTAACAAAATGCTTAGTGGAGGAAAGGTAGAAGTCCCCTTTCAGCATGGCAAAAAAGGCAAAAATGTTCATCTTCTTTTCCATATTTTACTGGAGGCCACATATGTTACAATCTTGTATATGAAAAATCCTAAGAAATCTACAAAAAAGTTGATAAAAGTCAAGTGAGTTTAGCAAGGCCATCAAATAAAAAGGTAATATTTAAAAACTAATTGCAATTCTATATAGTAGTAACTAAATTGGAAAATGAAGTTAAAAATATTTGTAACAATATCAAATTTTGAATGTTTTATGATAAGTAATGATTATGGATTAGATTTATATGGTCTACAAAGACTACAAAACATCATTTGTGAAGTGAAAGAAGGCCTCAATAAATTGAGAGATGAACCATGCTCCTAAATGGAAGACTCAGTATTGCTCAAATGATAGTTCTCCTTAAATTGAGTCATAGGTGCAATGAAATCCTAATGAAAATCCCAGCATGTTTTTTTTTCACAAATTGTACAACCTAATTCCAGTATTTTTGTGAGGCAGCAAAAGACTTAGACTAGAATAATTTTTAATATAGGCAAATATTTAGAGGATTAAATTACATGAATTTAAGACTTATTATGAAACTGTAATAAAAAAGACTGTGACAAGGATAGTGAAATATATCAACAGGACAAATCAGAGAATTCAGAAATAGACCCACTCATACATGGTCAATTGATTTTCACCAAAGGTGCCAAGGTATGAGAACAAAATAGTTTTATCAACGGTGGTATTTGAACAAATGGGTATTTATGTGGAGAAAATGAAACTCAATGCTTAATTTATCCCTCATACAAATACTATCTTCATATGAATCAAAGATATGGAAGTAAAAGCTAAAACTGTAAAATTTCTACAAGAGTGATAGGGGAAAAATTTTTGTAAATTTGGGGTAAGCAAACATTTTATGAGTAGAATAAATACCCTTCAAAAATAAAAATTGTTAAAAATCATTTTATTTTCACAAAAAGTAAAAATTTTTGCTCTTTGGGACCATTGAGAAAATGAATAGGTAAGCCTCAGATTGGAAAAAATGTCTGTCTCACATATCTGAGATAGTCAGATGTCCAACTTATCTGAGATATACAAAGAATTCCTAGAATCCTACAATAAAAACTCACACAACCTATAAACATTTCATACTCCAGAGGCACCTGCACACCCATGTTTATTGCGGCACTATTCACAATAGCCAAGTTATGGAAACAGCCAAGATGCCCCACCACTGACGAATGGATTAAGAAAATGTGGTATCTATACACAATGGAATTTTATGCAGCCATGAAGAAGAATGAAATGTTATTATTCGCTGGTAAATGGATGGAATTGGAGAACATCATTCTGAGTGAGGTTAGCCTGGCCCAAAAGACCAAAAATCGTATGTTCTCCCTCATATGTGGACATTAGATCAAGGGCAAACACAACAAGGGGATTGGACTTTGAGCACATGATAAAAGCGAGAGCACACAAGGGAGGGGTGAGGATAGGTAAGACACCTAAAAAATTAGTTAGCATTTGTTGCCCTTAATGCAGAGAAACTAAAGCAGATACCTTAAAAGCAACTGAGGCCAATAGGAAAAGGGGACCAGGAACTAGAGAAAAGGTTAGATCAAAAAGAATTAACCTAGAAGGTAACACCCACGCACAGGAAATCAATGTGAGTCAATGCCCTGTATAGCTATCCTTATCTCAACCAGCAAAAACCCTTGTTCCTTCCTATTATTGCTTATACTCTCTCTACAACAAAATTAGAAATAAGGGCAAAGTAGTTTCTGCTGGGTATTGAGGGGGTGGGGGGGAGAGGGAGGGGGTGGAGTGGGTGGTAAGGGAGGGGGTGGGGGCAGGGGGGAGAAATGACCCAAGCCTTGTATGCACATATGAATAATAAAAGAAAAAAAAAAACAAAACATTTCAACTTTCGCTTAACAAAGGAAGATAAGCAAATATGTCCCAAGTCCAGGTGTATCATCAGAGAAGAGTCACTTCATAATGATAAAGTGAGGGCCTCATGATGAATTCATCAGGAAATTATAATAATCATAGCTAGGTATTCACTTAATAGCAGAGATTTTATATTTATGAAGTAAAAACTGGTAAAACTGAAGGTTGATATGTAATAGATGGAATTTTTAAACAATCCTCACCCCGATTTCCTCATTCTCCATTTTACAACAATGTATTGCGCTGGACCGGCCTCTTTGACTACAGGGAATCTCTGGTCCTCGGATTAAGGAGGAGATCTGGAGTCAGGGACTGGATCTGATTCTGGGGAACTTTGAGCAAACTTTACTCAGTGTTTCAACAAATACATATTGATCTTCATGCAAGTGCCAGAGATTCCCAAGAGGCAGCAATCCAGGGGCCTCTGCTCTCTGGGCTAATGGTTTGATGGAGCACACCGGTGAGAACGTCTCTGAGACTCAGCTCTCCTGGTCATGAAGTGAGGGTAAAGGCAGCAACATGGAAACTTCACAGATGGCTGGAAACTTATGAGTGCATGAGTACACTGTGGTTTGTTGTAAAATTCTATCCAGCTGTGAAGACAGATGAGCTGGAGCTGAATAGATTAGGAATACAGCAGTTAGGTGAAAAAATCAGATTGGAGAAGAAGGCATTGGAATTATTCACTTAAAAAGTTTAATGTGCATAATAATAACAGATTATGGATACATATTTGTAGCAAAAGCAAAAAAGTCATGCATGAGAATGATATATCAAACTTGGAAAAGAATTTCTGGAGTTTTAGTCTAAAAAAAGAACTCTTGAAAGTTAAGAACACAGTAACTAGTGGAAATATGGGAAGATAAAATTGAAGAAAATCTTTCAGAAGCTATAGCAAAAACCCATTGATTAAAAAAAAGGAATGAGGGACTGGGAAGGAGTTTAGGTGGTAGAGCATTTGCCTAGCATGTGGAAGACCCTGGGGTCAATACCCAGCACTGCAAAAAAAAAAAAAAGGGTGAAAAGAGAGGACTTATTCAGGAGGTCCAGGAACTGAGTCATAGGAGTTCAAGAAAGAAGCCAGAGAAAACTAGACGTGGGTATCAACAAAATAAAAATTCCCAGAACTGAAGGCTGTGAACCTTCAGGGCCCCCTGAATACCTAGCACCACGATTAAAAATAGACCCATGTCAAGGCACATAGACATGAAATTCTACTATATTGGTGTACTTGTTAGGATTGTTAATACTGGCTGCTACACAAGATGATCCTCAAAAATCTTAATGACTTAACAAGACCAAAGTTTACTTTTCCCTTATTCAAAGCCTATGTGTATTTCAGGTGATCCCACCCTGCCTCGTTAGTATGCCACTCGTCTGGTCCCTTGAGGTAAATGTGGCAGAGGAAGGAAGGGTTGGAGGAAGCACAGTGGTTTTTAACTTCCTTAGCCTGGAGGTGACATGTGTCACTTCTTCCCTCAGGTCCCTGGCCAGAACATGGCCCCAACTTAACTACAAAAATGTCAGGAAACCTACAGCAGCATTGCCAAACACACCAATACTTAGTTTTACATACCAATAATTTCAGATTTTCACACATTTTCAGAGAAAAACAAACTGGTTATGAATAAAGTTTCAGGAAGTTTAGTACTTTTGTTTTTCTAGAAACAATGTTGGAAGTTAGAAGACAATGGAGTGATGCTTTAAAAAAATTCAAACTAAGCAATTTATACCTAATAATTCTATACCCAGGCAAACGGTCCATCAAGGGTCATGGTAGAATAAACTCATTTTTAGATATTTGAGATAAAAAAACTTACCTCTTACACATTTTTTTCAGGAGCTACCTGTTAAAGTAGGAGGCAAAAGGAAAGCAAGAGGCACACAGGGGTTCAGGAAATGGGAGACTCAGTATTAAAGAGAGGAATATTGTCAGAATTATGATGAAGGGGTGTCCCTCAGTGAGAACTGTACACCTGGCAGGGAAGGAAAGCAGTGAGACACAAGCAGGTAAGACTCCAGGAGTGGTGTCTTCAAGAAGATGTAATTGACAGACTGTTTCATAACTGAGTGTATCAGGAGAGAATTGACACAACTGGCAACAAGTTACTTGGGAATAGAAGATACCAGTGAAAAAAGATAATTATTAAGCCTTGATAAAGCAGAAAGTTGTGCAGGGAGTGAATTTAATTGTAGTTTACTCCACTCCTCACTTATGAATTACAAATAGTCATCATGTACCCCAAATACTGATCTTATCATAATCGCCCTCTAGGCCTTGGGACCTTGAAGGAATGGGATTAACAAATGTGGGAGAATGGAGGGGGCTGAGGAGAGAGAAACTATCATTTTATGGTGGAAAATGAGTTGAGAATTTCTAAAACTGGGAAAAGCAGCATGTTATTAAGAAGTAGAAAGTAAATACCCAAAGAACTAGCCAGAAGAAATGCAAGTAATTGCTTCTGAGAAGAAAGAAATGGTGGTGGGGAGGTTGAAGGCTTTTTTTTTTTTTTTTTTACCTAATTGACTCTTTTTAAATTGTTGTACTGGGGGTACATTGTGGCATTTATAAAAGTTCTTACAATATAGCAAATATATCACACATGAATTCACCCTCTCCTAATTAAGTCTTTAAATTATGTGCTTGCATAATGTTGATAAAAGTTAAAAGAAACAAGCTATAGAATGATAGTGTATGCTATGTTGCAGTTATTATAAGGCCCCCATACTGCACTGTATAGGTACATGTATGCATGTGTGAGTGACGACAGAAAAACTAGAATATTGCACAACTGCTTCCAGGGATTCTGGGAAGGTGAGAGTGATGTTGAAAGCCTGGCGTGGGGGTGTAGCGAAGAACTGGCTTTATTGTCATAAAAATGTATCCATGTATTATCTGTGAAGTTATGCATAAATAAAAGACAAAATTGTATGTTACATCTGGAATGTAACGGCCCAATAAAGTAGTCATCTTTGAACAGAGCTCACTTTTGCAAAGTTTGCCGTGGGAGTGTCCGGGGGAGTGAAAGGCGGCCATGAGGGGAGTATTGGGGGTGTCACGGGGGGTGCAGTATGGGAAGGCACTTAGTGTCTCCGTAGTAACTGTGTGGCACTAATCCCATCGAAGGCCCACAGAGAAAGTTGCAAATTCTTAATTAGAAAGTTCCTTTGGGTGGCAGCAAATAGTTACTGTCTCGAGATTCTAGCCTTAGAGAAAGCTGAGACACAGGGGCTGGTGAGGACTGGTAGGACTGGTCACTGGTCTCAGTCAATCAGGAAAGCTAGAGCTGCCCAGGTGTTTCCTCCTATTTCCGGCTCTCGGTGCTCAGACAAATAAAGTTCAAGTGCTCTACTTAGAGGTCATGTGAAATTAGCAAGTTCTGAACTTATTTGAGCATTAGCATTCTCACTTAAAATGGCCTCAACACCTGTGGAATCCTTCTTGGCTTTCGCTGGCACAGACTGAGCCCACAATAAAGGTTGATTATAATTATTAATAATCAGGAAGTCAAACAAACATCCTATCAGAAGATAAAACATTTCAGGCTCAGTTGAAAAGTCCTGAGTACACCTTCCGATTCCTCTCTCTCTCATTATATCATGCTCCTGCTTTTCTACGAAGAAATGTACCCATGATCTGTTATTCTGCAATTAAAAAATTTTTTTTGGTGGACCTGGGGTTTTGAACTCAGGGCTTTGCACTTGCAAAGCAGGCACTCTTCTGCTTGAGCCACACCTCCAATCCATTTTACTCTGATTATTTTGGAGGTGGGGGGCGGATCTCATAAACTATTTGCCCATGCTGGCCTCCAACCATGATCCTCCCAATCTTAGCCTCCCAAGTAGCCAGGATTACAAGCATGAGCCACTAGCTCCCAGCATTGCAATTTAAGATTTTTACATGAATAATTCCAACGTCTCCTCCAATTTGCTTTTTTTCACATAACTGATGTATTCCTAATAAATGCAGCTCCAGCTCAATTGTCTTCACAGCTGGATAGAATTTGACAACTAGCCACAATGCATTTGTGCAATCGTAATTGGGGGCCATCCACATCATTGCTCTTACCCACACTTCATGATCGGGAAAGCCAAGTCTCACCTGTGTGCTCCCATTAACCACAAGCCCAGAGAGCAGAGGCCTCTGGATTGTTACCTCTTGGCGCTCTCTGGTGCCAGTCTATTGGTATGAAGCTCAGTATGTATTTGTTGAATGACTGAGTGAAGTTTGATCAAAGATCCCCAGAGTCAGATCCAGTCTCTGATACCAGATCTCCTCCTTTCATTTAACTCAAGGACCTGACATTCCCTGTAGCCAAAGAGTTTGGTCCAGGGCAACACAGGTAAAATGTTGGAAGGTGAGGAATTTAGAGTGAGGACCAGGACCTCTGTCATTCCTGGGACTTTTCACGGGAAAGTGGTAAAAGCAAGAGGGACCTGAGAAGGACCTACTCTGTCAGGATGAGGCTCAGGTGACTCTTGGGCTTTTGTTTGGTTCCTGGATTCCTGCCTCTTCCTTGGTCCCCTACTTGCTGCACCACCTCTGGGCCTAATCCAACATCTTTGTCAAGTCTGGAGGAGAAGTTCTCTACTCAGGCGGAAGCTCTAGAGGGGTTACAGGGTTCCCAGAGACTTCAGAGTGGGGACTAGTCCAGGAGCTTGCAGACAGAGCCAGCTATGGGGACACGGGACACATGAAAGCTTAATTCATTCACCCAGAATGAAGGGCCTGCTTGAGCCAGCCAATTACCAATGTCATTTGCAGTTGCTATATTCCTGCTGGGGCCCTGGCTTTCGTGGCAGCCCTGCCTCTACCTCCTCTGTGGGGAGCCTGAGTGGCTCACTGCAGGCCCCTGCCCTCTTGGTGACACACCACGCTGGGATGGTGTCCTTTGTGGAGACCTCTTGAGTGCAACTGGCTCCTTTATGACAGAACCACAGCAGGAGCATTCCCCAAGGGTGCTGTTTGCTGTGGTAGTCAGTCTGCAGATTTTCCCACCAGGATCCTGGAGCAGGTCCAGTTTGGAATTGCCCCTGTCGTGAGAAGGGAACAGATGACCGTGGAATGAGTACTGGTTCCCCCTCCTCCCTTCTGTCTCTGGCCTTTTGATTTCAGAGGCTGTGTACTCATTGCTAGTGGTCAGCAGTCTGTACCTCCTTTTGAGCCAGCAACAGTGGGAATGAGAGGTCTCGTGGGCACTTAGAAAGCAGCAACAAATAGCCCACAAAACCACTATCTGTGCTTGCTATGAGCCTCCCTGGAGCTGAGCCAGGAAGCAACTCAAGCCAACCCTAAAATAGGCTCTTGCAAGCACTTCCTCAAAGAAAAAAAGAGAGCAAGGAAGAGAGTAAGCCCAAGAAACAAACAAACAAAAAAACCAAGACAACAACAACAACAAAACTCCCAGAAGCAATAATATTTATCGAGTGCATTTCTGCTGTTGCTCACTTGGCTAAAGTCTAATTATCTGGGAAAATTATGCTATCAACTGACAAATAGCACGGCTCCTGGCTGTCAAGAAATTAATCACCATTTTTTCCCTCACAGCAGCTGATTTCAGATTCAAATGAGGGCTCCTTGGTGTTCACTTTGCCTTTACCAAGAATATCAGGGGAGAACACTGGCCTGTGTGACCTTGAAAAATTCCTTCCCAGGGCAGTCCCCGAATTATTCCTTGCATTTTCTAGAAGGTCAAATACAGTAGGCAGCCATTTCTTGGGAGAGGCCTACACTGTGCTAGAGAGACCTGACAAACTGTGAGTCCTTTGATCTCAGAGAAGTCTTTCTGAGTGGCAGGCATTCCATTAACACCATTTCAGAGGTCAGCAAAACGAAGTTGGAGCTGCTCAGGAAGCGGTCACTGATTCTGGTGTTAGGAAGTCCAAGCTCGTGTGCTTAGAACTACTTATTTGATGGTTCAATGAGAGGAGTTAATAAAGGTGCCCACAGAATTCCTCCATGTTCTGCCATTGCAGACTTGGGCCTTGCAAACTTGATCTGGGAAGTAATTTCCACCTGTCCTGGATTCCCAGGAGGCCTTTCCAACTTGACGAGGCCAAAAGAGATCCTTTGAACATTATCCTCAAACCTGCTATTCCCATAATCTCCATTTTTGTAAATTGCCCCACCCTCTACCATTAGCCAAAACCTCATCCATTAGAAATCGTATTGAAAAATGTAATAAAATCAGTGCACTTCTTTCTTTCCCACTGCTACCATCCTAAATATTCCCTTGCTGAGAATCCTGCAGTACCCTGTTCATTGCTCTTTCTAGTTTTACCTTTGTCCTCTACTGCCTTCTCCATTTTCCTACAAATCTTCCTTTGTAGACTGCAGATCTGGACTGCTCTTTCTTATTTGTCTCTAACACCCAGAATGACTGTTCCTGACACGTACAATGCGTGGCACAGCACAGACATTCCTAAGTATTTGTTGACTTCATTATTGAATGCTTTTGTGAGCAACAGCAACAAATGGCTTCTGGGAGATTTTTGTAGGTGTTTTCTATGTTGCAGTCCTTAAAGGTAGGAATGTACATTGTGTTATCCATGTCCAGATAAAAAAACGACAATTCTAGAGAGTAAAGCTGTACTCAAGGATGTTACTCTAGCTGGTGGTAGAGTTACAACTAGACCCAAGTTCTTCTTTCAAGATTTTTTTTTTATTGAATATCACAGGAGTGAGGCCTATCCTGATTACCTTATTTACATGGTTGTCCTTATGTCACTCTGCCTTTATAATGCCAAGGAGCCTCTCTGTCCTCCTCAAGTATAGGTGTCTCTTTAATTAATTCAAACAATTCATGTATATATTTAATACATTTCATATATACTCAGTGTCCAGAGTTTCCAAACAATGGTAGAAGAGGTTCTGTTATTTGTGGTTTAAACTTTCTAAAAAAAAAAAAAAAAAAGCACTAATTACAGATTTCTGGCCAATCAGCAGGAAGGAACACTTGACTACAGAGGTGAGCTGGCTCCAGTGAGATGAAGAGTCAGCCTCTGGAAAGGATGCTAAAGTCTCCACTGGCCCATAATATGTCTGTCACTGAATTTGTCACCTAGAGTTACATGGGTGCTGCTGTGTGCGTTGACCTATGCTCTATGCTAACCATGGACCCTTTCCCATGAGCCCCAGCTTGACAACATGGAGTTTAGTTACAGCTTTCCATGTGTGTATAGGTGAAGGTGAACAGGACAGCCTGTGGGAAACCCATGACGTACCTGGTTACCTTTTCATTGTTTTTGCTCAGTGATCCTGATCTTCCCCCATCTTCTCTCTCTCTTTCTGTATATATATTTTAAAAATTTTAACATATTTAATATCATTTAAAATATATTTTTAAGTCAACTGTCACAAGAATATATATTTAAATCAACTGTTGCACGAGTAAGGCCTGTCTTGAGTACTCTATTCACCCTGCCCCTACCCCAACCTCATCTCTAATCTGCTTTTCACTGTGGCATTTATTACTCTCTGACGTATTAGATAATATTGTAGCACTCCTTCAGTGGAATGTAAAGTCCTCCAAGGGGACAGGATTTTTTTTTTTGTCTGTTTGGTTGCTGCTGTTCCCCAGTACCTTTGAGAGTGCCTGGACATTCCAGATGCTTACTAACTTTGGTTGAATGAATCTGACACCATGAAATGTACAAAATTCTATTTCTAGGAATTGATTCTTCATAAATAGGATTGAGTGAATTAGAAAAATGTGTGAACTAAAGTGATTCATTTATTATGTATAAGCATGAAAAATGAGAGCCAACCCTTCAGCAATAAAGGATTATTTAAATAAATTGAGATATATTCATACAGTAGAATATAATAAAACCATTAAACTTTATGCCTTAGAGACTATTTGATGACATGGGAAAATGTGAAGGATATTTTGTTAAATGAAAATAATGAATAATATATAATTTGGTTGCAAATTTATAAAATGCCTTTCTAAGTATGCATAGAAAAATAGTGGAAAAGTTAATGGTATTATCTCTGGGATTACAGGTTATTTTAATTTTTCTTTTTTGTGCTTTTCTCTATTTTGAATTTTTTGGTGAGGGAGGGAGGAAGGGAGGGAGGAAGAGACTGGTGGTGGGGTGAACCCTAGATCCTGGGGAAAGGGAGAAATGGCCGCCTCCAAGATACCTCACAGTAATCATGCATTCAGGTAGATGACTCTGGGTTGGTGTTTGGTCATGTGAATTGCTTTGGCCAATGGGAATTTGGCAAACATGAAAGGACAGAGGTTTAGAAAGCACTGGTGCCTTGGGGCTCTGTTACTGATAGGAATTCCTGCTCCATCATGTGAACAAACCTAGATTTTATATTAATTACACATTGAAACAACACTTTGGGTATATTAGATTAAATTTAAAAACATTATTGGAGTTAACATCATTTATTTCATTTAATTCTTTAAAATGTTTCTACTAGAAAAATGTCAAATTACAGTATATGTTTGTAATGTATTTCTATTGGGAATACAACCCACCCTAGACCAGAATCACCCAGCTGACGCCAGAATTAGAGCAAAATAAATTGGTTGTTGCTTTAAATCAGTAAGTTTTGAGATGTTTGTGGCACAAACTATCTGATACCCAAATTACTGTGTTCTACAGATTCTACCAATGGAGCTCTCAGCTCTACAGAAATAAGCCAGAGTCTAGTAAAACTTGGAGAAAGCAGGTCATGGTAGAGAACAGTGACCAGGGACTGAAGCAGAAACAGGCATAGCAGGGAAAAGGCTGTGGAGTTGGGACTGCAGACCTTCCCTTTTGTAGGTTGCTGGTGAGGAAGAACACTTTCTCAGCCTTTGGCCCTGGAGAGCAGGGATCTTGGGAAATCCCAGAGAAGCCTTTCCCGCCCTTTCCCACTCACTCCTGTTTTCCTATCTGCTATGTTGTACTATCCCACAGAGTTCTGTGGGAAAAAAACAGTCCGTCAACAAGAAGAAAATGAAGGGCGTGTCTATGGGAGAACAGGGCGGGTGGGGGAGGGTGATTTTGGCATCTATTCTTTGTCATTGAGGTCCTCTCAGATGAGACTGGAGATCAGAGCTGGAGGAAGCCATAGGAACCATCCATCCTCACTCTCTCCACTTACCAAAGGAGAAACTGAGCCCCAAAGATGCCACATGACCCGCCTAGGGTCACACAGGAAGCTAGTGGAGTCAGATGGAGAATTCAGCCCAGTTATCTTTCTGCTACTCCCCATGGTACCAACTCACTAAGAATCAGTCATGTTGTTTTGCCAGAGTCCATTCCCTTGGGGTCTCTGCCCTCCTGCTCTCCTTGCATAGAGTCTCATTCAAGTCCCTGCTCACATCCTCCTGCATGCTGACTAAACAGAGCTATGGGCTCTGGAATGTTTGTGTACCCAGCATGCTCTTGCCAGTATCTCTTGGGCAATGGGACAGGAGTGGTATTGGTGAGAGTACAGGGGAAGAGGGGAGGAAATCTGAGAGATACCACTTCTTTCCCTGTAGCCACCCAAGGATGAGCGCGGCTACAATGATCCTTGCATCTCCTCTGCTTCAAGGCTACCATTCCACCCTCTTCTGATCATAGTCCCTTTTTGGAAGGCCATCCCTGTCATACTACCCCATTGGCTGCCTGGTTGCTTTTATCATTTGACTCCTGTGGGCAATTTTTTGGCTGTTCTCAGTAATTTAAGCACATGGTGAGATGCTATGATCACCCCAGGATCTTGGCATCCATGAGGTGACATCTCTGCCACTTTAGCTCATTTTCTTTTTTCTTTCTTTTTTTTTTTTTTTGGTGATACTGGGCTTTGGACTCAGGGTCTCACCTTTGCAAGGCAGGTGCTCTACCACTTAAATCACTCTGCCAAGCTGGCTTCAGTTCTTGTTTGAATCAGCTCCGATGACTTCTATCTCTGTTTCACTTTGGCTGTCATTGGCCAAATTTTGGGACTGTTGCTAGAGCATAGCCAAACTCAGAAATGCTTATCTTTAAGAATCCAGGAGCTAGGTGCCAGTGGCTCACTCTTGTAATCCTAGCTACTTAGGAGTCAGTGATCAAGAGGATCATGGTTCAAGGCCAGCCCAAGCAAATTGTTTGAGAGATCCTATCTTGAAAATACCGAACACAGAAAAGGGCTGGTGGAGTGGCTTACATAGCAAGTATGAGGCCCTGAGTTCAAACTCTATTACCACCAAAAGAAAAAAAAAAAGAGAAGATTCCAGGGTTGGGGGCTATAGAGTAGGGGTAAAGCACTTGATTAGCCTAAGCAAGGTTCTGGGTTCAATCCTTAGCACCAGAAAAAAAAAAAAACCCAAAAGATTCCTCCTGTACAATGAATCTTCTCACTGCTACATTGAAGTCTTTTTTTGCTCTTACATGTCTTTAGTGACTGGGGTCTCTCTCTGGATGAAGGCACTCAGTGCTTTTTTGCTGGGAGCTGGCACCCCTCCTTGAGGCCGAAGAATGCACACCCAAAGACTTCCTAATGTTGACACATATACACCCCCCCCAAAAAAAAACAATAACTTCTACAGAACCTGGATTTAAAAATTGTCTTAAGTATCTGGAAACTTGTCACCACGCTGCTAAGCACTGATTTTTTTTTTTTTAAAGATTTTCCACTTTTCGCCCAGATGTTTATTTTTCATTATTTATTTTTTTGTCATTTAATTCTAATTTTTTTCTTTTTTTTTTAATTGTGCTAGGGGTACATTGTGGCATTTACAATAGTTGTTACAATGTATCAAATCTATCCTACTGAATTCCCCCCTTCCTCATCCAGGCTTTTAAAGTCAGGAAGACTCATCCACATTTGTATAATTACAAAGCTGTTCACTACTCAGTGCCAGGAAGCAAATGAGAATGTGGCCCAATCCAGGGAGCCTCACTGATGGCAGATGACAGCCGCAGGGTTGGCCTTTGGGTTATTTATAGGTCATGTGACAGGGACTCAAGGTGAATCAGAGTCGAAAAGCTAAATGAAGTAATGTAGAAGTTGAAAAGAGGAAAGTGGGTGATGCTATCCAGGAACCACCTAAGGAAAAAACTCTTCACACTCAGTCCCAACTGCCCCACCACATCTGTTAACACAGTGGCAGGGCTATTTCCTGGAAAGGCTCTCTGTGTTTACAAGGGCGAGACCTTCTTGATGTTTTTGCAACTTTAATTGAAGAGCCGAGGGATAGATTTACATCCCCAGCATTTCCTATGAGGAATACACCGGCTGGTAATACACAATACTGCACATTCAAATGAAAAAGAAAAAGCCAATCAATTATCCAGATGTTTTTGACGTTTCCGTGGATAGAGCCACAGTGGGGATTTGATCCATGATAACAATGCATTATTCTTGCAAAGTGGTGGGAGAAAAATGTTCTGGAAAGGAAGAAGGAGGCATCTTCTTAATATCTTTTTATATTTTCTTTTCCTTTTTTGAGTTTATATTTAACAATATCAAGCAAAACAGAGGGTAGAGACTAGGACAGAAAACAGAAAGAAGCATTGAGCATGACTCCTGCCCCAAGCTGCAGGTGTGTGCTCAGGGCTGGGTGAAAATGTCCTCGGGGTAGAGATGGAAGGGGAGGAACCGAAGAGGGAATAACACTTGGGTGGGATAGCATGCATGTAGGCACACAGAAACTGTTAATGGCACTCAACATAAGAGTTTCTGCTTCCCAAATAGTTCAGTGACCTTTCTTTCTTTTAAGTCTGAAATTCCACCATTAGAAATTTATTTCTTTGATGTAAGAGAAAGGTTCGGAGACATCAGTGTGCATAGGAATTGCAGAAATCAGTCCAATTGCAGATTTCTGGACCCACTCTCAAAGGTCTGGGATGGTGCTGGGGAATGAGCACTGTGAACAAGTACCCCAAATAGCTAGCGTGTCTCTGCTTTGTGAGGTCGTTCAGGCCCATCTACTCTTGCTATTCTCTTTCAAGAGGAGACCCAAGCTGGAGAGAGAAACCAGAAAACTTCGGTCTAGTCTCTGCTCCCGTTCTTCTATTTCTGTGATTTGGAACCAGACCATTAAATTCCAAAAGTTGGGTTTTTTCATCTATAACACAGAGAAAAATTTTCAGACTAAGCGATGGGTCAATGTAAAAACACTATTAGCTGGGTGTGGTGGTGTGCTCCTGTAATCCCAGCACTTAGGAGGCTGAGGCAGAAAGATCACAAGTTCAAGGCCAGCCTGGGTTACATAGTAAGATGCTGTCTCTAAAACAAAAGCCCCAAATCATTATTAAGTGACATAATTAATGTAACAACCTTTAAATACTACTCTGTAAAGTCTTTAATTCTACACATAGAAATTGTTATTAATTCGTCCCATTATCTAACACATCCATTTGAATTAGGTGAACTTGGGATTTAGGGGATAGCTCAGAAAAGGGGGCTAGTTGTAAGGGTGGGTGCTACTGTGGCACTCCCATGGCTGCCAGGAAGGCTCATGAGGGCGCCAGGATGGGGAGAGAGGCAAGCAAGGTGTATGGAGGGGTAAGAGTGAGCTTTGCAGAAAATCTTAACCTCACAGGCTTGCTTCTGGCTTCAGGTTATTGGGAACTAATAATGTTCTGTGTATTTTTTACCCTTCAGATACTTTAATAAGCCTGGAAAGTCACAGGCTGTAGAGTACAGGAAAACAGCTCTTCATAGAAAAATAAAGAAAAGCAACATTGTGGAAACCGTATGGGAAAAGAATTGACTTCAACGTAAAACTTAAAATATGCATCCAAACCAGCCACAGACGGCTTCTCACCTTCTGGAGAGGCTCACTCTCTTTTTTGGACAATAAGAGTGGTCAGCTATCTTCCTATCCACCAGGCTAGTCTAAAATAGCCACTGCCTTTTGCCAGGACAGAAAATTGAGCTGCACTGTCATCTCCCACAGTATGGAGGGAGACGTCTCTATCTCAAGCCCTAGAGGCTAGAAGGCTGCCTGTGGGCCCAGCAGTTCCACCCCACTGGGGAGACCACTGTGAGTTCAGCCGACCCCAGAGTTCCCACCAGTGCTCATCAGCTCACACACACAGCTGCTTAGTAGAACCATGGGGCGCTGAGGGTCACCAGGGTGGGAAACGCCAACTGTTTAAATATCAGTGGAGAGGGTGAGGTGGAGGTGAAAAGCAAAACATCTCCCACTTAAAACTGTGTGGAGAAGGGGAAGGAGGGTTGGCTTATCAGCTCTGAATTTGGCCTGGAACAATGGAGTTTGGAATGTTTGAAGGGACATGGTCCAACCTGTCCCAGCGAGGCCTTTTGTGGTCAGGAGGAGTCAGGCCTGGAGGCCCGGGCAGCTGGGCTGGCTAGGACTCTGCTTGCTGGTAGGTCCCCAGTGAAAATCTCTCACTCATCTCATCTGGGGTTTGGAGAAAGGAAGGCGCCATGCAAATGTGGAGCTCTTTTCACGTCCCTAACACATCCCAGATTTGTCTGCTGAGAGTTGGGTTCAATCCTGTGAAATTACCACTGTTTTTCCTTTTCTAACAGGACCACGGGGTGAGATGTGAGGCCTGCTTTTTTAAACAGGAAAATAGAATGGGCCCAAGTGCAGACTCTAGAGGAACAAGAATGTGGTTAAACCCCCAAATCACAGAGAATTAACTGTGGAATGTGTGTGTGTGTGTGTGGAGAGAGAGAGAGAGAGGAGATGATGATGATGTGCGGAGGGGAGTTTAATAGCAGGTTTATCTACATTATGCTTTGGCTGATATAAAATTCACAAATATTCTCTGAATCTTTGCTGACTAATGACAGGTGCTAGGACTCCCTTTGGCGTTTGTGAGCATGGGAGGGTGGGGGGATGTTATCCTGAGGTGGCAAATTGGGTGGAAAATTCATTAAATAATGAAGTCATACATGGGTAATGAGTTTACTGCATTAGCAGATTCTTTTGTAAATTGAACCTGATGTAAACTCTTGGTTCCGTTCCTCTTCCCTTTCTTCACTCTCTCGGCAGTGGGGGAGTGGGACAGGCTTTTTTCTCCACACTAGGTAGACTCCAAGCCCCCCTGAGAAGGGGCTGATGACTCAGTGTACCTGGGAGTCTGACTGATTTATATTCCAGGGAAGGGGTCCATCTGGGGAGAAACTCAAGGACAGACTCCTGGAAATCTTGGTCAATGATGTCCTTAGAAGTATATGTTTTATGCCACCTTCCTTGGGGACAGTTCTTTTATACCCCTTAGGGCTGTTTGTTTGCCTGCCTGGGGGAAGAAAAGTTTTATGTTATTGCAATTCTATTTCTAAAGTTGGAAGTCCTCTTGTTTTCATGCTGTCTGTGGTGTTAGCTCTTTGGGATTGAGTGTGGAGTTGGGTTCTCTGGCCTGTTGGGATAGTCTGTGCCTTGACTCTGGTAAGATAGGTTCTTTTTACTTGCTGTCTCATGCTCCTTTTCCCCCAGTCTAGGTGCATACACCCCTGAAGCATCTACTTCATGCTTATTAAGAAGATGCAATGTTAGTAGACATACAAATAATTGCTTTAAAGTATGGCCATAATGTATTGCAGCCTAGGGTGGAAGACTAATAAGGTCTCTTTTCCCAGGTCACACATAACTTTCCCATGCATGTACAGAGTCTTTGAGGAATTCATCATATCTTCTGGTGTCCCAATCTGGGTGAAATTTAAAGATTGGGCCTAGATATAGGTGCAGTACCTTACACTTGTAATCCTAGCTACTTGAGAGGTAGCTAGGAGGATTGCTGATCAAAGCCAGCCTGGGCAAAAAGTTCCCAAGACAAGTTCTCAATCAATGATGATAAAAACTGGGTGTGGTGACATGTGCCTGTCATCTCAGCTATGTGGAGGTATAAAAAGAAGGATCACGTGGTCCAGACCAGCCCAGGCATAAATGTGAGACCCTGTTCAAAAAAATAACTAAAGCACAGTGGGCTGGGCGGACATGGCCTAGCAAGCACAAGGCCCTGAGTTCAACAACTTGTACTATTACCAAAAAGAAAAAAAAAAAAAAAAGAACTGGCTTGGATAATAGCACCCTGAATTGAAGTCTCTGAGATCCCATTGCTATTTGGGAGGGTCATAAAATTTTCCAAAAGTTCCTGATGGGGAGGAAGGTGGCACAGCATAAGTGTAAGCTCTTACTCATATTACCATAATCCCAGCCTCCCTGGCCTATAAGAGGAAGATGTAGGCTTGCTGTGAGGGTTAGATTCAATGTACGTTAACCAAGCACATGCTCCTAGTAGAGTCTCAGTTGTAACAATTATCACAATTATTAGTCAATCCTACACTCTTGAGCCAGAAAGCTTCTCTACAACTGATCATAGAATTCAATAACAGCAGGTGTTGGGGAGTTGCCTTGGTGTAAACATGAATTGCACCATTTTATCACTTAGAGCTCTGGACCTGAGAGAACACCCAGTCTCCCTGAGTCCCAGGCTTCTTGTCCATGTCACCTACTCCATAGGTTGGCTGTAAGGATTGGATCTGCAACCATGAAATGCTTTCCTCATTCTGTGTAAACACTCCAGCTATGGTTGAACTCAAATCTGTATGAAGGAACACAAAGAATATTCCTTTAGGGAAACTGAAGGAATCTCAGGTGTGTCTTCTTCCCAGTTCTGAAAGAAATTTCTGGAAGGAAATGGATTTTTGCAATTCTTTCTTATATAAATAGGAAAATTGAGACTTGGGAAAGTCATGACATGCCCAAGATGTGACAAAGTCAAATAGGAACTGGATTCTCCAACTGGTACTTTCAATCAGACAACACTAAAACAGGAGAGCTTCCCACCCTCTCCACTCCCAGTTTCCACGTGTGCTTCCTCTCGTACTCACTGATGTGCACCATCACTCTGGTGAGAATTAGTCAGATGACTGTCTTGTCCCAGAAGGTTTACTGTACATGGAGCTTCAAGTAGTCACAGGGATTGATTTTAGTCTTGGATACTATAAAGAAAATACTTTTAAAGTTCTTCTAAAAATAAAGCCCTTCTGAGGCGATGTTTGGCCTGTGGCAAATGTGTTTGGAAACATGTTTTCTGTAAAACTCAGCCTCGTTAATCTACTTGCTATTCCAGAAAGACGACTTTCTCCGCACACATCGGGGCTTGTCCCAAACTCTCCCTGTTTCAGCAGCAGAGGCAGAGGACTGACCCATGGGCTCAGGTGCCTTGGCCTTGTTTTTCCAGCATAGCTCAAGGATTGAGGACTTGGTTCTAGTGTCCAAGGTAGGCTCTGGAGCCTGGCACCCTGGACCTGGGGCCCTCTATCTAGACTACTCTCTTTCCCCTTATCTTGCCACCTCCCATCCCCCACACTATGGAGAAGTTTGGAAGGGGCTGACTGTCATCGGCTTATAAATCAGAGAGAGTCCTTCCTCTTCAAGATGGCTCTAGCTTCCCTTTGGGTCCTAACTGTTTCCATGGCACCTGATGCTTCAATTTTTCCCTTATCAGTACTGTGAACCCTTGTGTCTATTCTCCCTTCTCTGGCTCATTCTCGTTAAAGAAAGACTCCTCTTAAACAAGTTTGAAATTACAGAAGAAAGAGAGAAATACACAGAACGCCACATCAACTTGTTGTGTCATTTAGTGCTGTGTAATTTGGGGTAGAGACCATGCAGCAAATGGAGTTCAGGTGACTATTCAAAAAACGAATGCTGGTAGTAAGAGGATCCCAGGTCCAGGCCTGTATAACACATGGTCTCCCATGATTCATCTTCATTTTATAATGCCATTGCTGATTCAGGGAGAGAAGGGACCATTCACAGGGGAGAAGTGGACATTGTGTGTTCCTGATGAAGTCAGGGTTGAGTCCCGTGTTGGTCAGACTCTGCCAGCTCCATAAACCTTGCTCAAGACAGTCGCCTCCAGCATCATTCCTCAAACTGATAGAAAACTGTAGTGAAGGAGTTAGAATTCACCCTTCCTGACTTGCATATTGAGTATGTATATCCATAGAGTCGTCGTCGGAGCAGCAAATTTATTTTGGGAAATTTGAAGACTGACTGTGTATTAAGTGAGCTTTACAAGGCGTTTCCCAAGGTTTTAGGCTTTCATTTTGCTCTCGTGTTAGTGTGACAAGATGCGTTGGACTGAGATAGGGTTGGGCTCTTGGACTGGAATTTATAGAGGATGCTGCACAGGTGAGGATGGATGGAAGGTGTACTCCGCTCACAGGGCTTTAGTACGGTAATAAACTAACATTAGAATACACCAGCAAAGCCAATGTCAGTCCTGGGTCCTGCTGTTGGGTGGTGCTCATGCCTGCCTTTTCCTCTTGGTCCCATGGAGGTGGGGAGCTCTTTATTGGTATTCTCCTTTCTCTTGTAGGAATACAGGGAAGGAAGGAGCAGAGGTGAAGTGTCTAGGCCTCGCTCAGCTGTGCCTTCATGCTCATTTCGGTGCTTTCTTTTAATCTCGACCCCGAGCCTTCCCCTGAGCTGCCTAGGAGGTGGCAGGTGACAGATTGACTTGGCCAGAAATAAAGACAGTTATCCCTAGTTGCCACCTGTCTCTCAATGGCTTCCTGCCCTGTCTTGTTATACTCTCTCTATGTGTCTAATTTATACACTGCAAGCCCTCTGGGCAGGGGCTTTTTTTTTTTTTTTTTTTTTTTTGTTAATTCTCTGCGTTTCTTTGTGGTTAAATGGCTTATGTCTGGTGTTTAACTTTTCTACCCCTACTCCTCCTCATTCTTAAAAGATATGTCAACAGGAAAATATTTAAAATGAGTAAGTTTGCTTGTGCTTAGAAATGAAGCAAGGAGGAGGAGGGGAGATGAGAGCAGGGAAGTTGTGGGTGTGTGGTGCTGGGGTCCTGGAAACAAATGGTGATTGGCTGGGAGAAGCACGTTTAGCTAACAAGACTCCTTGGTCTAAGAGTGGTGACCAGGCACAGACCAGGATTGGGGCCAGGACAGAACCTCTGATTGTTTTGCTCTGAACAGAAAAGATTATTATTTGTACCTTGATGGCTGGACAGTTTCCAGAGGTAGAAAAACTGACTGACCTCATGGCTGGAGATAGGTACCTACTTGAGTACTTAAGATTCTTGTATCCAACACAGGAAGATAGTGTTAGACAAGGTCCAGCGTCTGATAGGAGTCACTAAGTATTTCTTTAACTCGTTCATCCACCTTTCTGTTTATCCATTCTTCCATCCTCCCAACCATCCATCTGCCAACTGTGATTAATTGCAGTGAAAGATCAATGTAATAATATGTTATCAAGTTCTATCCACCTGTCTACAAAAGTAACTGTGATGTATCTGGAAGACTAGAGGCTGAACATGAAAGGAGAAGGCAATTTTCTGGGTTACTGGCTCTGGGACACAGGGTGGGGACCCTCTCCCCACTCCCAACAAAGCCCCATTAGGGCATCTGCAGGGGTTTTCAATTGAATGAGTGTATAACAGGGACAGACATGATCTTCCTGCTTTGAAATCTGTCATCAAATGAAACAACAGCAACAAAGAGGGAGGAGGGAGAGAGGAAAGGAGGGAGGGAGGGAGAGAGAGAGAAAAGAAGAAGGAGGAGGAGGAGGAGGAGAAGGAAGAGGAGGAAAGAGGAAAAAAAGAAGAGAAGAGAGGAAGGCTTCCTGGAGAAGCACTTAAGGTTAGGAGAAAGGGTAGGAAAGATGCAAAGGATGCCAGGTTGGGGAGAGACCTCTACAGTGCCTGATGATGTAGAGGCTCAGGTGAATATGTTCCAGCTCTGGCCTGGATCCATGGTAGGGCCCTGGATAACGAGAGTTGTAAAGACAACTGAGGGAGAGTTTTCTGAAGACGAAGGTAATGGAACCTATCAGGGCACCACTGAGAATCCGATGAAGGAGTCATGCATTGTAGGCTGGAAGGCCTCTCTAGGAAGGTGGAACAGGCAGGGAAATAATCCTCCATGCAAGCTAGGATGAACATTCCATGTCAGGCTGCCTGCCCGACAGCTGAGAACCCACACTTGTAGCTTTGTTTGTGATGGAGGTGGATATGGTCCGGTGGAGATATGACAATGTGTTATGTGTTCATGCCCATAGGGTCAGGGGCCGTTCTTGTGGCACAATGAGGCCATTGAAAGTCAGCAGTCCTGGGGACTCAGAGCTCCAACCAGATGCCAAGGCCTAAAGAAACAAGAGCTGAGCCCTTGCCACGAAGGTGTGGAGAGCTGCGGTCTCAGCCCTTGGACACATCATCAAAAGAAGCTGTTCAGAGCAAAATGCATCCCATGTGTTGGCCCTGCCCACGTGTTTCTTGTCAACCAGGCCGATCTTCCTGGGTTTAGAAGGGTTTCTGTTTGAAATTTTATGAGTCTTGGCTGGGAAGCAGCACTTACCCTGAGTTTTTGGGAGTTAATGGCCTTTTCTGGCCGCACAACTCTGGGGGGGCCTCAGGGAGTTCCTAGATGCGAGGAAAAGAGAAACCCATAGCCCATATTTCAACTGAAAATTGTGCTTTATTTACCGGCAGCCAGGGACCAAAGACTTCCCAGAGCTCTTCTTCAACATCCTCTAGAATCTGTTGTGGTGTGCTGGGCTCACAGGATCTTCCTGGGGTCAACACTCAGAGCTCATGCCAGCACTATCATGCAAAAAAGGTGCCCTTCACTCCCCACTGCCAAATGCAGGCATCAGCCTATACCTGGAGTAGAAGCTGCAATGGCTCTTTACTCTTCCAGTTTTGCTATTTAATTAGAGAATTCCACACTAGTTCTTGGCACATTGATGTCTACTCATCTTCAACCAACACTCATGGGGCACAGACTGGGAAGTGATCATTGTATTGGGTGCCATGGAAACACAAAGGGACAAAAGTGAGATGGGCAATTCAGAGGGTCTTGGTTCAAGTGGTGCCGTTCCACAACCTATCAAGTTCTTTGTATGACTCATTATTTCCGTTCTCTGGGATCTTCCTCTTCATTTGAAAATGAAGAGATTGGACTAATGAATACAAATGCTGAAGAAATTCAAGGTAAGGAGACGATTCCTGAAGCGTTAGTCTTAAGAGAGCAATAGGAGAAGAGTCATGGAATTCATGAAAATGTTGGTGTTTTTATGGATAACACTTAAGTGCTATGTGGTCTATGGCAGACTATCTCCCTGGGGTAAACTAGGGAAACTCCTGCTGCTGCTTCTGGGACTCCTCGCCATTCTGAATTTACGCCAGCCTGACAGCTCATATCCCAGCTCCCTACAGATGTTGCTCTTCGTAGCAATTATCTGGACCAGGTCCATGACCTGTACCAATTCCACTGTTGTTCTGTCTGGGCCTGACTCTTGGCCCTAGATCCTGTGTACTGTATCCCGCCCTTTGGACTTGGGGCTGTTATTTTCTCTTCCTGGCTTTTGTCTCAGCTTTCCCCGAAGGTGTTGGCTGGGACCAACCCATGAACTCATCTCTTCAAACTACCTCAGATAGGGTTCAAGTGCCCTGATTGATCCTTTGTGACTCAACTCCTTTTGCTGGGGAAAAAGGAAAGGGAAGCAAAGGAATCAGAAATGCAAGAATATAACACCCCAGTTGGGCCATTAGGACCTCACCAGAATAACGGAAGACAAGAAGGAGCTAAAGCATGACACATTGAAGATTCCAACTATACATTTTAGTTTTATTCTTTGCATTCACATGAGTCCTTCCTTGTGTGATAGATGTCTACATATGTTGTTTGGATGTTAAATGACCCCCCCAAAGTGCATGTATTAAAACTTGGTCCTCAGCTGGTGGTACTATTGGGAGGGGGTGGAACCATTAGGAAATGGAACTTAGTTGGAGGAAGTCATTGGCGTTATGCCCCTGAAGTCATATTGTTATCCCCACCTCTTCCTCCATCTCTTTTTGCTTCCTGGTTGTCAGGAGACAGGGGCCTCCTCCACCACACACTCCTACCTTCATGATGTTCGGTCTTACCATAGGCCCCAAAGCAAGTGGGCCCACTATGGACTGAAACTTTTGGAATTGTAAGCTAAAATAAATCTTTCCTCCTTTTAAGTCAGTTTTCCCAGGTATTTTGTCACAGTGTTGGAAAGCTAACACAACATATTTAATTACAATGATCAAGACCACCACTGTCCCCTGCCATGTCAGTTCTCCAGACAAAACACAGGTTCTGTAGTTTGCCAGCCTGACCACTCTTCTGAATCCTGTCCAGCTGCTCTATGTCCCTCTCCTTTGAGGTACTCAGAGTGCATGCTGCACTTTAGAATGGGCTCAGAGAGGTGAATTACTTTGCTTTAAATCAGTATGACCCAAAGGGGCTCCCATCAATCCTAGCTGGGTGTTAAATTAATTTCACAATCAAATATGTTTGGGATATCCTATAAACTAACATCCCTCTAGGAGATTTCAGAATGTACACTAGTGTGCTAAAGGATCTGAGTAGTCCTGCTTTCTTTTTATCTATCCTAGGGTTTCTCAAAATATTTGACCACAGAGCTATTCAGCAAAGTATCACTCATTAACCTTCCTAGTGTGCCACAAAGCTTTAGTGGCTCTGCTGGACTTTTACCACCTGGAATCATTTATTCCCTCCCTCTCTTCCTTCTTTCCTTTCCTCATCTGTCATTCTATTATGAGGTATTGAGTTCAATGTCAATTAAAATTCTTAGATATTTTTAAAACCTATTTCTGATAAATCATGTGCCAACTCTCCTACCCTCTCCCCTTTATTTGGGCAGCTGTTATTTGTTCTTTTTTACTTATGTATTAAGAATGCCTTGGGATCCTTAATATAAATCCATTAATAAAATGGAGCTGTATGAAGATTTGTGGAATAATTTAGGTACAGGCCTGAGCCCTATACACTTTGGATATGGAATTCAATCAGGTATTAATTATTCTAATGATACTAGTATCCAGCCTATGTTTCTTATCCATGAGGCTATCTTGAAATGCTTATCAAATGCTCTCCTGCCATCAGGTTCACTACAAAATCCCATTTCCCCACCCACAGTCTAGAGTTATCCTATCCAAGTAGGAGGTAGAATTGATGGAGCAGGATTTTTTACTTCAGGATCCCATGCAGAAGTTTAGAAACAGAGGTGATCCTTAAAGAATGGGTAGGATTAAAATAAGTAGAGAGGATCAGAGAGGGAATTAGACTGGGGTAAGCATGAATAATTGACTGCATGTGGAGATGATTAAAATAAATTCAACAAGCAGAGTGTGCTATTGTGATGCTATGTACAGAGAGCTCGTGGGAAGGAGGTTTGCTGAGATGGATGCATAGCTAATAATTCAACTTTGCAAATTGCTACTTAAATGATGAAATGTGATTACGGTTATTTAAAAGGGAGGCGTAAAATAACACAGAACTTTTGTTATTATGAGAGTCAGGGGAGGCTTCATGATAGAGGCTGTCTCTAAGCTAGCAATGGAGACTGGGTACAACTCTGCCGTGTAGGGATAAAGATCTTCCAAGTACAAACCATTGGTGGTAAAACAGGTCCAAGTGACAAGTTGAATGTGAGCAAGGGAAGACAAGACTTGGTAGGAATAAGTAATCATGGGTACATGATGTGAAAAATCTGTATTTAGGAAGATTGGTAGGACACTGACAAGCAGACCATATTGGAGGGAGGAAACAGGTGACAAGAAGGTCTCAAAACAGATGCAAGGGAATGAGGGCCTGAGCTGGGCTTGTATCCATACAGAAGGAAAATTGGGATCGAAGGTAAGTGTTTCTCAAAAGAAGAATTAGCAAGACCTAATGGCTGTTGGAATTAGGAATAATGGAAAGAAAAGAGTCAAAAATGCTCTCAAAGCATTTTTGTGGAGCTGGAAGGGCCTCTAAGCGGGGTGGAGTGTGGAGTGATGGGGAAAAGGAAGAGGGGTAATGGATCCAATCATGGGAAGGGGGCTTTTGCTGGTAAACGTCCTTGCTACCCATGAGTGTGCGACAATTTTGGGATTAAACATTGTGAGTGTTTAGAGTTGGTCTGGGACCAACTATGATTTTTGTTTTATTTTAGACATTTTTGTCTAAAATAAAAAGTGATGAGATTAGGTCATGTAATTTTTATGAGCCACTCTTACAGAACAAACATGTTTTTGTGTCCATTGGACACATGGTAGTGCTGGAAGTAATTCTCCAGTAATTACCCTGGAGTCAAATGGCTCAACAAGACCTTTCTTCTGGGGTTTTCTCATTGTGGGACTTTTGAAATATTCAAACATCATGATTCCTGTTCTAGGGCTGAAGCAGGTCAAAGACAAGTCCATATAGATTCTTAGAATCACATTGGCTTCTCTTTGCTCTTCGTCTAGTGGGCCTCTGACACCAGTTGGTTGAAGAATCAGCTGGAATAATTGCAATTTATGGATACGTTGATTTATTGCTTCTTTCACTTCAGAATGTTCTGCTCTTAGTTTCTTATTAGCCTTTATGGGACAGAGTTCTCTCTTACTTCCTCCTGGTCTGCCCTTGTTTCTATCTTCTCCAGAGTTAACATGTCCCATTTTGGGCCTGTTTCCCAATGGCTGCCATTTTCTGGAGGAAGACCTTCCAGAGGAAGTCTGCCATAGAATTGAGGCAAGACAGCAGAGGAATGATGGTGAGCTGTGGCTCCCACTGATCCTTGTCTCGCTTGAGAAATGACTGACTGACTCTAGGTGCTGGGCCAGTGTGACATCCAGTAGTAGCATCAAGGGACAGGAGACCAAAGGACTCTGTGTGAGGGATGCAAAACCCTACCTCATGCTCACAGTGATTGGTCTTTTGTTCTTTAGCCAGAACAGTGCTGTGGAGCAGATGCTTACTGTTCAGGAGCATTGCTCTTTGCTCCTCATCCTGCACAGGGGCCATGTCCCCTTTGTGTCCCTGCCTCTAGGCCCTGCTCTTCAGATACAGAAGGACTCTGTTGCAAAGAGGACCAGTCACTGGTCTTGTGTTGCTATGTGTTTTATACAGTTGTATAATTCCTGTCCATTAGGTCTACCTACTTCTAGAGAAAGTAAAATTTCTTTTGATGAGAAATTGTGAAGGTCTCAAGATTTATGTAGGAAAGCCAGATACAAAATGTACGGAATTCATCAAACAAAAATATATAGGCTGTGTGGCAGGACTTACTCACAGTTTCACCAAAATAGTAGTTGTAATCTAATCGGTAATTACTAAGTAAAAAGGTCTTTGGCTACTTCATTTAATTCTTATTAAAAAAAAAAACCTGAGTGAAGAGTGATTACCCCATTTTACAAATCAGGTGACTTAGGAAGAGGTTGGATAACTTTTCTGAGATCACACAGCTAGTAAATAAAGGAGACAGGATACAAATCAGAATGGTGCCCCTTCAGGGTGGCACCTTTAGTGTCCATGTTATGGGGCAGCCCATAATGTCACATCTGTACTCCTAAGAACCCCTCCTTTCTCTCTCCCTTCCCCTCAGCTTACTTTTGATGCTGGAACAGTTGACATCACCAGCTCCATTTGCCACATGGAGATTTGAGACACTGACAGGATGTTCTCAGTTGACAAACTCTACAGTGGATTGCTTGAGGGTTTCCCTTGTTCTCCAACCAGTATAGCTGGGAGCCCAGGTTTTGAACTCATTCTGATTTATGGAGAAAACTAGGGGGTACAGTTGCCATCTCTGACAGCACTGGGATGTCTGTGGTCCTAAGGGAATCTCTCTAGCATAGAGATCCGCATATGGCCAAGTAGATGGGTTGGAATGGGGAGGGATGGGGGAAAGGACCACAGGTATCTTTTAGGCTAAATGTCATTATGTCTTATAGACTCAGAACATTTGAGGATTTGCTTTCATGACATGAACAGTAGATATCTTGACCTCAAAGGAAGAAAACAGCAATTAACCTGATATAATGTGACGTGGGAGATGCTATGAAATTCAGTGTGTCCATTTGAATGTTGCTGATTAGAGAAACGTAAACATTGGTCCCAGCTGGCAGGAGTGTGTGCCTATGAATGGGAAAGGGAGGGGAAACCAATTGCGTAGATAGAGCTATTGATGCCATGGGGCCAGAGGTGTCTTGTGGATTCTGCCTCTGGAGCTAGTGGTCCAATGGGTGAGGACTCCTTGGGGAGGGAAGAGAAAATTCTCTCCCAGTGTCCTAGGCCCATCATGATCACCCTGTATCAGACACTCCTGGAATGCAGGCATGATGGGACCTATGGGTTGTCAAAACCACTGTCTATTTTTATAGATGAGAAGGAAGATGCCTTGCCAAGGTTGTCTGGCTCCCTAGGGGCAGAAATGCAACTGGGACCCAATGCTCCAGATGTTCAGATTTATGAGCTCTTTCTCGGATCGAGGCAAGGCCTGGGCATCTTAGAGCTGGGGTTATTGTCACACACGTCTGCGTCTGGTCTACTGAATCCACTTTTCTCATATTCAAATTAAGGAAGTAGTATGTGGGTGGGGGGGAGGATTACATGCATGGTGGAAGTAAATCTTCTATCACTGGGCTGCTCACCGATCCTTCTTTCTTATATTTCCCAGTAACCCCCACAAGAGAAGAGAATGGGCACCCTTTTCTGTTGACCAAAACATCCTGGCCCCAAAGTTGCTTAGATCTTTGACTTCATTCAGCCCTGATGAGTTCTTACTAATAACTGCTAGTGGTTGTTGCAATGACAGTAATAGTTAGCAGTGGTTGAATGGGCAGAGGTGCTGTGCTAAGCAGCCATATTATCTCGTTGAGTTCTTACAGGAAAGGTGGGAAGCAGGGATTATTACTATCATGTTAACCAAAGAGGAAACTGAGTCTTAGAGAAGTTGGAGAAGTTGCTCGAGATTGCACAATTACCTAGTGTCAGGGCTTGGATTTGAACTTACATTTGGCTGGCTCCAGTGTCTCTTCCTTAACACCATAGTTTGGATAACATACTCGACGTTTAAGAATCTGAGAAAAGCCTACTGTGAGCCTGACCTCCTTGAGGTTGGACTCACCCAGCCTCCTGTCCCCAGCCTCCTTGGCCTCAGATCCAGGGCAGGGTGGCTGGTCTCAAGGGTTAGCTTGAGGACTCATCCTCACCACTTCCACTGAGACTGAGACACATCAGGAAAGTGTTTTATGAACATGAAGAGCAAGCTTCCCAGAGCTCCAGTCTCCTTGATGGGACTGGCTGCTCTAAATCCTTCAGCCACACCATGAAGGTCATAAAACAGGAGGACTGCAATTTCCTCTCTCGGCAGTGGCTCTGGTGGCATATGGAATTGATGGAGGAAGGGGGACAGTCCTGCAGACCCCGACTCCTCACTCAGTGGTGCTGGGATGTCTCACTGGCTGTGCAGTGGGAGGGACTGAAATGGCATTTCCGTGTCTGGTTTCAGATGCTTAGCAAGTGGTACCTAAAAGAAAATAGCAACCACCAGCAACATTCTGTGGAGTTTCCTAATTTATAGAATATTGTGCTCTGTATCTTGTACCACTATCTCCTGATTAGTTCTCAAGAAATTTGAGTCAAGGTCTGTGGGTCTTTTTTGGCCTTATGGATTGAAGTTTTAATAAAGGGTAGAGAGTTAATCCAGAAAGTCATCAAATTATTCTGGTCTTGGAGATTGAACTCAGAGCCTTACTTTTTTTTTTTTTTTAGATAGGCTCTCATACTAACTTTTCCCAGAATGGCCTTGGACTGCCATCTTTCTGTCTCTCCCTTCCCAGTAGCAGGGATTACAGATGTGCACCACCATGACCAAGCTATTTTGATCATTTTGCCCTTGAAGCAGCATTGGACTTGATTCTGAATGTTCGTTTTCTCCTCTATAAAAAGGGGCTAATACTGACCTTGTCTTCTGTGCAAGATATTGTGAATATCAAATGAAATGTAAGGAAATGAGTATTGCACACTCTTTCGTCCTAAAACAATGTAAAATAAAGGGAACGCCTTAGAGCTACTACTTACATGCATGCACATAGTTTCATATTTGTGCAATGCAAATAATTTGCTGTCAACTTTAAAATTCATTTTCTTCTTTTCCATATCTAATAGTAACTGTGATTTCTAATATCTGCTTAGCAATAAATCATTCTTTGTCTGATGCTTTCTCAACTCTTGTATTGACTCTGATTATCACCTATCATTTCATGAGGCAATAATTCCCTCTTTCCAACTGCATAGTAAATGCTATCCTGGTGGAAACTTAACCTTCAAAAGTTTTTATTTCTTGTCCGGTGTCGTGTGCGGCTTGCCTGGTTAAGAATTCTCTGAGGGTGGCAGCTGAGCCGAGTTTCCCTTTCTTGGCATGGATTTTTTTTCACAGCACATGTCAGGTATTTCTTCACAACGTCCTCCCAAGTGATTTTATGTTCATTTCAATAAAAGCAACAGGATGGTGAGTTGGTGAGAAGAGAACCCATGGCATACAAGGAGCTATGTAGAATTTACTAAGCAGTGAATTAAATAAACATGGTGATGTGTGTGTGTGTAGATCCAAAAACAATACACACTAGATAAAATTAAACCAGAGTACCAGTGACACCTGAGCCAGCAGTGATGAAGGAGTATCCTTTGATGACTTCTGGTCTAGGCCCTGTTGTCCTTCTGAGTGTCAGGCTGATTTAGAACAGTATACATACACTGGCTACTTCCTCCATTAAGCCCAGAGTTTATACTGACTGGACAATGCTCGCTTTCTGCCTATGAATCATCAACCCCTTTAAGCTTCAGAATTGTCAACCCTCTTACCACAGACTTAATTTTGATCCTGCGACTTATTGCTTGTAATTGTGAGACACTGGACCTAAAGGAAGTAGCACTTTGCTTTCTTGTCTTCTTTTCTACAAATGTTCTTGCCTTTGTGGGTCGATTTCAGAACCCCTGCTCCCTGGCTGGTGGCAGTTGAAGAGGATTTGTCTGGCTCCAACACAATTTGGGACCAACTGGTGCAACCTCCATCTTCCTGTATCTCTTCTGCACGTGTTCAAGGCCCTCCCTCCTCACCTGCTGGCGAAGGCTGAATGCTGGCTGTCCCACAATCTCTTATCGGCTATGTACCTTGCACAGAAAACCTCCTTCATAAATTTTGTTAGTGTCGTTCCTATTCTGTGTTAACGACTTCCATTTCATTGTGTGTCCTACACAGAATTGCCACTGGGACATTATGAAGTTAGCCAGGCTTGTGTTTGTGCTTCCCCAACTGTCCCTTCTTCTGTCCCCAGGGTGGCATGAGGGACACACATCCAGGTGGCCTGTGATCTCCTGCAGCCTCTGCAGATAACTAGCTGTGGGTTATCTGCAGAGGCTGCAGGAGACCAAGCAGCCTCTCTTGTAAATCTATTCTCAGCTGGTGTCACAGAGGAAAGGAGTCACACTGATGTGGGCTCTAAGAAAACTCAGGTTATTTCAGGAGGAGAAAGAAAAAGATGTCAGGAATGTGTCATCGTGTTTCACCTTATTAGAAAGAATAAATGAGTCCTGAACTCCCAGACAAGGAAGAACGAGTCAAGCCAGCTGGAAGAAGTCAGAAAGAAGTGTTTTCTAAGGAAGAAGGTGGGGGCCAAAACCCATGCCAAGGACTGCAAAAGAGAAAGATGGTAACTCAGGAAGAAGAGGCGGGAGAGATGCGGTGCCTTTGGAGGCCATGTGTCCCGGATTGGTAAGCGGCCAGAGTGAGGGGCATGCCTGAGACGTGAAGTTAGAAGGTTTGAAGAAGTAGAATGCCAGATCAATTCTGGTATTGTTGTAAAGCTTCTCCCTTAAAATATGGGGAAGTGGTGAGGTGAACTGAGAACTATACGTAATAATCATAGTTATTATTCTTTTTTGTTGTTTTGATATAGCCCTATGTAGCCCAGCCTGGTCTGGAACTCACTGTGTAGCTCAGGCTGGCCTCAAACTCACGATCTTCCTGCCTCAGCCTCCCAAGTGCTGGGATTACAGGCATGCATCACCACACTTGGCCTACACAGCATGCATCACCACACTTGGCCTACACATAATTATTTTTAAGCATATTATTTTACTTTGAAAAAGTGTTGTAAAATACTGAGAATAATCTAACAATGTTGTATTAGCTGCTCCCAGAATAAACAAATGTTCCTGTTTTGATATTTACTCTAGACTTTTACCGAAGAAATAAAGTTGAAATGTTCATAGTGTTCCCACCTCAGTTGTATGTTCCTTCTTCTCTCCCCAGAGAATAGGGCTGGTTTGAACTTGGGAGAATCCTTCTAGTCTATATAGACTCAAGACTTATCATTAGAAGAACAGTGCTGGATATGGTAGAGCATGCCTGTAATCCCAGCACTAGGGAGACAGAGGTAAGAAGATTGTAAACTCCAGGCTGGTCTGACATACCTAGTGAAACTCTGACTAAAAAGAAAGAAGAAAAAGAAAGGAAGGAAGGAAAGGAAAGAGAAAGAGAAAGACAGAGAAGAAAGAAAGAGAAAGAGCTGACTTTGAGGGTGAGGAAAGGGCAGACTGTAGAGGTAGTCTTAGACAGGAATCAAGGATAGGAACTCTGGCACTTGCCTTGGATTTAATGAAGCAAATGTTACAGAAAATCAGATGTAAATGGAGGCTCTCAAAGCAGAAGTGATTTAACAGTCTGGGAGAGTTTAAGGATTACAATTTGACTATCTGACAGCAAATGAGCATGGCAGAGAAGAGGGGAACCACCCTAGCAAGCATGTTGGAGCTGCCTGTCTTGAGTTTGGCATCCTGAGAGCCCATGTGCAGACATGGGAGGAGGTGACCTGCCCAAGGTCAGCAGAGATCTGTAGAGCCAGTCACAATTCCTGAACTGCAGAAGGAGGTGATGTTTTCAAGTAGTCTGAGAGCAAGAACAAACAAGGCGCTTTTAAAGCTATCATCAGAGTGAAATGAAAATCCAAGGAGTCACAGACCCTCTCCTTGGGATAGCTGAAATATTAATGGAGAAAAACCAAAACTCTCAACTTCTATTTTTGTATTGATTTTTTTCCTTTAAAAGGATTAACTTCCGTAGAGGAGAAATGTGGCTAATCGCTGTGAAGGAGCAGGAGGAGGGCGAGTGAGGCAGAGAGCTGGAAGGCGCACACAGCATCTCTCAATGTGTGATCGTCCTCAAGGTCATGAATTTCATCCCGGGGACAGATGCAATTGCAGATGTGTGACTGTGAACTCTTCAGAGCTTCCAAATGGAGATGGGCAGATGTCCTAATTTTCAAAATGGTGGGAAAGGGCTGTTCAGAGATTTGGACTAGAAAATGAGCTTTCATTGGTGAGTAGGATGTGTGAGGCATGGATGGTGGACGTGCACAGGGACAGATCTTCACAGACAGGCTCCCTCCTCCTGATGTCCTTCAGTTCCTGGTGGCAAAGGACCCAGGAGATACAATTGTGAGGTGGCAGTTCCATCTCCCAGGGAGGAGTCAGCGGGGGAACAGCCACAAGGCAGTGAGTGGACACACACACTTTCTGCCCATCCCTTGGGGATCCCTCTCTCCGCTAGACCTGTTTCTGGAAGAATCTCCAGAAACCCTTTGAAGCTCTTAATGTTACCAGTGCCTGGGTTGGCAAGAACTAGACAGAGAAGGCAACCTGTCCAGGTTTACTCAGCTGTCACTGGCCCTAATCCATGTGAGCTGGCTCACTACCTGGGGTTCCCCTCTCATTCCCCACAGTGCCTAATCTGTACCTATAAATCTTTTATAGGAAGACAGCACTCACTTCACATTTAATTTAAGACATTTAATGAGTGTCTTGCTGTGATGGATGTTGTGTGGCTACAGATGATTGAATGCTGATTTTTCTTTTTTCTATTTAATGATCCTCCTTTGTTAGGGACTTACGCAGTGGCTTATTTATATTTGGGACTCTGAGAAGAGCAGGCAGAGTGTCATGGGATACTGGAGGAAGGAACCATGGTGACCTGGAGAATCCAAAAAGACTCTTCCAGAAGCTTCCTATGGGCAGGGAGAATTCCCGGACAGATCTGTACAGTGTGGTTGAAGCCAGGAGCACTGCCTTGCCACAGTGACCTGAGTCCTCAGCAAAGTGCCCAACTTGCTCCTGACCCCTGCTCTGAAGGATCCCAGGGATGAGACACTTCCCCACCCTCTCTCTTTCTTTTTCTCTTCTCATACCACTTAATTTTCCCGGGCTTCTCTTCAAAGATTTAATGAAGATTATAAATTCAAATTTGAGTCAGGATGCGTCACTGGCTGGGAAACCAGAGACCAGTGAATCATGCCAGGAGGCCGAGAATCTGCTACTTACACAGCTCCAAGGCTGACTGCACCCAGGGCGACCTGCGGGACTGAGAGACAGTTTTGGGTGGGAAGCATTGCATCTTGGGACTTTCTCTCTGGGGCAGCATGGAAGCCTCCACAGACCAGTCAGGAAATTCAGAGAAAGAAATGGGATCCCCGACATGGATGTTAGGAACACATTCTTTCCCACTGAGCCTGCTCCCTGGGGTGCAGGCCTGTGGGATGGTTTGGAACAGACATAGCTGTCTTGGTGCCTGGACTGGCAAAGACTGCAGTTTAGCCTGGGGCTGCATCAGGTCCCAGATCCCAGTGGGGAGACAGCCCCACAAGACTGTGGTGCTGTCTGCTGTGGTCCCTACCCCTGGGCCAGACACCCGTTAACTTGCAGTAAGCATCTCCAACAAGAGCCTGGTCTACAGGATGGGAGGGAAAGGGAGGGCAGAACCAGTGGAACCATTAAGTTTTACATTCTTTCTTTCTTTACTAGGTTGACCTTCAGTTCAAGTGTGCAGACGCACTTCTCCAAGGCTAAGAAGGATTTTATGCTGCTGATAGCTGTGGGCTATAGAACCTCTGAATCTCTTTCCATCTCAGAAATCTGGAATCCCATAAGATGGATTTGAATGCTGGTTGCTGTGGCTCACGCCTGTGGTCCCAGCTCTGTGGGAGGATCACCATCTGAGACTAGCCCCAGGCAAAAATGCAAGACCCCCATCTGAGAAATAAGCAAAAAAGGGTGGGGGTGTGGCTCCAGTGATAGAACGCCTGCCTAGCAAGCATGAGGTCCTGAGTCCAAACCATAGTACTGCTAAAAATAAAATAAAATAAAAAAGAAGAACTTGAAGCCAGGTGTGGTGGTGGTCATCTATAATCCCAGCATTTGGGAGGCAGAAGGCAGTGATCTTCAGGTCAGCCTGGACTACCTAGCAAGTTCCAGGCCAGTCTGAGCTGCACAGGGAGACTCTGTCTCAAAACAACAACAAACAGACAAGAAAAAAAAAAAAGAAAGAAAGAAAGAAAAGAAAAGGAAAGGAAAGAAAGAAAACCTGGGTATAGTGGCTTACAACCAAGAAAAAGCTGAGTGTGAAAGAAAAAAAAGCAAAAGCTGGGTATTATGTCCCAGCTACACAGGAAGCATAAAAAGGAGGATCTTATTCTAGAACAGCCTGAGCATAAATGAGAAAGTGTATCTCAAAAATAACTAAAGCAAAAAGAGGCTGGGGGTGTGGCTCGGGTGGCAGAGAGCCACCCTAGCAAGGGCAAGGCCCTGAGTTCAAACCCCAGTAATGTAAAAAAAGAAAGAAAAAAGATTTGAGTGTTCATTTATCTTCTTTTCTGTCTTTGTCCCTATTACTGGCATGTCTGCTTTTGTGTGACTTTTAGCACTTACCTTCTCTAAGTGTCCTGTCTTCAGTTGCAAGCTGAGTGTGATTCTTACCACTGCTGTAGCTTACCTTGAGGACTCAAGAGTACATGTGAATGTGCATAGGGAACCCCATTGGAGCTTAAACATAAAATTTCTTCCCTCCTTCTCTTTCTTTGCTCCCTTTCTCCAAAAGCTTACAAAGATACAGATGCAGGCAAGCAAATAAACTATAGCCAGCCTGATACAACAATGAAGTTGTATATAAAAAAACATTAAGAAGACCTTCCTTTCCCTACCTTGGTCAAAAATTTTATCTCTCAAACCTTCTGATAATGTTGGTGATAATCCCTGGGGTGGTGCCATTAGTCATTGCTTTTATCATATGGTCTTATACTACACAAGTTAGTCACTAAAACTTTAGTATGAAATAACTTCAAGGTGGGGGATTATCAAGGTTACAAATCATTACGTCCAACTGCCACCCCTCAAGAAATTACTTTGATAACTCCACTGGCAGCTTCCCGGGTTCTTACTGAATGATAAAGAATTCTGAGGTAGGACAGCCCTACAGCTGAAGGTGATTAGATATTCCTTCTTAAGTTGGACTAAGTCAAAACCTCCTCAACACTTTTGTTTCAGGGGCTTGATTCTGTGAAACAGCAAAGTCAGGTCAACCTGCTCCCTTCCTCACTTGATAGTCCTTCAAACACTTGAAGACAGCCATCTCCCCTTTTCTACCTTCTAGATCCTGGTTTATCACGTTATTTCTCGTGTGACAGAGTTTCTAGGTCTTTTGAATCTTTTGAAACTGAGGCTTCTCTTCTCCGAAGATGTCTGCTCTTTCCAGAGTTCTCAATGTGGGCTTCTCAACCCCCAGAGGGGTCTACAGAGCGTGCAAGGTTAAAAATCTTCCTTGGATTGGATTTAGGCTGGCAGCATGACAACCACCAACGAGCCTCTAGAAGTTAGGCCTTTCCTGGATTATTAATGCAAATGATTTTATCTTTAATTAAAAACCTTCTCTCTCTCTCTTGTTGTTTCAGGTAATTGATCTTGTGTATTCATTGAATCTTCTGTAATTTTGAATATGCAGGTCTGGTGACAGGAGCCCTTTAGCCCAAGAGTGCAGACTTTCCTACAACTGGCATGTATCCACTGTTCTTGAGTAAGGTTGCTGAATTCCAAAATTATTTAATAATTCTGTCATTGAGGCTACAATCTTGAGAACCCCCAAGCCTGTCTATTTCCACAGTCATTCAGTTAGTAAGTGAAAGTTCATTTTTAATGATCTGGGCGGGGTTCTTAAAATGCGTTTGCTTGGCTGACAATGTTAACTAGTCTAACTTTTCTGGATGCCTACTATGTCACCTACCTAGGTGGAGTGTTGCCCAGGGGCAAGATATTCATTCATTGAAAATTAGGAATATTGAGAAATGCACATGAGAAACTTGTCTGGCCTTGATGTCTCATCTCACAAGGTTGAGGAAGAGTTGAGTGGAACTAAGTCTTCCAGTAAAGGGATTCCTGGCCCGCCCAAAGACCAGAAAGCCTGATCTCCAAGGACTTCTCTGTCCCTTAAGTCAAGAAAGATCAGAAGTCACACAAGTGGCTTCTCCTGTTGTGAAGAACTGCTAGAAAACTCAAGGGCCTGGCGAATAGAGAAGGAGGAGGTATGGTCACGGGAGAAAACCCAGTCCTTCGACAAAGGGAGCTTTGAGCAACAGGTTCCATGTTGAGAGAAGTGGACCATGGGGAGACCTGGCATCAGCAACAGGTCAAAGGGAGGAAGAGGTTGTGTAAATAAGTATTTTCCTGAGACTCACAGAATTTCTCTCATTATAGGTATAGGAGATCAACATGAAGCCATCACCACTTTCTAGTTTGACTCCAAATATTTGAGATCCCCTACTATACAGAGAAGCCAGCTAGGAGGGTCCCAGACTCCTTTGGAGATATTTTCCCCACTTCTCAAGGGTGTAGATGGCAGGAACTTTTTGAAGTATGAAAGTATCATACTTCAGTGTAATTTGTAAAGGCCAAGGAAGGGACTTCCTGTTTACAGTGGCAGATGGCAAACTCTGGTGAAAAATTCTCTTAAGTGTTCATGAAGTGCCAGAAGAAAAGACAAAACCCACAACACTAAAAGCTGAAGTGATGGACAGTGTGTCACCCAAATCCAAGACTCTTCCCGGTACACGGGAGATGAAACCAGCTCTGTGCAGGTTTCTCTTCATGGCATAGCCAGCTTTCACTGAACTTCATCAAGTAGAACTCTTGGGGAAAAAATAGAAGTCACTCATAATCCCTTGATGTCTGTGTCGTTGATGAGAGGCTGAGGAGTTTCACAAACCAGAAAACAAGGGAACACTCCTTTAGGGAGTGGGGTGGGGCGTTTTGAGGTTTCCTGAAAGCTGTTCTTTCAAGACTCAGTCATCTTTTTCTATTCATAGAAAGAGAGTCTGTCTCATCAGTTATGAGAATAACTGACTGGGAAAATGATTACAATATCAAAACTGTGCAGGGATTGGGGAAGAGAGCAGAGGTAAGAACTGAAGAAATTGGTGATAGAACACTGTATTTTTGTGGGTGCAGTTCCCATGAGAAAACTAGGTAGAAAACAACACTGATAAGAGTACATGATAAAAATAAGAGTTTTTGCTGTTGCTTTATTTGTTTGTTGCTTTTTGGAGACAGTCTCCCTCTATAACCCAGGCTGCCCTCAAACTCTCCATCTTCCTGCCTTAATTTCCTGAGTGCTGGGATTACAGGTATGAGCCATCATTCCCAGTTTCAGAGTTTCCTGAATCATGTTTGTTCAAGGTATTAGAGACCCAAACAATGAGTATAGGGGAAATAGCACTGAATTGGAAGAAAGTCTGCTAGCAATGGCAGTAATTTAAGTTGTGAATATCAATATAAGATATTATTTGCAGACCCAAGAAGAGTCAGCCAGGAGCCCAGGAGTTAGAAGGCCAAGGAGGATTCATATATCATATTGTTCACAAAAAATCAGAGCTTATAGATCCCGCTATACTGTATGAAGAGGGAGATTATACATGGAGAGTACCTTAAAAAGCTTTCCCTAACAAAGAAAATTTAATATAAATGTGAAAACACCCAGAAAAGGACTTCTATTGTAATGACAAGGCAGAGACTGGAGAAACCCTCCAAATTTATGCTGAATAATTAGGTTAAATGCTTTGCCAAAATGGTGGGGGAACTAAAAGAAATCTTTAATCCTAGAAATAACAAGAAACTTATGGTCTCATTTGCCATGGGGCTTATGTGGATCCCTAATGAAGATGAAACGTTAAATGGGCAGAAGACAGAGCCCATGTAGGGGGAGAGGCACATCAGAGCTGCCATCATTGAAAGGCAGCATCCTCAGTGGTAAACTAAGGAAAAACCCTAGCCACAGAGATGGGGAGTGGGGATCCTTGCCTGTCTTGGGTTTGAGACTGGGTGGGTGGAGGAAAATAAGGTAAAAGTATTCTTCAAGAATGTCTAACCCCAAGCTTACCTTTATAAATAACTGACTCCAAAACTCATACAACTCTAAGACTTGAAAACCAACATCCAAGAGGGCTCAGGACCAACAGCTCACCTGTGTCACTAGAGGTATCAGCTAGATATTCTCTCTGTAGGAACATTTTAACACACACACACACACGCACACACACACACACACACTCCATTTAGTAGAACAACACAATGTACTGCAGAATCACATGTACAATGTATTCAAAGGGTCAAAAATGAAATGCAAATAGGGCAATTAAAATGTTATAAAGGGAGGAAGATGATAGAGTGACTAAATAGACTTGAAAAGTAACTAGAGTTGCTAATTGAAATTAGAAATTTAGAATCACCTAAAGAGAAAATTAGTGAACTGAAAGATAGACTGAGACATTCCTGACAGCATGGAGAGCTGGGGAAGAGAGGAAGAGAGGGAGGGAGAGGAGAGGAGAGAGAGAGAAAGAGAGAGAGAGAGAGAGAGAGAGAGAGAGAGAGAGAGAGAGAACACAAAACAAACAAAGCCCCCAAACCACAAATGGGATATGGGGAATCACAGAGGTTTGCATAAGGTCATATGTCATTATACTAATTAGAGTTGTGCAAGGGAGTATTGCAGAGGATGGTTGGAGGTGTGGGGAATAGTCAAAGAAGTAATGGCTGAGAAATTTCCATCACTGATAAAAGTATACCATGTGCATCAGGAAGCTCAAATAGGATAAATAGAAAGAAGTCTACATCTTGATACACCATAGTAAAAAGTTGTAGGGTAATCAACAGAATAGAAATTGTAATAATTTTAAATTAATAAATGGAAAAAATAAAAAGGATAAGAAAACAAATACAAAATTCAGTTAATTTAAAGCAAGGGAAAAATTAAATGAGGACAAAAAAAGTGGAACAAATTAAAGCACAAAATATTAAATTTTAAATATATTACAATCACAATAACTGTTGATGGTCTAAATTCCCCAGTGAAAAGTAAAAGGCTAGACTTCAGAAAATTTAAAAAATGCAAGAATTCAATTACATGCAGTTTTACAAGAGACACATTAAAATTTAAGAACTCAACAAAGTCAAAAAGAAAGGAATCAATTGCTATATAACTGGCAAATACCAAACAAGGAAAAGCAGAAGGAATTATAATAACTGAGTTTCACAGGAAAAAAAATCACTCAAGGCAAATATAGTTACCATAGTATACATAAAAGTTTTAATTTGGTAGGAAGATAAAGCAACTGTAGATGAATATGCATCTAATAACAACACATAATTACATGCAACTCTGTAACTCTCTCACAGTGGGAGATTTTAGTGCTTATTTTTGAGCAATTCTTAGTGAAGCCAACAAAAATAATTGATGTGGAATATTTGAATAACATAATTAGCCTCAAGGAAATGCAGAATGTATATTCATCTTAAACGTGCATGGTCTGTTTAAAAGTTTGATCAAAAGATCTGTAAATTAGATCTCAGGAAAGTTAAAAAGGTTCAAAATCTGCAGAGAATTAGAAATCAGTAACAAAAACTCATTTTTCTTTGCAAATGAAAAACAATTCCACAGAGCAATGAAATATAAGAGGAAATTAAAAGTTATTTAGAAGCAAGTAATATTGGAATGACATTCTTCAAAACCTGTAGGTCTGCTGGGCTCCCATGGCTCATGCCTATCATCCTAGCTACTCAGGAGGCAGACATCAGGAGGATTGTGGTTAGAAACCAGTCCCAGGCAAATAGTTTGTGAGACCTATCTTGAAAGAAAAAATCATATAAAAGGGCTGGTAGAGTGGTTCAAGTGGTAACAGTTCCTGCCTAGTAAGCTTGAGACCTTGAGTTCAAACCCTAGAGCTGCCAAAATAAAATAAAATAAAATAAAATAAAATATAAAATACCAACCAGTCAACCAAATCAACCAACCAACCAAACAGACAAAAATCCCATTGTGGATTAGAGGGAGTTTGCGGGAAGATGGGGGCAGTGGTGGCAGCTTGGTTTTAGTTTCTTCCTAAATATCCACATAATAGAGCAGACAGAGAAACCACAGAGAAAGCCCAAAAGTTCACGGACAGCATTTACAGCCAAATGAATCCTGAAGTGCACCAAGAATAGGACCACAAACAGCCATCTCATAAGCATGCTGAAAACAACGGTGAGTTAAAGTAGTCCTTGGTGCAGGGGTTGGAGCAGAACTGGCCTGGTCAACCTGCCAGAGCTTTTAAGTCACACTCTGAAGAGAAAAGTGCAGTCAAAATTGAACAGGCTAAGGACAACAGAGACAAAGGAAAGAGAAAGCCAAGATAAAAATGGAAGAAACAGACTGGAGGCATGGATCAAGTGGATAGAGTGCCTGCCTACTGAGTGCAAGGCCTTGAGTTCAAATCCCAGTAATACACACAAAAAAATTAATATAAAAATGGACAAAACAAAGCTAGGCCTGTAATGCTTGGGAGGCAGAGATCAGGAAGCCAGACTGAGCAAACAGTTCATGAGAACTGATCTCAAAAGTACCCAACATAAAGAAGGGACTGACCGAGTGACTCAAGTGGTAGAGAGCCTGCCTAGCAAATGTATGGCCCTGTGTTCAAACTCCAGTACTACCAAAACAAACAAACAGACAAACAAACAAAGTTGGAGGATGCACATGAACTTAGGGAACGTAGGGAAGTAGTTTCTGAACATAGAATGAAAATAACAGGAGACGGACTTGAACTAGAAAATTTTCTGTTACTCATCTCTTGTAAATAAGTGACAGAATGTATTGCAATTCGGTTCTATATCATAAGAATGAGCAATAGGAAAGTAGCCAGGTCAAAAGTAATTGAAAGGTATCATAGGAACAAATAAAATATGAAGCAATAACAAACTTGCAGATCACACCAAAAAGATGCACAGGAAAAGAGGCCAAAATGATCACTTACTATTTCAAAACGAGCTAATGTGATAATGTTAATTTCCAGATTTTGATGGTTGTTTGTAGCTGTGTAGGAGAATAAGAAAATGCAAACTGAGGTATTTAGCGATGATGGGAACATTGGGTTAGCAACTTATTCCTGAATGGTTCAGGAAAGAAAAGGCTCTTTGTATAGTACACATGACTTTTCTATTAAGTTTGATATTGTTTCAAAATTAAAATCTCTTGGAAAAGAAAGATGGTGAAGGATTTCTCATGAAATAACAATACTGATTGCACAAGAGGTATGACTGAAGTGGCAGAATGCTTGCTAGGCAAGTACAAAGCCTTGAGTTAAAACCCTAGTACCGCAAACCAAACCAAACCAAGTTAAGACAAAATAAAACAAATGAAGAAATATTGAAACTTGGCCAAGAAGATACAACATAAGAATAATAGTCCCAACCAATAAATGAAATTTTCTTTTAAAAAATGAAAACATGTAAGGAAGGGCACACCATGCATTTGAGAATACTAACCCAGAATACTCAACACCAAGACACATACACATATAATTATTGACTTTGCAGAAAAAATATCCTTTAGGCATGTAGACCAAGAGGTCCTGTTATTCTTGAAGGAAAGAAAATTAGAGTATTATCAAAGTTTTCATCTTGATGCTGAAAGAAAACAATAACACCTAAAATACACCAGGGGGAAAAAAAAGTACACCAGGAATTGGGCTGGGTGGGGTGTGTGGCTCAGGGGGTATCAGCTTGCCTAGTGCACAAGGCCTTGAGATCAAACCCCAGTACCACCACCAAAAAAAAAAAAAAAAAGGATATACTAGGAAGGAAAATACAAAGGTTTTACATTCTGCAAAACTGACTTGAAGTAAAAAAGTAATAAATCATTAACTCATGCAAGATCTCAAACAATATTATTGTCATAAACTCTTCCTGAGAGGTCTACTGGAGAAAAATCTAAATGATGAGACTGACATTATCAAATGCTGCTGTCACCTATGCTTTATTATGTCAGAGTCCTGTTACCATCATTGCAATCAGCAAGCCAAGTTCCCCAACAGACTTTTTTTTTTACAGTACTGGAATTTGAACTCAGGGCCCTGCCCTTTCTAGGCAAGCATTCTACCACTTGAGAAATGCTCTCAGCCCTTTTTGCTTTTGGTTATTTTGGGGATAAGTTCTCACATATTTACCCAGATGGCCTGGACCACGATCCTCTTATTTACACCTTCCATGTAGCTAGGATGACTGGCATACACTGCCATGCCCACCTATTAGTTGAGGTAGTGTCTTGCTAACTTTTTGTCCAGGCTGTCCTGGAACCAGGATCCTTTCAATCTCTACCTCCCAAATAGTGGGATTACAAGCATGAGCCATCCCACCCGGCTGTAACAACCTCTTTTACAGGTGGAGCGCCTCCGCTCAGCTTTATATTTCTTCTGATGCCTGTTTCTTTAGTGGATTCCTCATGGTCTCTGTAAATAAGGCACACACTATGTTCCAGTGGAACATAATCACCTAGCAGGTCTTCTGGGTGTGCATAGCACATTCCTTCCAGCCTGCCTGGTTCCTTGAGATTTTTAGTCTGTTCATCTACCATCTGTCACGGTAAGACTATCATTTCAGCTCTACTCAGTGTGGGCCTTTTCAACATGTCCCTAAGTTGCCCTAGTACTAAGTTTTCCTTGCCGGTACATAAGGTCCTGTGTCCCAGGAGGATGGTCCCAAATCAATTAACCCTTGTTCAATTTCATCTTGTGGCCTCCTGCTTGGTTGAGCTTGACTGCCTCCTCCTGGAATAGACTGGCTAGATCTACAATTTCGTTTGGTACATACACCTTTTCTCCCTTGCCACATCCAGCACATGTCCTGCTGGGTTTTGCTGTATCTCAGCCCTAGTTATAGGGATGGTGAGTAGCAAGGCAGAGATGGGTGATTATTAAAAGGGACACATGTTACTGTGTAGAGGAGAGAACTCTGTGCTATTTTCCAGCAAAGGGTCAGAAGGAGGGTAAGGGTGACAGACCAGGGGCTTTTAATAAGGAGCACATCTGCAGGCCTAGAAGCTTCAGAAGAGTGTTGGAAATCAAAGTTTTCAGAGCCAAGATGTCTCAATTCCATATTTCAAGGTCCCAGATTCCTGCAACGAGGCTTCGATCTTGTCACAACAGACCTACCTTGTGCATTTAACTGTCTTTGCTACTCAGTCCCTCTGACTAGTAGTAAGTGATGAGAGGTGATGAGAGCTTCCTTTTAAATACCCAAAGAGGCTCTCCAGCTTTCCCACAGACTTGCACTGCATGTTACCCTCCCCCTTTTCTTATCTTTCTGGGAGCATCAATGGTGCTGAGTAATAGCCACCCAATTCTGTTATCCTACAGCTCTCATCCTCCCACACTCCCATCTTGAAGAACTGATACATCATCCGTACTACATTTCCTTTCCCTGGTACATCTTCTGCATTTGCTGCCATTGAAAAATTTAACGACTGGACTGCTTTGTGTCAGGGGCCTTTGGTATACATCTGCCATCAAAGATGAGGCCCTCATTGCTGGATGGGCACTGGGGGATCCAGCTTCAAAATATCACCTTAGGGCCTCTTTCTAGATCCCTTGTGGTTCTGAATGCTGTAGGTTGAGTTCTTCAGAAATAGCTTAGAGCATAAGATGTGTACTGAGGAATCAATGCCTGTGAAGGGAAGGGAGAGAAAGGAGAAAATAGGATTGGACAAAAGGAGAATCTTATTATCATACAAGCCCAACGAAACCTAGGCAGACTGGCAGGGGCCTCTGAGGTAAGAACTGGCCATTGGAGTGTCTACCATTGGGCTCAAAATACCAGGTCTTTCTACCCCCACCTTGCTTGCTTGCTAGATGAAGCCTGCACTGGTAAAGGCCTAATTTCCAACAGCTGCTCTTGGCAGGTAAGGCGGACACTGAAGTAGCTTCCCGGGCAGGACACTGACCCAATTCCCAGCCTGCCTTCCTAAATGAACTGAATCTCTGGATAACCAAGTAGTAAAATGAAGGAAGCATCTCTTTATAAATGTCTTCTAGCTAATCATTGAAAACAAGCTTTCAGAGTTAGAATATCACCATATTGCAACTCCAATGAAGTAGAGGATCTGAGCAATGGTTGCTGATACCACTAATGTAAAATCACCAAGCATTATTTTATATGCCTCCCCATAAGTAAACATCACACAACCTACAGTCTTGTCAAAGAGATCAAACCCAAGTCTGACTGTGCCCTTAGAGTTTGTTTCCAGTGTTAAGGACATCCAGTGGGTAGGGGAATGAATTGAATTCCACCATGAGTATGAAAATAGGCAAAATCCACATGACAAGAAACTCTGGGGATTAGAATGTTAGGGTTTTCTGCAGATAAATTGTAAGGATGAGGAAGAGATGGATGATAAACTGTAGAGTAAAAGAAAGTTTAAAGACCTAAGTTTTTAGACAAGTAAGCATACACACTGTAGTGTCAAAACGAAGCCCATCAAAACATAGAATGTGATTACCATAAAAATGAGAATATAGCTACTTTCTGAGTGAGGAGAGGGTTGACATTGGACCAGGGCAATGGATGACTCCTGGGTGGTTGGTAAAATTTTGTTTTTTTGACCTCTAGGGGTGGTTACAAGGATGTTAACTTTTTCAATATTTCACCAACCTATACATTTGTTTATGTAGTCTTATATATCGGTGTCTTTATGTAGTCTTATATATAGCTATATATAAAACTAGCAACTTGTGAAGTATAGTTAAAGCCATATTCTGAGGACAATTTGCAGTCTTCAATGTTTATATTAGCAGAGAAGTTAGATGAAAATTAGCAAATTCAGGTAGAAGAAAAGTAAAACATAGTAAAGGAAAGTAGAATGGAGGAAGTCATGAAGATAGGAACTGAAATTAGTGCAATAAAAACTGAAGAAAGAAGACCAATGAGGCCTTCAGGGCATCATCGAGAATTGTGAAACTGAAAACTGGCAACGTTAATCAAGAAAAAAGGAGAGATGGTATACAGGAATAACACAGCTACAGAAACAAACACTTGTTAATAGATAAAAGAAAAACTCTATACCAATAAAATTTGGAAATAGGTGACAGGGAAAGAGTCCTTGATGACATTACAAAAATTTTTCATAGTTCTTCCAAGAAAAAAAAAAGAAAATATGAATGTTCTTCTATTTAAAAAATTAAATATTTAAAGCTCTTCCTAAAAAGAAAATACCATGCCCAGACAAGTCTTCTATGGTTTTATAAGCTGTCTCTCATCACTTCAACTTAACATTTCATCAGAGGACTTACTTAGCAGGTAAGACGAGAATTATAAGTGAAACTTAGAGGTTTAGAAGGGAAAAGATGAAGTGAAAATATAGTTTGTAGGTGATGTGGCTTTCAATCAGAAACCTAAAATAATCTATAGGCAAATTACTAAAATTAATAGACTCATAAAAATATTTATATGTCTCTATAAATATATAAAAATCTATTGTGTTTAGATAGAGGTAGTATCTAATTACAATGATAAAAATACATTTATGATAAGATTTGAGGAAGCCTAACAAATAGCTTCTCTGTTCCTAACCTGAGATCTGAACCAGAGAACAGAATAGACAGACAGGAAAAATCCCAATAATCCAGTTAAAAAATGGTCAAAGGAACTGAATAGATATTTTTTCCAAAGAAAACATACAGATATGAAAAAAATACTCAACATCATTAATCATTTGGTAAATGCAAATCAAAACCACAATAGAATATCACCCCATATCTGGTGACATGGTTATTATTAAAAATTCAAGAGATAGCAAGTATCAGTGAGAGTGAGGCAAAGGGATCCCCTGTATACTGTTGGTGGAAATGTAAATTAATACAGCCATGATGGAAAACAGAATGGACAGTCCTCAAAAAATTAAAATAGAAAAATCATATGATCCGGCAGTCCTACTTCTGAGCATATATCCAAGGGAAATAAAATCACTACCTCAGAGAGATGTCTACACACTCATGCTCCTTGAAGCCAGGACATGGAAACAACCTGAGTGTCCATCCTCACATGAGTGGATAAAGAAAATATGATACACACACACACACACAGATGTACATGATCATCAGTCAGCCTTATAAAAAAGAAGGAACTTGTGTCATTTGTAGCAACACAATGCCTTGAGGATATCGTGGTAAGTGAAATAAGCCGGATATGAATAGAAGGATGCTGGGATGTCTCAAGGAAGTCAAAGCCATAGCAGCAGAGAGTAGAATGGTGGTTACCAGGGGTCAGAGTGAGGCAAAAGTGGAGATATTGGTTAAAGGTCAATAATAAATTTAATAAGTACTAGAGACTTAATGTACAGCTTGGTCACTATAGTTATCAATAATCTATGAAGTCCTCAAAATTTGCTACTAAAATAGATCACAAGTGCCCTCATTACACACATACAAACGCCACACAGTGGTAATTTTGTGAGGCTATGAGTATGTTAATTAGATTGATTTTAGTGGTCATTTCACAATGTTCATATTAAAACATCACATCATGTACCCTAAAGATACGCAATTTGTATCTGTCAATCTTCTGTCAATCCAACTGGAAAAGCAGAATAGGCAGATGGAGGCTTAACCATTTTTATTATCAGCAGCATTGATTTTGCAGAATGTGGCTTATGTCTGTGCGTAAGAGATTCATAATTCTAAATTCCAGAATCAGACAGCCTTCCCCAATGAATCATTGGCAGCACAGGAACACCAAAGCCGTCTTCTATAGGAAGGGTCATTCCTGTTAGGCTTTTGCGTGGCTTATAGTAATGGAGACCACATGTTCTGGAAGATCCTGTCCCAGGAGGATGGGAAGAGGAAGGAGCAAGGCATGAAAGCCAAGTTTATCCTTCCAAACCATTAATCAGATTATGCCTCTTCTTCTCCCCTAAGGTCAGAGTGAGTGAGGGATAGGAGAGAGGCCAGGATTGGTTCATAGGTGAAGTTACCTCTACATGGAGTTTTAAAAATGCCCCTGTGGACAGCAAAATCAGTGGATGCTCAGGTCCCTTATATAATGGCATAGTGTTTACATGGAACCTCCACATGTCCTCCTGTGTATCTTAAATCATCTCCAGACTATTTACAATACCTAATACTGTATAAACGCTGTGCAACTAGTTGTTTTACTGTATTGTTTAGGGAATAATGGCAAGAAAAAGAGTCTGTACAAGTTCAGTACAGATTGAGATTTTTTTTCCATGAGTACTTTGGCTCCTGATTGGTTGAATCTGTGATGCACAGTCTGCAAATACCAGGGCTGACTGTACTCAGAGTGGGGAAGGAGGTCTTCTTCTTCCTCCTCCGTTTCCTCAGCAAAACAGAATTAGCAATACCACCTCCCAAAGGCCACCCCTCTCAAAGGAATAGACTTAGTAAAACATATGAGGGATGTTTATGAAGAGAAGTATAAAAATTATTGAGAGAGATTAGGGAAGGTTTAGCTAAAGATACACAGCTGTTCACAAGAAAACTGAACACAGTGGAGTTGTTAATTTTCAAAGTCAATCTGTGAATTCAATGTAGTTCTAATAAAATTTTGAAGAGGGATTGTGAAGAACTTGATTAGCTGTTTCTAAAATGCAGATGGATTAGTAAGTATCACAAATAGCCAATATACTCCTGAAACTGTCGAGACAGACGGGTGTGACTGACCAAATCTAGTCTTACTAGAAGCTCTTGTAATTAAGACCGTGTGGTTTAGGTGTAGGGAAAGGGAAAAGCCCAAGGGTACAGAGTCTTATTTAAGAATTTTTTTCCACTCTCAAAGTTAAAATACTTTTTTCTACAATTTTTTTCCTAAAAATATAGTTTTGTTTTTCAATCAAATATCTACACTCATTTAGAATTTTTTCCCACATGGGTAACTAGTTGTTTCAGTGTCATTTGTTAAATGCTATTTCTTTTGTCACTTAATCTTCAATGTCAGCTCTTTATAGAGAGGGCCTTTAAAAAAGTTTTTTTAAATCAGATATGTGTGAATCTGTCTCTGGGCTCTCCATTCTGTTCCATTGAACTTTTTTCTTTGCCCTATACCTAAACCACACTGTCCTAATTTCAATTCTTATAAAAATTAGATTGGTGATCCTGACTACATTATAAGTAAAAAAATTTATTTCCTTCAGAAGACCCTGTGAGTAAAAATACAATTCACAAATTGTGAAAATATGGTTGCAACATGCTAACCAGTAAGTAACTAGCATCTAGTTTATATAACAAACTCCAGGAGTTAGTTAGAAAAAACTCTAATGAGTTTTCTAAGACAACTCATTAGAAAAAAGAGGCCAAAGATATGAACAAGCATTTCTTAGTGAAGAAACAGAACTGATCAATAAGCTGAAAAGATGTGCAGTGTCACAAGCGACGTCACCATTTGGTAGCACCTTACATCTGCTGTATTTGCAAAAGCTAACAAATCTTACAATGCTCAGTACTGTCAAGGAGGTGAAGCGGTGTGATACTCCTCTATGGCAGTTGGAAAGAGGTCGACACAAATACATTGGGAAACCCACTGACATTCCTGGCTATACATGAAGGCGTAAATCAATTACGATGTAGAAATTCCACACTAAGGTGTACTACCTACAGAATATGCACAGGTGCATCGGAACCAGGGACAAGACTATGTATGTGCCATGGTTTGAAACAGCAAAAACTGGAAACATTGCAAAACCTTTCAATACTAGAATGGTCAAATAAAGTGTAGTAAATAAATTGTAATGAAAGAGTATACCAAAATAAAAGTGGGTAATGACAGCTCTATGTACCAACATGGATGAATCACAAATTGAATAAAAAGCAAAAAGGTCACAAAAGACCACAGGAGGCCAGGTATGGTGAGGTACACCTCTAATCCCAGCTACTTGGGAGGTGGAAGTAAGAGGATCACTAACTGAGGGCATCCTGGGAAAAGGCATGAAGCCCTACCTGAAAGATAAACTAAAAAGAAAAATAAATGAATTGGCTTGAGTGATAGAACACTTGCCTAGCAAGCACAAGGCTCTGAATTCAATCCCATGTACTTCCAAATAAAAAAAATTAAAAAGAAAGGAATAATAATTCCTTTCTTCATGTGGCATGATTTAATTTACATAAATACAAAATTTGTTGTTAGGGGTCTATTGATACATAGAAAACAGATAAAGGAAAGGAAGAACATGACAAATTCAGATTGTGTCTGGGCCCGAGGAAGAAGAGAGACCCACACGGAGTTTTCAAGGTACTGATTGCTATGATCTGAATGCTACCTGCCTCCCTTTCCCCCCTGCATTCTTATGTTGGGACTTAATCTTCAACATGATGGTATCAAGAGACAGGACTTGTAAGAGGTGATGAGGCTGCAAGGACTGTGGCCACATGAATGGAATTAGTGTCTTTATAAGAGTCTTTTTGACTTGAGGAAGCCAGTTTACCCCTTCTGCTATGTGAGGACACATAGAAGAGGCCACCTAGAAGGAATGGGCCCCCGCTGGACACCTAATCTTCTGGTATCTTGATTGTAGACTTCTCAGTCTCCAGACCTGTGAGCAGAAAATTTTTTGTATTTGTATTTTGTTATGGCATCTGGAACAGATTAAGACCCTGGTTATGTTCTATATTTAAAACAAAGTATTGTGTGCATGTGTGTGCTTACCTAAAAATATTCTTTATACAGTACACAAATATATACATATAGTTATATTTTATCTAATGAATGAAATAATATTTCTCTGAAAAGGATATACTTATAAATTCAGAATAAAACTCGAGCAAATTACTTGGCATCTTCGATGAAATGTAAGACATGGTTTGTACAACAAATTTTCTCCTGGAGCAGAAAATTCTAAGGGGAGAACAGGCTGGGATGGAAACACAGTAGATTGAGACACAAAACAAAAGCATAGAATAAATTTGGAGGGGGTGATAAAATTTTAAGAATTATGGAAAATTAATATGCAATAATGGAATTTAAATCCATATTTGGAAGCAACGAGGAGATGATTTTATAGTTTAGAAACTGAATCAATAATGTAAAGAAGGCAGATGAACTAAGTCAGTGGTGTTTTGGTGGAGAGCCACCTCTATTGTTTGTCCTTGGCTGTCTTAAGGCTACAATGGCAGAGGTAACAGGTTGGCTCAGAGGTCTATAAAGTTTATATACTTTCTGCCTCTTTACAGGTAAGTTTGCCAAAACCTGGCTTAGACAATATGGGATTTGTTATCTTGCACATCACCAGTTCCAGAGGTCGCATTTGTGCAGGATTGAGTGAGTGGTCAGAGACATCATGGAGAACCCACATTTCATCTTTTCTTTCAGCCATTCTCAGTGTGTTGGCTACACTCCTGGCCATGCCAGAGGGCCAGGTCTGAGCGTCCAGAAAGAAAAAGGACTGGCTCTTTTTTGAGTGTCTCCTAAGGAATTAACACAGATGTTACAAACACTCTGTCCAGAGACTATTTCTCATTTTTTATTGCTGATGAGTGATCTGATTGATCAAAACTGAGTTCATAACTTACTATCTAAAGCATCATAGTTGACCTATACCAAGCAGGGTTAACAGGAATCATTTTGGGGAAGAAAAAATACTAGAAACAAAAGTGAAGTTCTGTGAGCATTTTTAAGCAGGGGGAAATGGCATTTGAATAGGCAATCAACAGCGCCATGCTGTGAGATTCAAGAACTATTGTTGGATGAATGAATGACAATGAAAGATCTAATTGATGCTTCTGAGAAAACAGGAAAAATGAACAGAAGAAATAAAGACGCCACACACACACACACACACACACACACAAATAGAAGAACCTTCTCTTGTTTTGAACAAGGACCAGAGAAGACAAGTTACAAAGGTTGATTGTGTTCCACTAGAGAAGAGAAACCGAGTAGATCGTTGGTACCCATATCTGTGGCTCCAAGGAGATCACAGGGGGGGAAAACTGCGCATGGGCAGGATGCATAGGATGCTTGAGTCGTTTTCCCACAGCGCTGCCCAATGTCCGCTGAAGACACGCTGCCTTTCAAAAAACGTAGGATTTTCACTTGATCACACATTGACTTTTACCTTGCGTTAGGGGCACTATTTACTTTGGAGGAAACACATTTTTTAGAAAATCTACAGCAGGGCAATACTCAGCAGTGCTCATACAAATATTTAAACCCAGCTGACGATAATGCAGGACTACTTCAGAGCGTCTCTGTATCCGCCCAGCATGCAAGGGAAGCTAAAAATTTTGATTTTGAAATTTCTTTTCATGTTTTAAAAAAATTATTTTTCACCACTCTTAGTCAAAAACGCCAATAATAAATCCTTGAATAAGGTAGGCTTACTGTAAAAAGAGATTCTTGGCTAGATTTTTCTGATTAAAATCTTGAATTACAGAATAAGGAAAGACATCCCCCCTCCCCCGCAAATGACTCAAGATGAAGCAATCTTCAGAGTTCTATTCTTCAGCATTGATGATAAGAAAGTTGAACAAAGTATATACTGGAAACAGTAAAGAAAAGCAACTCAATTTTAGCTACTCTGGAGGCAGAGATGAGGAAGATGGAGGTTCAAGGCCAGCCAGGGCAAATAGTTCATGAGGCCCTATCTCGAAAATACTCAACACAAAAAGGGGCTGGCTGAATGGTTCACATGGTAGAATACCTTCCTAGCAAGCTTGAGGCCCTGAGTTTAAACTCTAGTACCACCGAAAAACCAAACCAAAACCACACAAAAAAAACCCTCAAGAGCATGTTCTCAGCCAAATTGTCTTCCATGTGTGAAAGTAAAAGAAAACTATTTTCTGATATGCAGGCGTTCTGAAAATACGCCTACCTGTGTCTCCTTAAAAAATAATTTCTAAATTTATACTCTTACTGATCTAAAGATGAAGAAAAATCAAGTGCTGGATATTGAAGACATGGTAAAAAAGAGTCTGAAATTTGGTGTTTATCAAATTCTATGATAGCAGCTGTCATCAGGGAGGTGACAAAGTACCCTCACTACAGGGGAAGTGACCTTTAGCCTCCTTCTGCCATCCCAACTAATAATAATGTATAGCACAGACAGCCCTGTAACTCAAGAACTGTCAGGGAACAGTGTCTTCAACCCAGGCTCCAAGGTGGAATCACCCAGAGAACTTTTAAAAGACATCAATGTTTAGGAGGTTCTGATTCTTGGGAAGGTAGGGGCCAAAGCATGAATGGCGTTCTTTTTTTCTTTTTTTTTTTTTAGTGGTACTGGAGTTTGAACTCAGGGCTTTGCACTTGGTTAGGCAGGAGCACTACCACTTGAGCCGTGCCTGCAATCCTTTTTAAAGCTCTGGTTATTTTGGAGATAGGGTTCCACTATTTTTTCCAGGCAGGCCTGGACCATGGTACTTTATGCTTCCCACCTTCACTAGTTTGACACGCTTCTGCCCCCAGACCTCAGCTTTTTTTCCATTCAGATGGGGTCTCGCAAATGTTTTTTTTACCAGCTGGCCTTGAACCGTGATCCTCCTGCTCTCAGTGTCCAGGTAGCTAAGATTAGAGGCATGAGCCACTGCTAACATAGTTTCTCAAATGATTAGAATGTGTAGCTGGGGTCGAAGGCTGAATTAATTTGCCAGGGCAGCTGTGCACCATACACTGAGTTGCTTAAACAACAGAAACTTGTTGTCTGAGATCTGGGGGCTGGAAGACTGAGAACAAGGTGTGGGAAGGGTTGCTTTCTTCTGAGGCCTCTTTCCTTGATGTGTATTTGGCTATCTTCTGTCCGTGTCTTCCCGGGGTCTTCTGTCTGTACTTGTCTGTGTCCTATTTGTCTCTTTTCTAAGGACAATCGTCATCTTGGATTAGGATCCACCCTAACGAATGACCTCATTTTAATTGCCTCTTTAAAGATATTATATCCAAATATGGTCACATTCTGAAACACTGGAGTGTTAAGGTCTTCAACATATGAACCCGAGGGAGGGGAAATTCAGCCTATAACAAAATCTTTGGCTCTTTGATCCTTAAGGAGCAGGACAGATGAGGAAGAATTTATTAAATGTTAGGAATCTGACTGAAGCATAGAGCTAATGGTGTGGTCTGCCTCTCGGGATCAGCGAATCTGAGTAGTTCTACCATTCCATAGTGACACACTTTTGGCCTTTATCACAAGGCTGATGAAAGGACTAGAACTGACTGCCACCTCTGCCTACAATCTCTAAAGCAAGTAGCCCTAGACTCTGGGCAGGAAGCAGAGTTGGGGTGTGGGGGTGGTCTTTGCCTTCTGTGGGTCAGGTTCACCCACTCCTGCTCCCATCCTGTTCTGCTGTTGAGATGGAGCAGCTCAGCAGGTTTTCACTCCATCCTACCTTGTTCTGCTCAGGGCTTTGACACCATGCCCTGAGGCTGGTACTCTTGTGTACTCTTCTTCTATGCCTTAGACCAACACTACTTGACATCAAAATAATAAGTATAGAGCCAGTTGGGCTGGAGATTAGGTGGAAAGTGAAGACAGTTGGCTGTGTGACTCACTGTCAGCCCAAAGCTCTAGATTGTCTTTAGCAGAACCGCCTGGTCCAACTTGATGCCCTTGGGTTCTTCCCTGGCATTTGTGGTAAAAAAGGGAAAACGAGCTTCAGTAACTTGTTCATTCGTTGCTGAATGCCCACTCTGGTCTAGGTACTGCTGTGGGGTGGAGGAGTAAAAAAAAATAGAGAAGATATCTGTCCTTATGGATTGATATGGGAGACAAAATGAAATAATCACACCAATACATGTAATAATTATGAAATGTGGTAAGTGACACGAAAGGCAAAAGCAGGTAGGCAGAAGTAGGATACGGCCCATATTAGGAAAGGGCACTCAAGCCACTGAAGAGGAATGTCGTGAACATGATGCCTGGCATACAAAAGGCACCCAACATATAGATTTTGAATGATTGCTACTTCTGTCTTTTCAATTAATTCAGCAAATATGTATTGGAACCTCCTTTGTGCTGGGTTAGATTCCAGATGGCAGAGATACAGCAGTATCTCCTTGTAGAAGACACAGCAGAAGAACAAAACAAATAAGTGAGCTGTTTTGAAGTCTGTCAGGAAAGTAATGCATGGAAAGTGGGTAGATGATATTGGGGAGGGGATTTAAAATAAGGTGGACATATTTCTTTGAGATATTTGAACAAGATTTGAAGTGGGAGCAAGAAAAAAAAATCAATGTTCAAAGGGAAGAATTGAGACAGTTAAGGGGAAGTTGAGGCTCAATTTAGATGAGAAGAAATAAGAGAAGATATTACTTTCTGTTCAAATTTCTAGGCTCAGAGATAATTCATCCTAAATGACTTAAAATGTATATGGGATTATTCCTACTGTAATGGAGACACATAATAAATATTCTTAAAAAATAGGAAAAGATAGATTCTAGTGCTGAGGAACTGGTTAGATTTCTTTGTGACCTTGACCTTGACAGAATTCTGGAACATATTGACAAGCAGAGGTTTGTAGCATTTGGACAGGGAAGTAGTTATTGGTACCCAAATATCCCCAATTATGTAATGTGTTCCTAACATCCCTACATGGTGTATGTGTGTGTGTGTGTGAGAGAGAGAGAGAGAGAGAGAGAGAGAGAGAGATGCATGGATTCCATTGTCAACTGACTTGCAATTCTTTATAGAATGTCACTTTAAGCAGATATATATACACTGCACATTAGTGTACTAAAGGCTCTGAAGTAAATGAAGCAGTTTAATTTTGTTTAACATGAACTACTCCTTAACAAATACAAAGCCTATTATTTGGCAGAAGTGTTCTATAAAACACGCTTGTAGATGCATGATTAGGAAGAAAGGATCAAAGACAGGATTAGAATGTGAAAGAATTAGACCAGGCAGTGGAAGTTCTGGGAGCAAGACTGGGCTAGACTACGTAAGCAACATCAGCTCTCTGCTGTAACTAAGAAGAGCTTGGGGTGAGTGGTGTGGTGGGAGCAAGGCAGCACAAAAGGGCAGTGGGAGAGCAGGCCAGTATGAGGGCCAGCACAGATCCAATAAGACCAAGTCATTCCAAACTCAACTAATTTTCTTTGATGGGTTTATTGAACCTACAGATCCAGATAGTGGTATAGACACAGCACCTTTTGACTTCAGAAAAGCATTTGACAATGTTTCTTTTAATATTCCTAAGAAAAGGATGGATGAAAATAGGTTAAATGATAGTACAAATATTCCCTCGTAATGGTTAATCCAATAATTACTATACAGCATTGACTGGTGGACTAATAATATCAAAAGTCTCTTGATATCTTCTAGGAGGAGGAGGTACAGAGCAGTGGAAAAGACCATAGTCTCTAGAGCCAGCCTGCCAGGCTTCAAGTCCTACCTCTGCCATTTACTTGCTGAATGACTCTGGGGAAGTTACTTAATCTCTCTGGGTTTCAGTTTCCTAATCAGTAAAAGGTAGCTGCTAAATATATCTACATATTAGGATTAATATGAAGACTAAATGTATAATTTCATAAGAAGTGTTTGGTAGTACCCCGCACATGGTAAGCAAAACATGTTAGCTTCTATTCTGCGAGGTCTTGTTATGCATGTGTGTGTGTGTGTGTGTGTGTATTTAGTCTTGGGCTTGGATTAAGACATAAGTCACTTTCTTCCCTCAGCTGGGAGGGATGGATGATATGTTAGACGACAAAGTTAAGATTCAAAAATATTTCAATAGTCTGAATGCAGCCTCTAAATTGTGAAGATAAAAACTTCAGAAGAAAAGGTCAAAGATCTGCTCTATACTTCAAAGCATAGCAAAGTCTAGGGTGAGTGAAAGTGACAGAAAGCAGTTAATGTGGAAAGAGGGAACCTGCAGGCAGATCTGAAAGTATTACGATTGTCTCGTGGCTCCACTGTCCTCTGTACCCAGCAGAGTACATGCAGATTTTCCTCCTGCCTGGGAGCTCCTGGCACACCTGCAAGGTGTCCCCAAGTGGGAGTACATCCTGTGGGGTGCCTGAGTAGGGATGAGTCCAGTGATCCCATCACCTGAGGGACAGCTTCAGAAATGGAGCTGTGTAGCCCAAAGAAGGGGAAGACTTCTAGGAGCCTGACAACTTTTAAACATATTTGAATGCCTGTTAGGGAGAGGAAAGATCTGACATGACCCTTGCAGGGTGAAGATGATTGGAGTTCCAGGGAAGCAATTTGGGTTAAACATGGAAATACGCTAATAGATTGAGGCTTGGGCTTCAAGTCTCCCTAGTTATTGGAAGTCCCCCTGAAGGGGTGAAGAGGCTCCCCGTCTAGTGGGACTGGTGACAAGGACATTCCTGCATGGAGAGGAGGGTTTTTGTAGTTGACCTCCAAGGACCTTGCTGTCTCTGAGACTTGCCATCCTGTGAATTGGGTAGGTTTGGGAGACTTTTCTTAAAATGACAGAGTTTATGTCTGGAGGGAAATGGGTGTGTTTGTGCACATTTGGGAATTGGTCTCCTGATTCCAGACAGGTGGCAGTGAGAGAAACCATTACTCACCTCACACCCCACCCCACTCACCTCTAGCTCATCTCTTTTTACAGTATGGAAAATGCCTTGGAGCCAAAACCATTTTTGGAGAAAGTAAAAGAGAAGTGAAACAAGAGTGCTGCTGTAGGAATAGGAAGGGAACACTTGTTGGAGAGTTTCATTTTCTCTCTCTCTCTCTCTCTCTCATATTCTAAGCAGCTTGGCAGCAGACCCACTGGCTTCTATGAGCTGCAGTGTGAGTTTCCAAGCATCATAAGCAGATGTTTCAGAAATCTAAACAGGCTGTCTTTTTCAAGTGAAGAACGAAGAGCTGTTTTCAACTAATGTGGCAATCCATTTCAATTAAGTATTTTAAAAGACTCTGTGTTGGTATAAAGAGCAGTTTTAACTCCATGGCCTGACCATAGCTTCTTCATAAAGATGATCAGAACTCCTGTGTTATTGCAATTTGGGACCACAGACAGCTGGTGGAGGAAGAAGGCCCAGGACTTTTCGGCCATTCTCTCTTCTCTCAGGGTAGATTTAATAAGGCTTCTGTGTCCCTGGCCTAAGTGATAACACAGTTAATCAGGAAAATAGGATCCAGGTCTTCAAGAAGTTTCTAGATTGGCAAATGGTCTTCCTTGTGTGGAGTGACTTGAGAATACTCTGAGATGATTAACAGATCTGCAGGTTGCTGCTGGCAGGGATGGATACACACCACGCATGTGGCCTTGCACGTCATGTAGAATGACTTATATTATGGCAGCTTCTTAGGAAACCCAATTACAGAGAGGGTAGGTTGCAAAGTCTGTTTTATAAATCTCAAACCTCCGTAGCTAACATGATTGCCCTAGTTGGCCTCTGTTCCTCAGGAGGCAGTTACCAAAATGGAACTTGGTATGTACTTCCTGGCAGCAGAATGTGTGTATCTTCCACTTAGACTTGGCTAGGAATGCAAAGTAAGTTTAGTTCAGACAACTGCATACAGCAATACTGGTTAGTTTGTGCTCAAAAGCTGAGTTGGTATACATTGTCATTCAACATCCCTTTAAATTTTTTTATAAAGTTTTTTGGTGGTTTTGGGGTTTGAACTCAGGGCCTTGAGTTCTCTACCACTTGAACCGTACCCTAGCCTCTTTTACCTTAGGTATTTTTCCAACAGAGTCTGACATTAATGCCTGGCCCAGCCTGAACCATGGTCCTCTTATTTACGCTTCTTACAGTAGGCACGTTCCACCACACCCATCTTCTCATTGGTTGAGATGGAGTCTCTCAAACTTTTTTGCTTGGGCTGGCAAAAAACTGTGATCCTCCCAATCTCTGTCCCTTGAGTAGCTAGGATTATGAGTGGGAGCCACTGCGTCTGGCTTCCTTTTTTGGGTTTTTGTTTTTTTTTTTGAGTCTCTTTTATGGCTAATATCTGCTAAGTGGCACCTGATTGCAAGTGACATCTTATTCTCACAGAGAAGTTAGACTTATGAATAAAACTTCCAATATGCTAGATATAAAGAATTAACTGATTGCTGTTTTCCAGTTTTCCCTAGAACAGCTTTGTTTACCAAATGTTTCAAATAGAACCTTCAAAGTGTCCTATTTTTTTTAACCTCTAGTAAGTACACAGTGATTTAAAACAATAAAAAAAAAAAGGACCAAAAAAGGGAAAACACCCCAAACAATGACAGGAATTGATCAGCACAGTATTTTATTTAGCGATGGGAGAATGACGAATTTGTCTCTTCTTTTCTGGTGGTGATTATCCATCTGAAGGGCTCTGTCATTACTTATCCAGTCCTCCTGAGCCTCACCACCACCATTACTCTCCACCTAGCCAGTGGTCTTAACCCTGAAGGCTTCCTCCTGTGTCCCTTACATGAACTAAGGGATAAGAAAAGGATGTTGTTTTGGTTAACCGGTGACACGTGAGCATTATGTTTTGTTAAAGACTGCACTATTGGGCAGCACTTGCCTCTCTTTTTTCCCTCATGACCTTCATTTCTTCCGAGGGTGTTAGGACCAGTCTCGGGGTCAGGTTGTACATGTGTTGTCTTAGTGTCTGCTGGTCCGTCTTCATTCTACAGGAACCTTCCACCTGAATGCTGAGTATACATGCTCAGGGAGGACACACTCACTATCTGCTTCCTTCCCCTAGAACTTTTCCCCTTAGTTAATGAGCTGTCTGCCACCTCAATTTCTTTACTCCTGGCTATCTGTCTGCACAAGAGAATCAGTTATCAAAGTGAAAGAGGGCTTTGGTGGAGAGTGGTCCAAATGTGAGACCCTTTGGGTCCAGTTGTTTTATTTGTAAAATAGATTGAAGTAATTTAATGGGTGCAGAGATTCTGAAAAAATAGCAAAGAACTACAAAAATACAAAGTATTTTTATGAAACGTGCTTCAAGAATTTTGCAATGGCAAGATGTTTCTTGCCAACTTTGCGTTATTGAGGAAGCTTGGAATCACTCTTGACTCCTCCTTTATCAGCTGTATCTAATCTTTCACCCAGCCCTGTTGATTTGCACTGTGGTATCTGGTGTTTTTCTTCTCACCATCACCACCATAGTTCAGGTTCTCATTCCTTCACTCTACCTCCCACCCCATTCTCCTCTTGACTTCCCACACACAACGGAGTGCAGCTCCTGCCTCACTCCTCAGAAGACCACTGCCTGCCCACTACCAATGCTAGAAAATCCTACTCAGTTTCCTGGCACCCAGCACCACATATTTCTCAACCCCCTTCTCACCAGCTCAACTCTCCTTACTCATTAGCATGTATTCCCCACTCTTTGAAAGAAAATAAATTCCCCTCTGCACAAATGCAATTTCAGCTGTCTGATTTTCATTTCTTTAACCCCTTCTATAAACACTGATTGTTTTTCTTTTTTCTGTGCCAGGCATTGTGCTCTGTGTTCTTGAATCAAAGCTTGGTAAGACATGGTCCTTATTCCACAGGCAGTGCTGTGGAAGAGGAAAGATCTGGGTTTGAATCTTGACCTTGACATTTACTAACTATGTGGTCTTGATAAGATGCATGTTTTTCCACCTCAGGTCTTTATCTGATGGAGTAAGGAGTAAATGAAATGATGTGCCTGGCCCACATAGTTGATCTCCTCTGCATGGTAGTGTTATTATTATCACTGCTATTATTAATAAGCCAGGTCAGTCACCACCTGGAATTCAGCTAAGGCAGGAAAGAAAGAGCTGGTGAGCTCCTGGGATGGAGAAAAAGACCACATTTGAGAGCATGCGTGAAATACCCCCTGTCACATCATGAAATAATTGAGAAGAATTTGGTGGGGAGACAACCAATTTATTTGTGTATCAGGCCCTATTGTGACCAGCCTGACTTGGGGGAGCACAGCTATGCTGAAAACAATGGCCACTCTCCTTGTCATCTGCCTGGTCACCTGTCTCTTTTTTTCCTTGCACCTTTACCTACATTTAGAGTGTTTCCATTTTTACTCTTTATACTTCTTTTTTTCTTTTTGGCAGTATTGGGATTTGAACTCGGGGCTTCATGCTTAGCAGGCAGGTGGTCTAACACTTGAGCCACTCCACCAGTCCTTTTTTAGGTTGAGTATTTTTGAGATAGGGTCTCGAGAACTATTTGCCTGTGCTGGCTTCAAACCACGATCCTTTAGATCTCTGCCTCCTGAGTAGCTAGGATTACAGGAATGAGCCACCTGAGCCCAGCTATTTTATATTTCTGATTTTACTATGAAAGAGTAGATTCTGCCTGCTATACATTGTAACTCTTATTTTTTTCCCTAGGAGATTTGTAAGCTCCTAGAAGGCTGGGACTATTTCACTAAAATACGTTTCTCCTGCAATGTTAAATAGAAGGTACTCTAAAGGTATGTTATATAGATCTGCATTGAACATCAGTGTACCCCCTTATCTTATAGTTCCAAACTCAGCCCACAGCCTAAATCCTTCATAAACTTCATCTTCCACTGTTCTCCAGGGCTACTTTAGAGGCTCAGTCTTCTCATGGTCCTGGGAAAACATAACACCTATTGCCTTCTTGTGGTGATGTAGAAAATTCCACACACTGTGGAGCCAAGGACACTAATGTGTGAATGTCAGCTCTTTACTGGAAGTATGTGTGCAAAAGAACATGCTTCACAAGCTCCCTGGGATCCCATCTCATTTGTAAAAGGGGAATTAAAAAATGTGAAAGTTTCTGTGAAGTACTTAGAACAGAATAGGTGATTTATAAATGTTCCACTTCCTCTGAGGTCCTCACCTCTTCTGGAAAGGCCACTTTTCTCTCTGCATGCCTTACCTACTCACTTCTCCTTTTTAGAGGATGTAACCACATCCTATATCTTCCTTTATCACTTGCCTCATATGGAGTCCTTGGTACATCCTGCCCTGTATTTTTTATAGACTTTGAAAAACTTATTTTCTGTGGTTACAATGTTACATAACTAAATATTATTCCCCTTTGAGACAAGAATTATTATTTTTTAAATTTTATTTTATTTTTTATTGTTGTTGTACTGGGGGTACATTGTGACATTTACCGAAGTTCTTAACATATATCACAGTTGAATTCACTTCCTCCATCATTCTCCTTTATCCCAGTCCTGGAACAGTTTCAACAGGTCTCATTTTTCCATTTTCATACATGAGTACACAATATTTCCACCACATTCACCCTCCTACACCCTTTCCTTACATCCTCCCCCTCCCACTGGTACCAACCCCCAGATAGACCTGTTTTACCTTCCTGTTTTCTGTTTTTGAAAAAATACTTTTTTGTTTAAGATAGCTATACAGGGTGCTTCCTTGTGACATTTCTATGTGTATATGTCTTATAGTCAGAATTGGCTCTTGTCCTCTATTTTTCTCCTTTCTACCTGGTCCCCTTCTTATAGTGATTTCAATAGGTTTAGTAGGAACTAATATAGTAATCTTAAACTGGCAGAGGCCACTATGTGAAGGGGACTAGGAATCAGTGAAGAGGTCTGGTAGAGATGAACCAATTTGGGTTGTAATACATATATGCATGGAAACAACACAAAGAATCTCCTTATCTCAAACTAGCAAAAATGCCATGTTTTTCTAATTATTTTTTAATTTCTCTTCAACAAAATTGGAGAACAAGAGGGCAGATGGAACAGGCTCTGCCCAGAGGCAGATGAAGTGGGGAGATGGTCCAAATAGTGTATACACATGCAAGTAAATGTAAAAATGATAAAATTAAACTTAAAAAGAAATCATGAAAAAAATTGTGTATTCACTCTTATATAGAAAGTATATCAACAATCAGATCCAACATGTCAACTAGGTTGCAGAAACAGACAGTGTGAGCTCCGTGAATCAAAACCCTTGCTGAGACACTGGAGCCACACTTGGTGGAAATAAAGCACCAAGGAGAATCAAAACTTCGACACCCTGAACCCCTAGCCTGTAGAAAGCTTCTCCATGCCATGTTACACTGAGAAAACAGGTGGGCTATCACTGCCTGCAGATGCAAGCTCCAAACCTGCTTTGGAGACATCTGACAGACCAAACAGGTGAGTACCAAGTATCATGTGGTATTCCCCCAGCCACCCCTGGGATAAACCAGCATAGCCCCCTGGACAGACTGACCCCTGCCTCACCAAAAAAAAAAAAAAAAAAAAAAAAAAAACAAAAAAAACAAACTGAACAGTAAACAACGAACTGAAAACTAGCACACAGTAGAGGGGGTGGGAATGCTGAAAGTGCACTGGAGAAGAGAGGAAGGCAAGAAGCTGATCTCTTTGTGAACTGTCAATACGAACTATCAGTAAACAAATGCTGGAAAGGCAGGAGGGCTGGCAGTGGGCAGGTAATAAGCCGCTGCCTGAAGTAGGGCAGGTAGCAGACCACAAAGCTCATCTCTTGAGCCAGTGAGCAACACCCAAAGTCAAATGGCTCTGCAAAATTGAAAAACAATCAGCAAACCATCACAACACACTGACAGCAGGGGGCTGGCTGATGGATCACTGACCTTGTCCCAGAGAAAGGGTGTGAGGCAAAGAAACAAGACCCCAGTAAACCAAAACAGTGAAAACCCAACTCCAAAGCAGGACAGCTGGTGGCTACAGAGCTGATTCTGGAACTTGAGGACAACATACAAACTTAAACTGCTACACCTCACGGAGGGAAGAGCTGACCAAGCAGCTGCTGCTGAAAGACTGAAGGAAAAAAAACACTACCCACAAGCTAACCACCTGGCAAGACTATGACAGAGTTTCTGCTTAAATACAAACACCAGGACTGGATGGTGGAGGAGTAACACCAGAACTTAAACTAAGACTGAAATTCTATTGTTCCTGAACCTGGAGGGTTTTTTGTTTTGTTTTGTTTCTTGTTTGTTTGTCCATCTCTCCCCATTGATTTCTTTGGGGTTTTTTTGTTGTTTGCTTGTATGTTTTATTATTGTGAATTAGTTAATATGAAATTATACCCAGACCAGGGACAGAAACAGCACACACACACTTTGCTAAAAACCCAATACAGCTGCAAAACAAAATTAAACCAAGGGAAAGAAAACAGGTGACTGAAACCACCAACTAGCCTATCAAGAACATAGTTACACAGTACCAAGTGGAGTGATGGGAAGAAGAAAAAGGGATGGAAAACATTCTTCCCCCTAAAATAATTTAATACAAGATTCAGAGGGAAATGAAGAAAATGGATACCCAGTTCCAGACTCCAACAAAATGAAGATAAACTATGCCAAGGAACCCAACGAAACCCACAAGGACACTATGAAAGAAGAAATCCTGCAAGTAATCAATGAATATTTCATAGAGATGTTACTAGACATGGTCAACCAAAACATAAAAGAGGCACTCAAGAAATTTCAAGACACCAAAATTAAAGAATACAAGAAGACATGGAAACAAATAAATGAACTCATAGGACCCCTAAAAAAACACCAAAGTGAAACAGAGAGCACTATAAATAGAGAGAGGAATGAATTAAAGATGAAAATAGACAATATTAAATATTCAGTGACCCATGATATGGAAAGCCTGAGAAAAAAGAATGAAACAGGAACACAAAACACAATGGAAGACCACTCCAGCAGACTAGAACAAGCAGAAGATAGAATTTCAGAACGTGAAGATAAAATGGAAGTTAAAGGAAAAACTGAAGAGCTATTAGTCAAATAACTCAAGACCTGTGAAATAAATATGCAAGAACTCACTGACTCTATCAAAAGACCAAACCTGAGAATCATGGGCATTGAAGAAGGAGAAGAGGTGCAAGCAAAAGGAATTCATAATATATTCAATAAAGTAATAACAGAAAATTTCTCAAATCTCAAGAAAGTTATGCCCATTCAGGTACAGGAAGCCTCCAGGACACCAAACAGACTTGACCAACATAGAACTTCCCCATGACATATTATCATTAAATCCACAAAGCACAGAGAATAGAGAAAGACTATTGAAGGCTGTAAGAGAGAAAAAACAAATAACATATAAAGGTAAATCCATCAAAATCACAGCAGATTTCTAAACAGAAACCTTAAAAGCAAGAAGAGCATGGAGTGAGGTCTTCCAGGCACTGAATGAAAATAACTTCAACCCTAGGATATTTTACCCAGCAAAACTATCATTCAAAAATAGATGGAGCAATAAAAGTCTTCCACAATAAGCAGAAACTAAAACAATATATGACCACAAAGCCACCACCACGAAAGATTCTCCAAGGAATTCTGCGCACAGAAAATGAAAGCAAACAAAACCATGAGAGGACAGGCAGTACCAAACCACAGGAAAAGAAAAGGCAAGAAAGTAGAGATTAACATTGATTCAGCTGCACACAATCAAACACTTAAACAACAAAACCAACTAAATGACAGGAATCACCACATACCTATCAATATTAACACTGAATGTTAACAGACTTACCTCCTCCATCAAAAGACACTGCTTGGCAAACTGGATTAAGAAGGAAGATCCAACAATCTGCTCTTTACAGGAGACCCATCTCATCGACAGAAACAAGCACTGGCTTAGGGTGAAAGGCTAGAAGAAGATTTACCAAGCCAATGGCTCCCCAAAACAGGCAGGGGTAGCAATACTTATCTCTGACAAAGTAGACTTCAAACTTACATTGATCAAATGAGATAAAGAAGGACACTCCATACTGATAAAAGCAGAAATACACCAAAAGGAAATAACAATTATCAACTTATATGCACCCAATTTCATCAAACATACTTTGAAGAACCTAAAAACATATATAGACTCCAACATGGTGGTAGTGGGAGACTTTAATACCCCCCTATCACCAATAGATAGGTCATCCAAACAAAAAATCAATAAAGAAGTTTTAGAACTGAATCATACCATAGATCAATTGGACCTAGCTGATGTCTACAGAACACTTCATCCAACTTCTGCACAATATACATTCTTCTCAGCAGCCCATGGAACCCTCTCCAAAACTGATCATATCTTAGGGCACAAAGTAAGTCTCAGCAGATATAAGAAAATAGAAATAATCCTGTGCATTCTATCTGATCACATTGCATTAAAACTAGAACTCAACAACAAAAAAATCAGCAGAAAATATGCAAACAATTAGAAGCGGAAGAACACATTGCTCAATGATCAGTGGTTCATTGATGAAATAAAAGAGGAAATTAAAAGATTCCTGGAAGTTAATGAAAATGAAAACATGACCTACCAGAACCTATGGGACATAGCAAAGGCAGTCCTAAGAGAAAGTTTATAGCCATGACTGCATATATTAAAAGGACAGAAAAATCTCAAATCAATTACCTAATGTTACATCTCAAATTCCTAGAAAAACAAGAACAAGCAAAACCCAAAACAAGCAGAAGGAGAGAAACAATAAAAATAAGACCTAAATTAATGAAACAGAAACAAACAAACAAAAACCATACAAAGAATCAACAAAACAAAAAGCTGGTTCTTTAAAAAATAAACAAGATTGACAGACCCCTAGCAAACCTGACTAAAATGAGGAGAGAAAACACTCAAATCAGTAAAATCAGAAATGCAAAATGGGAGATAACAACAAACACCATGGAAATCCAGGGAATCAACTACTTTGAAAACCTATATTCTAATAAATTTGAAAATCTTGAAGAAATGGACATATTTCTAGATACTTACGACCATCCAAAATTGAACCAAGAGGATATTAATCACCTGAATAGATCTATAACACAAAATGAAATCAAAGCAGCAATAGTCTCCCAAAAAAGAAAAGTCCAGGACCTGATGGATTCTCTGCTGAATTCTATCAGACATTTAAAGAAGAGCTAACACCAACTCTCCTTAAACTTTTCCACAAAATAGAAAGGTCAGAAACACTGCTTAACTCATTCTATGAAACCAGTATTACACTCATCCCAAAACCAGACAAAGACACCTTTAAAAATTTCTTTTATTCATATGTGCATACAATGTTTGGGTCATTTCTCGCCCCTTCCCCCTGCCTCCTCCCTTCTCCCCACCTTTTTCCTCCCCCCTCCCCCCCTTGCTACCAGGCAGAAACTATTTTGCCCTTATCTCTAATTTTGTTGAAGAGAGAGTATAAGCAATAATAGGAAGGACCAAGGGTTTTTGCTAGTTGAGATAAGGATAGCTATACAGGGAGTTGACTCACATTGCTTTCCTGTACATATGTGTTATAGTCTAAATTAATTATTCTCGAACTAACCTTTTCTCTAGTTCCTGGCCCCCTGTCACTTTAAAGTTTCTTTATTAGTTCCTTTGCATTGAGGACATCAAATGCTATCTTGTTTTTTTGGGGTTTCTTGCCTATTCTCATACCTCCCTTGTATGCTCTCGCCTCATCATGTGATCAAAGTCCAACCCCCTTGTTGTGTTTGCCCTGGATCTAAAGTCTGTATATGAGGGAGAACATACAATTTTTGGTCTTCTGGGCCTGGCTAACCTCGCTCAGGATGATGTTCTCCAGTTCCATCCATTTACCTGCAAATGATAAGATTTCATTCTTCTTCATGGCTGAATAGTATTTCATTGTGTATAAATACCACATTTTCTTAATCCATTCATCAATAGTGGGTCATCTTGGCTGTTTCCATAACTTGGTTGCAATAAACATGGCTGTGCAAGTGCCTTTGGAGTAACCTGTGTCACATGATCCTATATCTTAAAGACCCAAAAACTCTACCCTACAATTCCTAGATACCATAAACAGCTATAGCAAGGTGGCTGGATACAAAACCAACTTACAAAAATCATTAGCTTTTTTATATACCAGCAATGAAAACTTGAGAAAGAATATATGAAAACAATTACATTTACAATTGCCTCGAAAAAATCAAATACCTAAGAGTAAACTTAACAAAGGATGTGAATGACCTCTACAAGGAGATGGAGAAAGACTACAGAAGGTGGAAAGATCTCTTGTGCTCATGGATTGGTAGAATCAACATAGTAAAAATGTCTATACTACTAAAAGCAATCTACATGTTTTTAATGCAATTCCCATCAAAATCCCAATGACATTCATCATAGAGATTGAAAAATCTACCCTAAAGTTCATTTGGAAACACAAGAGACCACAAATAGCCAAGGCAATACTCAGCAAAAAGAGCAATGCTGGAGGTATCACAATATCTGACTTCAAACTATATATCAATAGCAATAAAATTACATGGTACTGGCACAAAAAAAGACATAAAGACCAGTGGAACAGAATAGAGGACCCGGATATGAATCCACACAGCTATGCCCACCTTATTTTTGACAAAAGCACTAAAAACATATGATGGAGAAAAGACAGCCTCTTCAACAAATGTTGCTGGGAAAAGTGGTTGTCCATCTGTGAAAAACTGAAACTAGATCCATGTCTATCACCCTGTATTAGTATCAACTCAAAGTGGATCAAGGACCTTAATATCAGACCCAAAATTCTGAAGTTAGTATAGGAAGGAGCAGGAAACACTCTAGAAGTAATAGGTATAGGCAAAGACTTCCTCAATAGAACCCCAGCAGCAACTAAGAGAAAGGATGACTAAATGGGACTTCATAAAATTAAAAAGTTTCTGCACAACAAAAGAAATGGTCTCTAAACTGAAGAGACCACCCACAGAGTGGGAGAAAATATTTGCCAGCTATACATCAGACAAAGGACTGATAACCAGAATGTACAGGGAACTCAAAAATCTAAACTCTCCCAAAATCAATGAATCAATAAAGAAATGGGCAACTGAACTAAACAGAACTTTTCAAAAGAAGAAATTCAAATGGCCAAAAACACATGAAAAAATGCTCACCATCTCTGGCCATAAAGGAAATGCAAACCAAAACCACACTAAGATTCCACCTCACCCCTGTTAGAATAGCCATCATTAGCAACACCACCAACAACAGGTGTTGGCGAGGATGTGGGGAAAAAGGAACCCTAATTCACTGCTGGTGGGAATGCAAGCTGGTGCAACCACTCTGGGAAACAATATGGATTCTTCTTAAAAATCTAAACATAGATCTGCCATATGATCCAGTTATCCCACTACTAGGGATATACACAAAGCAATGGATCTCAGGATACTCCAGAGGCACCTGCACACCCATGTTTATTGCAGCACTATTCACAATAGCCAAGTTATGGAAACAGCCAAGATGCCCCACTATTGATGAATGGATTAAGAAAATGTGGTATTTATACACAATGGAATTTTACTCAGCCATGAAGAAAAATGAAATCTTATCATTTGCAGGTAAATGGATGGAACTGGAGAACATAATTCTGAGCGAGGTCAGCCAGGCTCAGAATACCAAAAATTGTGTGCTCTCCCTCATATGTGGACTTTAGATCTAGGGCAAATGCAGCAGTGTTGTTGGATTGGGTCACACGCTAAGGGGAGAGCACATATGGGAGGAATGGGATAGATAGGAAACTCAAAACTTGAAAGTGTTTGATGTCCCCACTGCAGAGGAGCTAATACAATAACCTTAAAGTGACAGAGGTCAATATGGAAAGGTGACCAGGAAGTAGTGAAGAGGTCTGGTAGAGATGAACCAATTTGGGTTGTAATACACTTGTGCATGGAAGCAATGCTAAGAATCTCTCTGTATAGCTATCCTTACCTCAATTAGCAAAAATGCTTTGTTTTTTTTATCACTGCTTATGTCTTCTCTTCAACAAAATTGGAGAAAAGGGCAGAACAGGTTCTGCCTGGAAGTGAGAGGGATGGGGGGAGGGGGAGGGGGTGGAGACCAGGGGGAAGAAATGACCCAAACAATGTATGCACTTATGAATAAATTAATGAAGAAAAAAAAAGAAAGTTGATCAGATTAAAAAAAAAGTACATCAACCATTTTCACTTTAATTTCCTTCTTTTAGCTTCCTTCTCTTGTTAGTGACTTCCCCTAAGTATGACCCCTTTTTCATAGTATTGATTTTATTTGTATTGCAGACTACTGTGTATTGTCAGCCAGCCATCATATACATCTGTGATATGAGATCTGTGAGGCTGCTTTTTAGTGTTTCTGGTTCCCTCCTTTGGGACCAGAAACTCCTTTGGGAACAGCACTTCCCTGCCTCTTAAGGTAATTCATGCCATGGAACTTGCTTTAGCCCATCAACAGTGAGAAGAATAGACAGGTGTCATCTTCAGGCAGGAGTCTGATGAGTCACTACACCATGTTCCCCTCCTCTTCTAACCCTTGCAGCATCCTCGGTCACTCCACAATACTGAGCTTTTGTTTACCTTGGTTGCTAAAGGAGGATGATGGCAGTAGAGACCTTCCCCCTCCATGACTTACGAAAGACTCAGAGAATGTACTTGGAAATTTAACTGTGTATGGTTTTAGGTTTTGGAAGTTAACATAGCTAGACAAGATCCTACAGGTGTTTTGTTTCCCTACTATGGTAAGTGCAAAAATGGTGTCCTCAGTTATTTACCTATGTTAAAGGTAGATTGCACACACCAGGCTCTTACTCTCTTGTAAATGGATGGGTTTTAATTCAATTATTGCACTTAGGGGTTGGAAGGGATGAGTAAGGTCACTAATGTCAGCATTCACTTGTCTGAATCTCTTTAACTTTTTTTTTTGCTGGCATTTAGTATATTTGAGCAACTTCAGTGACAAAGAACTCACTCCATTACCAAGTGAACTTGTCCATTTTTTTAGAAAATTATACTAGAAGGTTTAGCCTTGTGTAACTCAAAAATGGATTTCAGTGTGGCCTCCTCTCCTTGGTCTGGAATGCCTCTCAAGCTATGAGGAAAAGTTGGCTTGAGTCCCGCTCCTTGCTGTGCCTGTGCAGAGGAGGGCTGGCTTCCCTTATCATCACCCAAGTGTAATATCCCCCACCGTTCAAGAAAAGGTCACCGTTCAAGGCCCCAGGTCACTCTCAGCACAGCTTTTAAACAGAGACAGGGCCATCAGGGGAAGGAAGGTCTTTCCTCTGGCTACCTGCAAGCTTGGTGGAGATTAAAGGAAGACTGTCTGTGATTACAAAGCTACTCTGTAGGCTCCCACTGACTTTTCCCTCAGATGTGATAAGACAATCCCAACCATTGGCCACAAAACCACGCAGAGGCATGCACCTCACTAGCCCTGAGCTCTACTCTGTCATATCTGGCCCCAGGCCTTACATTTTTCCCCAGGGAAAGGCCCATGATTAAAAGGCTTGGGAGGGTACACTTGCAAGGCCACTGCTGACGTTGGTTTGGATAAAGCCCATGGGGACAGTGGTTTATTTCTGTGACCCACGTCTCTAGGCTCTGCAGCCATGGGTGACCCTGCAAAGGAGCCTGTGTTATACTTGAGCACACTGAGTCTTAGAGCCAGGGGTTAAACAGTTGATCACTTAGCAGAGGAAAAGCTCTCAAAAATCAAATGGTTTGAACCATAATGAGATGAGTTTTCCTTGGAAATGGTTTTATTTCCTTAAATCTAAAACAAAACCTCTCTGCTTGCAGGAATACACCATATTGGAGACTTAGGCAATTTGGAGAGTTTGCTTCCTCCTTCCCATCTTCTTCTCTCTGTTTGTGGAGCCCAAGGAGCATGGGGGAGGATCCCATTTAACAACTGGACAGTCCCCAGAAGAGAACAGAAAATTTGATGAGTTGATACGATTCGTTTCCCAGTGATTCAGCCCACCTGCATTCCAGACCTTACAGAGGTAAAGAGAAACAAGACTCAGCCTCTATGGTCAAGATGGGAGAAATGTTCATATAAACCCAATATAATGCCCAAATAACCCTAGTAAGTGTGTGTGTGTGTGTGTGTGTGTGCGTGTGTGTGTGTGTGTTTGTGTGTACATGTATATAAGGCAGTGGTCTTAAGAATAATCATTTGTTGAGTGCCTCTATGGGTCAAGAGTTCAAATTTCTCCTTAAAACCCAAAGGGGATTACTGTGGTTTAGATCTGAAAAATTCCCCCAAAGCTCACACGTTATAGGTAAATGTTAAAGTCTTTGTCCTCAATGCAGCAGTGTTTAGAGTTAGGGTTTGGAGGGGTGATTGTATCAAGAGAGCTGTCACCTTATCAATGGATTAATTCATCAATGGATAAATATTTCCTCCTTTAATTTTCTCATGTGTTTTGTCACAGTAATGAAAACTGACTAACAGTGGGAGGGGTACCCATTGCTGTTCTCTTTGATGATGTGGAGCTGAGGTATAAAGAGAATGCTCAAGATCGTGTGGCAGGTAAGATGTGACCGCCATGAGTATACTAGATCCATTTGCTTTTATCACCACTGAATTTTGCAATGGGATTGTGTACATATATACACACTTAAAAAAAAAAAAGAAACAACCAAACTCTCCCTTGAGTAATGGAAAGGGTTGAACTGACCAAAGTCAAGTATACTCACAGGGGGGATACATTGAGAAGCCCCTTTGAACATTGACTTAGAAATTAATAATGAAAGACAGGACTGTAAAATTGGTACAGTGTGTGTGGGGGTGTGGGGGGGTGCTTGGGGAAAGGGGGAGATTAAGGTGAGGGCATATGGTTGATGGACTTCATATACCTATATGAAATAGAATAATGAAACCTCTCACAATTGCTTCAAGTGGGGCGGGGAGAGGGTCAAGGGAGGAGAGATCGTGGGGGTGATTTAACCAATGTATGATGTAAGGCTATTCAGAATTGTCACAATGAATTCCCCCTGTACAATGGATATATCCTAATTAAAAAAACTTTAAAAAAAGAAACTTATGTAAGGCTTAAAAAAAAAAACCCCACTCTCCCAGCAGACCTGGTAGGTAGGAATAAATATACTTATTTTACTTATTGAGGAAAGTGAGAACAACTGAGGAAGTAGTAGGTTGCCCAATGTCTCATCCCCAGTGAGTGGCAGGGTCAGGGCTTGCCGCCAAGTTCGTTTCCAGCAGTAGTCTCCAGAGGACAGTTAGGTTACAGATCCATAACTGTAACCAGTTAGGTTAGGTTACACATCCATATTCTCTGTAACATATAGCAGGAGCTTTGGATATTCACTGGCACCCAGCAAGGGACCTGACACCTACCATGCTCTCTGGTTGGTGTTTGTTACCTGACATTTCATCTAATCTCTTACTTCTGCACCTTCATAAAAGAAGAAACTAAGGCCCAAAGAAGTGAGTGATTTATTGAGTTTGCATAGCTAGTAAACACAGCTAACTAAAAACTGGGGCATAAGAAGGTGTTTGAAAAACTACAAGGGCCTGCTTGTTTCTATTGAGATTGAAGCATATATCTGTGTTCATTTAAAAACAGCTGAAGTTATACCGTGGTGTGCTTTTTCCTTCCTTCCATAATTCAGATGTCAGTGGCTGAAAGGTTTACAAAACAAAAGCTTATTTCTTGTTCATGCTTCAAGCCTGTGGTGTGATGGGTGACTTGACCCAACCTGGTCTCTTGGGATTCTGGCTAATAGGGTCTCCACTATTTTATGATTTTTCTCCAGCAGATGGGGAAATACACACAAGTACTCACATCCTTCAACCAGAACACAACCAACATTGCTTCTACTCAATTCTTATTGACGAAGGCAACAAAATATGGCTGCTCCTAAGTTTGAGGAGGCAAGGTAAGGTTTGAAGGGCTTAGAGACTTAGAAAAACTAGCGAGTCTAGGATGTCTTCTTCTTAGTATATTGGTTGAGCCCTTAGGGTCTAGAGTTAGACAGTTATATCTTTGGATTCCATCTGAGACACTTACATTGGCTTTGAGATTGTGACTAAATCTCTCTCATCTGTAATTCTCTCCTCTGACATGTACCATGGGAAGCATTTAGCCCAGGGCACAGATATAGCAGTGAAGAAGCTATTGCGATATACAGGGAAGACGTGAGGGCCTGAAACAAGGGAGTGGTGCAAGGAGAGAGGGATCATATCTGAGAAAATTAAAGCTTAGGCTGATGAGGCTTGATGATTCTACATATGTGAAGTTGCTTAACTTCTCTCCACATCTTGGAGGTGTATAGTTGGCGACAGTGTGGAGGAGTGAGGTGCCATGGCAGAGCCATAAAGGAGAGGAGACTCATACAGAAAGAATCATGGCTTAGAAGCAGTGATGGGAGCCTGATGCCTCTTCCTTTCATTCCCATCTTAGCTCGAGAGAATGGGAAATGGAAGAATGAGAAATCCTGGAAAGAGTGTCAGAGGTTGCTATGGTCTGAGCGTTTTGCATCCCCCACAAATTCAAATGTTCAAATCTAATTCCCCGATATGGGAGTATTGAGGTAGGACCCTTTGGAGGTGATAGGTCATGAAATCTCCACCCTCATAAATGGGACCAGCCCTTATAAAAGAGGCCTCCAGAACTGTGAACAATACATTTCTGTTTATAAATTACCCAGTCTGTGGCCTTTTTTGTTATAGCAGCAAACACTGAGTGAGACAGGGGAACACTGTTCTTGGGAAGTGTCAGTTTTTGCTGAGGCCAGGAGAAAGTGTAATGGGATGAGATTTCCTGAGTGTGTGCAAAGATGAGAAGGTACCTATGCTGGCAGGGACTAGGGCTAAATGAGTATAATGCCTTGTCTACCTGGATTGATTGAAGCCAACAAATTCCTGGGCTCAGCTCTTTAGGGGTGTCCATACCCAGCAGGGGTGAAGTTCAAATGTGAACTACATGGTATTGGGATCTAGATAGCACAGAGCACATGGTGCCATTGATGTCTGCTGAATGTTTCTTAAGTTTCCCCTTAGGGAAGAGAGAGAGCCTGAGAGAGTCCTGCTGCTGGCTAGACCTGAGATTATTCTATCACTAATGTGGAACTGAGGACATTAGCAAGTGACCTTATCATCCAAAAGCTGGAGACTTTTACAGGTCTATTTTTATTAATTACTCTTCAGCTACTGTGTTGTCACTTTTATCTCTGTTTGTCTTTGAGAAGGACAGGCAAGACCCTGAGCTGAGACTTCCTTGGACAGCCTTTCCGTGGTGGAGCTTAACAGAGCTTCTGAGGACAAGACCTTGAGTGAGCATGGCAAGTCTGCCTGTGACTGTGTTCCACGACAGCCCTACCTGGACCTCACATACATGCTGTGGACCACGAGAAGAACTTGGGTGAATCAGCTAGCTGCCTTGTGAGCAGTGCATAAATACCCTGTCCTTCCTCCCATGGCAGCATAGTTGCTGTCTGATCCTGTGTGGCCAGTGGTAGCTCTGTAGTCTCTTTTCATGGTACCCAGTGCACTGCAGTACATCTTCCTCTTGTTGGATGGTGGATGCCTAGGAAAGGTACACACACCTAGGAACATTACCAGTCACACACATGTTTCCAAGTGGCTGTGCAGCACCAAATAAAGTTGTTTTTATATCAAGTGTGCCATTGCTTGTCTCCTTCTATGCATGTCAGAGAGATTCAAATTGCTCTCCATCCCCATTCTATTTGCACATTAAAAATTTATTATGGTATAATCTGTATAAGTTCAGTGGCATTAAACACCCCTTCATGTTGTGCAACAGAATCAACTTGCTTTTGCTTTTAGTGTCAACAACACTGGTTTCCATCTTTTTCTTATTTTAGGAAATGCAATTAGTAGCCCCCTCCATCTGCCCAGTGTACACTAGTCCTGAGAGAGGCGGCACCATGGGACTTAATCTGAAATGCCATCTTCTGCTCTGCAGGAAGTGGACACTATTAATTTTCTTATGCGCTGGAACCACTGGCATTTCGCTTATGGGTTACACGACTCTTGTTGGCACTCAAGACATGAGTCCCTTATGTCTTGGACCACTCCTTCCCGTTACGTGAGAGGACAATCACACCCATTCTCCCATGGTTATAGAGGCTGGGAAAAACCATAAATAACAAAATAAGACAATATAACTTATTTCTACAGTTTAGTCTTCTCTAACAAAATTGTAGCTGGCTAAACCTGAGTTGGTAGCATCATTCCACGTTTCCCAAGGTCTCTTTTGGAAGCTTTCCTATGGTCCTTCACTTCCTCATAATCTTGCCTAGTGTTGGAATGAAATAAAAAAGTTAACGTGTGTCTTATCTGTAACAAAACACCTTAAGCTGGGGACAATGGAAATTTATTTCTCGTCGTTTAGAAGGCTGGGGAGTGCAAGATCAAGGAGCTGAAAGATTTGGAGTCTGGTGAGAACCTGCTTTTTCATAGATGGTGTTCTCTCACTGTCCTCACAGAATGGAAAGTGCAAGAAGTGCTCTTGGATCTCTTTTATGAAGGCACTAATTCCATTTGTAAGGACCCTGTCCCCGTCCTAGTCATCTCCCAGGGGTCCATCTCCTACTACCATCAACTTGTGGGTTAGTATCTATGTCAGCATAGATTTGGGGAGGACAAACATTCAGATTATAGTGATATGTGTGTCATTTCTTAAGGTTGAACTTTAACGTCTCAATGAGCATGAGGTCTTCACATCTTTTTTGTTGGAATAAGGATTCAGATGACACTGCAAAGAAACATTGCATCCAAGTAGAATTTCTTTGGAACATAGAGGTCAGGATAGGTTGGTGATGTGGAAGGAAGTGTAATTTCAAGAATTTCTTCAGCCATTTGTTCTTAACTAAGCATCGATTACCATGCCACATTGTGTGTAGGATTCTGCAATAAGTAAGCTGAATCAAATAGCTCTTGCCCAGAATTATCCCCCTTCTTGGCCCCTTATACCACACAGCCAGCATTTCCTTAGAAGAGTTCTGAGCTACTGTCTTTGTTCATGGAAAAAGGCTTAGACCTTGTTTGGCTTATTTCTTTTTCCCAGGATTCCACTCTGTCTCTGTATTAATTAAGACCTAATCTCCTCCTAATATTTTTCTTAGGCTTAAGCCTAAAGTCAGGTCAGCATCTTTATCTTCTACTCAAGTATTCTTCCATGATCATTGTCTTACACTAAATCTCAGGACTCTCTACTCTTCTCTGTCACTGGTTCTTCCTCTTTCATACTTCTCCTGGCCTCTTGACCTTCCTGCTTACCTCTGGCACTACCTGCCGAGCCTGGTCCCTTCTCCAGCCAATTCTTAAGTTACAAATTGATTTCCTCTGTTGCCAACCCGAAGTTGAAACTGCTATGAGTGGTTGTGTACTCAGAACCCTTTGTAGCACCAGGAAAGCAGCCATGGAAAGAGAAGCAAGTAGCTCTGCCTGTGTCTTTAGCTACTTGCTATATTTCTTTAATGCATTTTGCTTTCTTTGATGGATCTCATTTGGCTTACCTATAAGGCCACTCTATTCCTTTCATGTAATAGCCTATAGTCTATTTTTTTAGAATATAAATTGGCAGACATTTCTCCCCTCCTCCAACTTAGCACCTACTAACAGCTCATAGAACACCTTTGAGGGGAAACTGAGACAACTCTGGCCATCTTCCAGAGACTCTGTGATTGTTATTAAGGTTGGGATTTCCTGTTAAACAGATCAAGGTTATACCATGTGTACACTGTCAAATGTCCAACTAGTTGTTAATGTCGAGATGTGTTAAAATTCTCCCTGGCTCTTCACAGTTACAAATTATCCTCTACATGGATGCCTTCCCAAGCTTACCATTTGCCCATGGGATAAAATCTAAATCCTAGAAATAGCATTCAGACAAGTGACTCTAACCTGCTGTTCCAGGCTTGTCTCGTTCCTGAATTCCAAGGCACCTTGGACCTGTCCAACTTACCTTCTTTCCATTATCTACCGCTCCATGCTTTCCTATGTCATTATCAGTCTGTCAATTCTTCTGGGACTCCCTCCTGAACAGGTGGTTTGTTTCCACTCATCCTCCAGGCTTCAGCTGACACATCCCTGCCTGTAACAAGCCCTCCATGCCTCCTTATGTACAGGTATGAGCTTCCTTTTGCCTTGTGTTATCATTTTTCACACTCACATCTATTCATTACTTATTGTGTCTTTTTCAGTTTTTCATGCTTGTCCGTGAGCCCACAGAGGTCAAAACACTGGGTCATTCATATTTCTAAGCCAGTGTCTAGTACATTGGAACTCAATGCATGCATGTTGAAACAATGGACAATTAAATGGATGAACAATAAGACTAAAGGATGCTACTTCTTGGCAATTAATTTGTAGCTGGTATTCAGTAATTCTGGAATGGAAGGAAATAGACTTCAGGTTCTATGGTCACTAGTTGATATTTCTTATTAATAAGGGAAAACTCTGAACAAATGTGAAGTGTTGCTGAATGATAGGACCCTTAAGGAATAAGTGAAAGATAGTGTGTGTGGGAAGGCATCTAGTGTCTTCTAATGAAGGACTTCAGTTTTCACTCACTTTAGTCTTCTTGAACACCCATAGCTTCTCATTCTTTTTTGGTCCCTATACTTTTAACGTTTTCTGTTCAGGGAAGCAAAGAAAAAACTCTTTATGCACTCTTGAAGGATGATGCCTAAGTCTAGGATGGAATCACTGCTTTATCTGGTTCTCTGTATGTGCACGGTGTATTTTCACTGTAGTCTATGAAATGCTTGCAGACAGAATGGGAAAAAAAGTTATTTGACAGCCAGTCTCAAAGAACATTGGCTATGGGTCAGAATTACCCGGGAGACAGTCTTGATGACAAGCCAAGCAACTCTTTTCCTTAGCCTCATCTTCCTTCAAGCTGCTTCTCTGTGTTCTGTTCTAGCCATCCTAGCCTATTTCCAACTTCTGGTACTTTCTGTGCACCCTTCTCCACTAGGCCTTTTGTAAAAGGCTATTATCTCTATCAGGAAACTCCTGCATTTCCATTTTTATGTGGTTGATTGCACTTACCTCCCACCTCCCACATCACTCTCTTCCCCAACTAGGTCAGAACCTTCTTTTGTGGTGCTCAGGGTCCCAAGCATTCTACTTGTAGCACTTATTAAGACCACAATTTCATTTATTTATGAGTTATTTTTCTCCCTCACTGGAGAAATTCTCGTGTCTGACTTTCTACCAGTTTATTCCCAATTCCTACACAGCCCTAAGCGTGGATGAAAAAAGTAGTAAGTAACAAATCTGAAGCCCCAGATCAGCAAATGCAAAGCCTGGCAGTCTGTGGGGGCTGCCTGCGGTTTCAAGTGAATGGGGGCAAGCAAGGTAAGGGACTTAGTGTTCCAACAAAATGAGTTTGCAGTGACTGCCTTGGACCAGTGTCTTCTATAAATCCCAGGTTGGTCTGATCCTGCTTCAATTCATAATTCTCCCATAGTTGAGAGGATCCATCAATGTGTTGGATTGCTAGGTCAGGGTTTGGAAAGAAGACAATGCAAGTGATTATTCAAGTTATTGAACATCTCTTATCAGTCCCAGACTCTAACCTCTAGGGGGAGCCCAAGGACTCCCCCTCCTCTCATTTGGAGGTGGAAGTGGGAGTGGTGGAGCTTAGGAGGAGGAAAGGTGACCCTAAGTGGTGCTGGACCCAGTGAACTCTTACCCACTCCGTAGTTTGCACAGTTTGTTTTTATTCCCTGTGCTCTATTTTTCTTTCCTGTTGAGTTTGCCGTCAGATGGGCTTGTTAGAAAGAGTTCATAAAACTTCTACGAAGGTGCTCCCCTCCAGGGCTGTCCTCATAAGATTTGGTAGCTGATGCTGTAGTTAGGAGTACAGATGGAGCTTTTACCCGGCACATTCTTGGTGGTGTCTTTATTCCTTAATCTCTCAGCGTGGGGATAGGCAGCAAGTTGAAGATAGAACTAACACGTCAGCAGACCAGGCATTGTGTTGTACTCTGGAATATTATGATAAGTTAGACATACTTCCTGGCCACAGAGACCTTAAGTCTCATCATTTAGTAAGTTAGACATCTATGTTTAAGCTAAATAATCACTGGCAAAAATGCAAGGCGGAGGAGCCCTGGTTTGATAATAGTGAGAAAAACAAAACAAAACAAAAAACCAGGGAGTTATAATTTACCATAAACTCAGAATGAAAATCTAGTGTGATGTGGCAAGTGAGAAATCTTGTGTAATTTTAGGCTCCATTAATAGAAATAGATACACTCTGTGGATCAAAGGAGTTAATAGTCCCATTGTAATTAGGGCTGGTCAGTCCACATCTAGAGTATCATGTTTTCTTCTCAACACCACATTTTAAGGGGAACATGGACAAATTAGAGTGTGTCCAGAGTAGGCTGACCAGGCGCTGGAAAACCCTTCATACAGGGTTGAATGAAAGGAACTGGGAATGGTTAGCCAGGGAAATAAAAGACTTAGATTGGAGACATAATCGTTGTTTCCAAAGATTTGTCATATAGGAAAGGGCCTGGGTCAATTCCAAGTGTCCTTCCAGAGAACACTTCCTTGGGACAGGAGTTGAATGAATGGGTTCAACATGGGGAGAAACTTTCTGGAACACACCGTCAAGTAGTGGACTGACTAGGAGGTCTCTTTTGTAGAATTTCACTTTTGTATTTCCTGTTTTGCCTCTCCTTCTCAGGGCAAGAACTGATTTGTAGGTTTTCTTTTCTCTCCTGACTTTCTCACCTCTCTGGCCCTTCTTGGTCACCCTAGTAGAATGAAGGCATATAGTTTCCTTCCATGTGAGTGACAGGTAATATTGAAAGCAAATGCTATGTTAGCACTTTACTGAAGTGATATTGAATCCTTAATGCAAAGGATTCTCCCATTTTACAGATGAAGAAACAAAGTTTAGTTAACTTGTTCTGAGTTACATAGCTATTACGTGGGATTTGTATCCAAGAATTCTGCTTGTATACCTTATTCTCCTAATCTCTCTGCTATATCTGCCTCTGCCCCACTGAAATGTATGTTCATAAAACAAAGCAAATTAAAACAAAAACAATAGGTAGATTAGTTGATTGGGCCAATATAAGCTAATGGAATAGGATTCTTGATCCCTCCATTGCCCCCAGGAATTAGGGGTAATTGAATAGTGCAGAAATAAGCATGTGGCCTGTTGGGTGTCGAGACAGTGGTGTTCAGTGTGTCCCTGGACCTAGCACTACTTGTCACCTGAACTGTGTATAGTGTCCTTGTAAAAAGAAAACACTGCTCAGATCCATGAACATGGTCTGTGTATGTCATCAGGTTGAGCCCCCTGTCATTCAGTGGCAGAGCTAGGCTTCTGATCTAAACATCGTTTCTTTTACTGGCATTCTCTCTGCTCATTTCACTAGCGTCTGGATATTCTATTTTAATCATGTCCTTATTGCTTTGCATAGCACAAAGACTTTTATAACGAATAAAGCAACTGAAAAGCTTTTTCCTCATAAAAACCTCTGTGACTCACCAAATACAAACCACAGCCCAATAAAGCCATGATTAAAGTCAATGTAGAATAAATCTCTCAATGAATAGAATTTCACTTTCTGTTACAAGTCATCCAAGCCCTTTGATGTATGTTGGACCCTCCTGCTCATAGAACTCTTGTCTTATCATCGCTCTCCCTAGCCATGAATCTTGTGCCTACAATTGCTCAGCAGGATGTCTTGGCTAAGAGGAAGAGAGAAGGTTCCCTGGAACACATAGAGAACAATCAGGGAAATGACCTAAGCCCAGAAGAAAATCAGTGGCAAACTGATAGCTTTTCCACCTGGAATTCTTGCTTGTGCTGATTTCAGAGACTGCTGAAGGAATAAGTGTGGAAGACTGATTTAGAGAGTTTTACCTACTCTTTTGTCTTCTGGCTCTTGTCCTGGGTAGATTCATGTTTTAAATCTTAAAATAACAATAACAACAACAAAACTTCCATCTCTGAAACAACATATCTCCCAGAGAAATTTATATTTACTACCTGAAGCTATAGGTCCATGGTACCAGTAACCCAGGGATTCACTGGGTGATGTGAATATATGACTTCTGGTATACCCAGACAATGTGTATTTTTCCTTTATTGTAGCAACTATTAATTCAGAGAACTCACTGGCTATCTGGTCTGATAAACTTTAGGTGGTTTGAATTCTTTGCAATAATTTTTTCCCAGCAAATCTCCTCTTAGGGCAATCATAAAACTCATTTTAATGTGTTCATAATCTTACACCCAAAATTAGTGACATTTTTATGTAACGGATAAAAGGGAGATTGCAATTATAGCTGTAACTGTTATGGTTCCAGAAAGGAGCCAACTAAAGAAAGGACGAATAGAGCTGGTTATTTTTAAATGACATTCTTCAAATATGACGAACTGTAAATAAACTGTATATTGCTCTTTGAGGGTAAAGGCCAGAGGTAGACCTCCTCATAAGGCCACTGGAAGGTCTGGCTTCCAAATGCTTCAAGCCACTCCTGATATGGGTCGGCTATGGAATTTATCTACATAAAGCTGAAGGAAGATGAACTTTTGAGACTGATGGAAGCTACTTGTTTAACACATTGAACTTTGACATTTTTACAACCACTGCTGATGGCTGTAGCAAGAGTTATGTAAACTGTCCCGAGTGCAGTAAAAACAACCCCACTGGGAAGTTTTAGGACAGTTCAAAATGTCTGACACCAACAAGGTGACTTTCATCCCTCATCAGGAAGAAGTGAGAGTCAGAGAAGAAAGTAAGCTCGCTCAGGCTCATTTCAAGAGGGAAACTCTATGTCAGATCTCCACTGTGCTGCTCTGCTTGACGCCAAGTCTTTCTTTCTACAAGTAGGACCAAGTGTAATGCTGTGTGGTGGGTTGGCAGGTACCTTGCTCTCTTTCTGCCTCACCTGTCTCACTTCACACGGTCTGTCCAGCCTGCTTCCACTTCCACCTTCTCTTTGGGATGACTTCCTACTTCCTAGTATCTGAAAGCACCCCTTTGGTTGTAGCTCTCATCACATTCTTCCTGATATGCTATTAGTCAGATGCGCCCCTTTCTTCTGATTCCATTCCACCAAGGGAAGATAACAGAGTTGACCTTGGCAACATGGGCCACATGCGTATGGTAGAGGTTGGAGTTAGATCCATGACTTCCATACCCAACATTAATTGGTAAATGACTCTAATAAAAACATGAGCCTGTCAAAGATCCTAGGTGAGGACCGAGAACCATGGGGAAGCCATGTGTAGTCCCCGGACCAGCATCATAGGTTATCACCTAGGGGTTTTAAAAATGCAGAACCTCAGCCTTCATTCCCTACCTACTGAATCGGACCCCAGGTGGTTTATATGAACATAAAAGTTTAAGAAGCAATTCCCTAGAGAATCAGAGCAGGGTCAGGCTCAGGGTTAGGCTGGATGAGAGTTTGGAACTCAGTAGGGGTGGAGATGAGAGCAGGTCAGGAGTGAGCAGGTGAAAGTCAAGGTTGGTGGGTGTGGGTGGGGGCCAGGAGATCACTGCCTACACCAGGGGCATTTGAGGTTGCCTCTATACACTGTGGGTCATGGTACATGGGTGGATCCAGACTGAAAGAAGGACCCAAGCCCTCTGTAAATGTGAGAGCCCAGAGAACAGAGACTTCTCTTACTTCTCTCTCTACTACTCTGGGCCTAGCACGGCACCTCACATGTCACAGATTGGCACCACTCTCTGCTGAACTGAATGGACCCCTCAGCCTCTCCCCCAGCATGGGGTATTGTAATAGACAGGATAGTTGCCATTGATTCTACATTTCCTTCAGGAATTTCTTGGTGAATTTTTTTGGCAGTACTGGGCTTTGAACTCAAGACTGTATGCTTACTAGGCAGACAATTTACCACTGGAACCATGCCTATGGCTCTTTTTGCTCTGGTTATTTTGGAGGTAGGATCTTGCTTTTTCCCCAGACCAGCCTGGACACGAGCCTTCTATTTTACACTTCTCACAGTAGCTGGGGTGACCACGCCCAGATTTTCTGTTGAGATTTTTTTTCCACTGAGATGGGATCTCAAGAACTTCGCCCCTCCTCACTGACCTGGAACTGCAGCAGTCCTTTCTCATCTCAGCCTCCTGCGTAGCTGGGATGACAGGTACATGCTATCACAAAGCTATTGGTTGAGATGGGGTCTCATAAGATGGGGTTCAAGGCTCCGACTGGCCTTGCACTGCTATCCTGAGATCAGGAGGACAGCAATTTGAGGCCAGCTCCTCTGGGTGAGGTGGCACGTGCCTGTCATTCCAGCTACATGGGAGGCTGAGGTGGGGAGGACTGTAATTCAGTGGTGGTGGTGGTGGGGAGTTTCTTGAGACCCCATGTCAATGGAAACAAGCTCAGCCCCCAAGTAGCTAGGATTCCAGTCTTGAGTCATTATGCCGAGCTGAGCTCATATTTTGTATTTTCTTTAGCAAACAAGCAAAGCAAAACAAAACAGCCTTGAGAGTTTAGTCATCATGTCCCTTGAGAGCCCACGCAGTTCTTCCAAACGACACCTGGGTGTCAACCTGCCAACATGTCATTTCTGCAAAAAGGCAAAAGAACCTGCTGGTTCACATCATGACTGTCTGAAAAGTCAGTTCCCAGGTGCCAAGTTCAGAGCCTCTGAGGAAATGTAATGGCCAGCCTCTGCGGATGGAACCTCAGGAGTGAGCCCTGCGTGCAGCCTCCTCCTGGCAAGAGTTAATGTGAAGGTGCAGTGAGAGAATGTGAGACTGGGGAGCCAGCTCGGGGGATTGCTATTGCAATCAGAAGACGGCCCAAGTCAGAGCTCCAAAGCTCTTTGAAGGGACGCCAGCTCAGACACATGTTTCCAATTACCACGCGCAATCTCGAGACAGTGTGCAAGTTGCACTTTCATTATGTCAAAGTGAAAGGCATGGTGAGGGTGAGATAAAGGGAGAGAGGCCGCCAAGAGGGAGACTGGGCTTAGTGGTGGCACCAAACATTAGCCAAAGCACCGAGCCAGCCTCTAACACGAGGCTGTCCCTGCATTCAGGGCTGTAGGACATCCACTCTGAGAACTATTTTTCCCTTTTTATTCTGGTGATCAAGGAAACCCGACTGATACGGCTGGAGGAGGCCCCATCTTGAAGAAGATATTTGACCAGCTCTGCAGTAATTTAGGTTGAACACAGATAAGATTTTGGGGAAACCATGCAGGAACTTTAACTGTGTCCATCCACAGGATTTTGGGGTTGTTCTATGAATTTCCCCAAAGTCTATATTTGCAGGAGCAGCCAGTTGTAGCTCAGAATGAGATGAGACTACTCAGTAATTCTCTTTCACATCCAGGGCTGGATAGTCTCTGGGTTGGAATCTACCTTCTCTTAATTTTCTCTTCTTATGACTGTAGTCATCATTAGGAGTATTTATTTGACTTATTTGTGTGTTGTTCTGTCTTTTTAAGTCAGTGTGCAGATGCATATGAGTGTAGAATGTCCACTTCCTGGCCGCATCTTTACTCTTAAGGATTATTCCCATGGCCTCGTCTATCTGTCGCTTTCTCTCTTCCTCTTACACAAGTCTCTGTGTCTGGATATTCATTTGCATATTATGCATCTATCTATCTATCTATCTATCTACCTATCTATCATCTACATAGATGTGCAGTTGTGTGTATACTTACACGCTTTATATGCAATAATTTATGTGCCCAGCACTACACATGTTTGCAAAGTAGCTTCCATCGGCTTCGTCATTTTGGTTGTAAGAGAAGTGAAGTGTGGAGAGGTCAGTAACTTGCCCAGAATCTCTCAGCTAAGCCTGTGGTGAGGCCAGGCTTTGCCCCTGGCAGTCTCATCACCTTCTTTATGATGACCCAGCTCTGAAAGTGACTCAGATGCCTCCCACACTGTGGTCTCAGAAAAGACCTTGTCTTCACTCAAATCGTTACTTCATCTATTGCAGGGGACAGGAGACAGGGGTGAGGTTGGTGACTGTGGAGAAAAAGATGGGAACTCAATTTTGCCTTATCTGCCTGGAGAGGCTGACTGAGTACCTGCTGCATTGCAAGATTGGGTCCAGGTGCTAAAGGGACACTGGTGGACCCTCATCGTTGATGCTAGGGAGCAGTCCTGGGTTGGAGGAAACTCCTCTGGCTGCTGTGGTGGGAAGGACTGCCCAACTTATTCTTAGTCTTGGGTTCCTGAGCCATCTCCACCAGCCCAGGCCAACAGTGGGCAGGGCAGAGCTATTCGGTTGCAGACCCGAGGGAACTGCAGCAAAATACATCCCACGTGCTTGACACGTGGAAAGTCAGAGCCAATGGTTTATAAACGTGCCAAGAGCTGGGGAGTAAACATCCCAGAGAGCCCAGAAGAAGTTCCCTGGCAGGGCTGTACGTGAGCAGAAAGCACAGCTGGATGGCTTGCCTAAGGTGGATGTTAGTTTCGGAGCCCCGAGGCTTGCTCTTGGCACCCAGTAAGCACTCAGTAAACACAGTGGTCACTAGTGCTTGTTACGGAATGAAACTATGCTCATGTTATAAAACTGCCAGTTCATGAACCTCCTTGCCTGTGGAGAACAGATCCACCCATTCTAATATCCTTTTAGGGTTCTCAGCCAACTCTACTTTTCAAAACTAAAATTTATTATATGTTTCTTAAGTGCTAGGCACTTATATATACTTAGGTATATTATCTCATTTAACCATCTCTGGGCCCTTGAAGCAAAGCATTGCAATTGTCCTTACTTCACAGAGGCAGAAATTGAAACTCAGAGAAGTTAAGCAACTTGACTAAAGAGGCACAGCCTAAGGAGAAACATCTTGCTTGGGTGACTCCAAAGCCCATGCTCTCTTAATTGCTACAGTAGAAACTTCTGGGATGGGATCTGGAACTAAAGAGCTGCTGTTCTTGCTATGACCCTTCACCATTCCCCCCACTGTGCACTTGGCTACTCCACACTTCTGATGCCAACAACTAAATAGTTAGTGAGCACCCACAAAACTCTCCTAAATCAACCACGGCATTGTTAAGTTCGGAATATATTACTTTGCCTGACCCTTGCATAGGACTTAACTGTTTTCAAATACATGGTTTGGGTTCGTGCACACAACCCTGGGTGACAGGCATGATTATTTTCATTTCTCAGCTGCACAGCTGGGCTCAGAGAGCTTTGGCTTGCCAGCTTCACAGATAGAAATGGGTGAGGGTGAGGGGCTGGGCCTGGGACTCAGCTCTGCTGACACCATCACACTGGCTGTTCCCTTACCACCAAAGTCGGTGTGGACTTTGACTCTGAGTGGCCCATGCCTCCCACTGTTCCATTCCAGCCTGTAGAAGGAAGGCAGTTAAGTCTGTGCTCCTGCGAGCCTGCGGGTGCACTTGCTTCTGCTTCCTTGTCTACTGTATCTTTTCTTCCAGCAGCAAAGAACATGTAACCCAGGTGGGGACAGACCCTGCCTCTGCCTCCTACTCAGGCCTAGGAGAAACCACCCACCACATGTACAGGACTTAAAGGAAGACATTCCTGTGTGCACAGGAACAGAATTAACCATTTGGTTGGTGTTGATGAAAATCCGTACCCCACAGGCTCCCTGTGAGGGAAGAAAGTAGCTATAAGGAGGTGCTCCTCTGGCTGGGGGACGGGAAGTAAGGGGACAGACTGTGACCTGGAGTCAGTCTCACCTTTCTGTGGGATCCAGGAACTAGGAGCTTTGTCCCAGGGAGGCTGCAAGAGCCTGACTAGGAAGCTGGGTTTGAGGACCAGCAGGGTGTGTAGCAGTGTTTTTTGGCATGCTGGAAGGACACCTTCTGGTGGAGGAAGTTTCTGTCAGAGAGGAGAGGCCTCATTCTCACCTTCTGGGCTTTTGGGGGATCCCAGGCAGGACAGTCCGAGGGAGGCATGTGGAGGGAAAGACTGGGTGAGCAGCAGCTGCAACTCAGAAGAGTGTCATGGGAGGTTTGGAGCTGGCTTGTTCAGGATCTCAAGTGGCTGGGCCTTGGTGACCTGGCTGGCCAGGGGTGGGTCTGCAGCCCCAGTCCCTCCCACCCCCACTCCATGTGGGGGGCACAGTTCAAGCTGCAGGAACCACCAAGCATGGGTTGTTTTTGGATGGCTCCCACTTGGGTCAGCCAGACTGGTACCCTTCATGCTGTGTGCAAACCCTGGCTCCCACGCTGGGCTCCCGCATGGGCCTGGAGCGGGGGTTGCCTTCGGGGGAAGGAACTGAGGTACTGGAAGGGATTCCTTTTAGCAGCCTGGGGCAAGAGAGCAGTGCACAGGGAAAAGAGGCCCCTCAGCCTCCATTCCCCACAGATGGAGTTGCAAGCTTTCCCTCTCAGCAGGCCAGGGAAGCCTCAGGCATTTTGCAAATGCCCCAAGAGTTTTGCAGTCTGCTTCAGGTCTGGCTTTGCTGGGGTGACCGCTCAGGAGCAGAACTGTCCTTCCTGAGAACTTCTGGAGCACCTTCCTCACCATTGTTGTCCCCAGTCCAGGACCCAACAGGGCTGCCCGGTCCTGAGAGAAAGGGCTCCAGGATTGCTCATGGGCAAGGCCTGGGATGCTGAAGCCTTGGCATTGGAGCCCGGCAAAACCTACAGACCCAAGTCAGTAGTAGGGCTCCCTTCTCCAGGCCATTATCAGACCAAGTATCTCAGCACAGAATGTTCTGGTTGGTGTTTCTTGAACATAAATCTTTATTCCTATTGCAGTAGCTTTGATAGAAAAAAATAGAGCACATTGAATCATGCTTTTACCCTAATCAAACGGTCTTCATGGCAAAGCTCCCTGTGTTTCTAATTTGCCCATTTGGACAGGGGTGGGGGTGGGACAGGACGGTAAGAGTTGCAGAAGAAATGAATACGGCCATTTGCTTTTTTAGAGGATGGTCAATTTGGGCCTGGTTTCTTAAAACCAAAGAAGGCATCTCATCCTTGGAGAGGGTGGGGAGAGGGGATGCACTGCAGAATAAAATTTCCATGTAATGTAAGTGTTCCATCTCGGGGAGAAATTGTGGCTTGAGGGAAAATACAAAAAGAACTTGGCAGGGGATAGTGGCAGCTTGAAGCTGGGTCGATCCCTGCTCAAGGGTGGATCCTGCTGTCTCTCTGTCACCTTTATCTCTCTAAGCTGCTCTGGAGACAGTGCTCATGAGCATGTTAAGAAACCCCAAAAACACTCCCCCCCAAAAAAAACACTACCCACGGATGCAGGCTGTCTTGGAGGCAGAAGGTCCGGTAAAGGTGAGTGGACACCTTCCTCTTCCTGCCTTGCCCTCACACCTCTTTGCATCTGTTTCCTTCTGCTGTTGGGAGGAGCAGAAGTCATTATCCTCTCCTGTCTTGGTTCCCCTCTCCCCCAAATCTTCTAGGGTTTATTTGTGTTGGTTCTCACTCCATCTGGCTTTGGTTTTTTTTTTTTTTCTCTCCTCTCCAGCCTTTTGTTTACAGGTCTCATGGCCCCTAGACACCTTTGGCTAGTTATGGAAATCATTCACTTAAGAATAAAAAAAGTTTTCAAGACCCAGCATGGAGGTATACGCCTGTAATCCCAGATACTTGGGAAGTGGAAGTAGGAGGATTGCAGGTCTCCTGGGCAGAGACCAGCCCAGGCAAATGCTTGTGACCTTACCTGAAAAACGAAATTAAAAGCAAAGGACTGGGGTTGGGGCTGGGGCCAAGTTGGTGGAGTTCTAGGCCTTAAGTTCAAACTCCAGTACTGCAAAATATATATTATATATAAAAATATGTATTTATTTATATATCCATATAAATGTTTTCAAAAGTTCTTTCCTGACAGGTCTCTGGCATCCCTGGTTGGGAGCTGGGGCCTCTGGAAGTTGCTGATGGGCTCTGTGGGTGGCAAGAGTGTTGGAGGCCCTGACGTTTTCTTGGGGTAATGAAGTCTTTCTGCAGGAAGCCATGAGGGGTAAGTGGAGATGAGGCCACCAGTGCTAAGGCAATCTTAACATGAAATCAGATCTACCGTGACAGGTCCCAGGAGATTATTTTGTTACTTCTCTTCCAGATGGCAGATCTCTCCTTAAAAGGAAGGTCTTTGGTGCAAGCTTCCTTTCTCTACCGTGAGTCTCCCAGGACCTGCCTGGACTTCTCTGAAGTTGGGGGCACCAACTGGTGACCTGCCTTCTGATCTGACAATCCGCCACTGCTTTCCTTCCCCAAGCGGAGCAAACAAAGCTCAAAGATCCAGGGCATGGGGCAAGTAATCCAAGGATTAGGTAGAATAGGCGTCTCTTCCCATGACGCCTGGTGTAGGGTAACCAGCTAGCTTACCCTACAGCTGCAGTGCTGGCTTTGGGGCTTGGTGGTGGTGGTGGTGTGTTATTAGGTGGGTGCTCCAGGGAGCCCAGGGTTGCTGGGGACGATTCACTGTGCAGCCTCTGAAGACCTGCAGGCCATCTTACAGAGAAAAAGGACTGAAGTGTCAACACATAGGGATGCTTCAAAAATTTAATAAATAATGATTTTTAAAACTGTATAAACTATAAATTACCATGCAGTCCTTATAATTTAAAATAATTTACAGGCTGAGGTAGGGAGGGGCCCAGGAGAGTGTGGAGGGGCAGGTGGGAGGGGGGCTTTGGCAGGTCAGCCTCGCCTGGCGGTCTTTCTGCTGAGCACACACACGCAGGCTGTGTCAATCCGGATGAACCGCCAGGCAGCCTGTTTGTCATCGGTGGTCAGCGCCTTGACAAAGGTGTGGGTCGTGGTGCAATATGAGTTCCAGTGCTTGGAGTCAATGCCCCGGCACCCACTCTCCACAGGGTTGGGGTCCCTGCACTTGGTCTCAAAAAAGTACTGTTTGAATACACTGTTGTTAATGTTCACCTCTCCCAGCACCGTCACCTCCTTGCCCTTGATGTCCGTGGCGGTGGTCTTGTCCCCAACCCACACGCTGACACTGTCACACACAGAGAACTCCCCCATGTGGAAGACAGGGTGGGTGGATGACCGCTTGCTCCTGTGAGTCCTGTTGAGGGAGGCAGCGCCATCGACCTGGAAGTCCACGTCCAGGTCCTGAGTGTCCGTGGAGATGGGTGGGGGCTGGGTGCTAAACAGAACGCGGGGTGACCGCAGTCGTCGCTTCTTAAACAGTCTGGGGTCCACAGTGATGTTGCGGGTCTGCCCTGCCACCCGGGCGGCTATCGGCGCTGCAGGGGCGCTGCGGGATCTGCGGAGGGCTGTGTCGAGTGAGTGCTGAAGTTTAGTCCAGTGGGCTTGGGGGACGGCGTCTCCTGCTGGGACATTGCTTGCTGGGTATGGTTCTGCTTGGATGCCGATCAAAAACACTGTGATCAGAGTGTAGGGCAACATGGATCTTACGCTCTGCACCTGGAATGGAAAAGACACCAGGTTTATCCCCTGGAGAGACAGCTGGGAGCTGCTAAAAGGCACATGCTGAGGGACCTTGGAGGTGAGTTCCTGAGAGGATGCCAGGGGTCTGTGGACAAGAAGACCCTAAATTTATCCTTCAAACAGGGCACTTTTGGGAGTGGAAAGAGATGCTGGCCAGAATTAACATCAATGGCGGGCGTAACCAGACTGACACAGACAAAGCTGGATGTGTGGCTACCCAATCTTTGGAAGGGACAGAGCTCATGAAATCCTGCCCAGTAGCTTGGTGTGATCATGGGGCATCACTCTCAGAATCCTTTGATCTCTTTGACAGCCATCTTGAAGCAGCAAGCGTGGGCAGTATGGGTGCCCACGTGTGCCAGGGAGGCAAGGGGATGAGTCTGACATGGCTCCTGGTGTCTTGGATGTGGCTTTCCTGGGAAGGCTGCTGAGGTCACATTCTGAAGCCCAGGCCATGAATACATGCCTTCAGATGGCAGCACTGGATCAGCTCAGTCTCGTGAGCCCACCAAGCTTCATGTTTGGCAAAAGACTTGCCACCACAGCACACCTCTTCAGCCACCACCCCACAAGTACAAATATGCTTCTGTAAACACTTCTCTTAAGCAGGTGAGGTTTTCACATTTTTCATGTGTTCATTCCCAGCTTGCAGTTCATGAAATCCGGTTAGAACTCACATATAAGGAAACCGATTCACAGACAATCAGCTAAAAGGCTTAATGTCACACCAACAACTAGGCCAGAGATAGAATCCAAAATTGACTCCTTACTAAGCCAGTCTGCCCTTTCACCCATCTTCCCTCCCTTTTTCTTTCTTCTTAAGCATTCCTTTTCTTTTTACTATTGGTTCTTATGTGAGTATAGACCAAATGGCATCGATCTAGCTATCCCTAAGAAGGCCCTATGCTACACAGCTATTGGTCACCAGTGGACACTCCCGATCCCCTTGGTCAAGTAATCGTGAAATCCTGCTCTAGGGACTTTCACCTGCTCCTCCTGGGCTCCAAGTCATACCTGCAAATGCAAATGGCACCTCCTCTGTTAGAGCATCCCTATACAGTGTTCTCCAAACTTCCAATTCTGCTTTCTCCCACCTCTCCCTCCTGTTCTTGCAGGTGCTTTGCCCCCTACCCACTTTTTCCAGCCTGGTACAAATACCACCTACTTCTTGAAGTCTTCCCCAGTCACACCAATCAAAAGTGATCTTTTTTCATCCTGAATTCTAGAAAACAGCCTATCAGTGCCTGTGTTTTCTTAACTACTAAATCATTCTAGCGAAAAGAGCTCTGCATTGGATCTGGGGTTAGAAAACTTTGTCAGGATATTCTGCTCAAATTCTTGTTAACAGGAGAAAGCCGCTTAATCCCACTGAGCTGTGGCTTCCTCACTGATAAGGGGAAGGCATAAATATTATTTTCCCAGGGTGGTTGTTAGGATTAAGTGTATGCTTACCAAAACTGGGTTCATTCTGAGTCACTTCACTCTCCCTGTGGCCAATGACTCTTCTTCATTTCTTTTGCTACCTAGCAATTTACTCTCTGAGTACCCATCATCTACAGTTCCGCATAGCTCTTTGCTACCCCTCTCTGACTTCTCTCAAAGCAAGTATCTGGGCCGGACTCCTTGCTGGCTGTGGGTGTGAGGTCCTGGAGAGAAGAGCCCTGTCAAATCCACCTGGGTTGGTTACTCCATCCCTTAGTGTACCTCCTTGTCTTCCCGGCAACCTATCCATAACCTTCTCCGTTCACAAGTCAGAATGTCTCCTGAGAGAGCATGGGGAGCTATGTGATTTGCATTTTAATCCTTCCATGGCCAGTGCCTGACATGTAGTAGTCTTCGAGAAATATAAGGAGAGTTAAGGACGGTGACTGGGGGTGGCCAGAGAAGCTCACCCTCTGTTTCCTCCACAGTAGTTATGGTTTCTTTTTTCTTTCTTTGGCAGTACTGGAGTTTGAACTAAGGGCTTCTCACTTGCTAGGCAGGCACTCTACTCTTTGAGTCGTGCCTCCAATCCTTTTTGCTCTGGTTATTTTGGGTCTGGATAGGGTCTCACTTTTTGCCCAAGCCAGCCTGGAGTACAATTCTTCTATTTTATACTTCCAACCACAGCTGGCATGACAGACATGCATTACTATGCCCAGCCTTTTTCTGCTGAGATGGGGGTCTTGTGAACTTCACTGCCCTAGCTGATCTGGAACTGCAAGCTTCCTGCTTTCAGGCTCCTGCGTAGCTGGAATGACAGATGTGTACCACCGTGTTCAACTATTGGTTGAGATGGGGTCTTGCTAACTTTTTGCCCAGACTGCCATTAAACAGGGATCCTCCCAATCTCCACCTCCCTTGAAGCTAGGATTACAGGTGTGAGCCACCAGCACCTGGCTATGGTTTCTTTTTGACTGTGTCCAGGACTACTTTCCTGGTCAGCTTTAATCCAGCAAATTCTACTCAATACTGTGCCTTTATTCAGTCAAAAATAGACAGCTCTTTGGGGAGCTACCAAGAAGGAAACCACTACATTCTTTTCTCTTTGTTGCTTTGAAGAATGTTTTTGTTTGCTCCAGTTTGCTCTGGTTGTTTGCCGTGCAAGGAGGAGGTGGCATATCTGGGCTTTTGACCATCCCCAGATCTGTTGGCTGAGGGTCTTGCTGATAAATGTTCAGCCAACTCTTACAGAATTGATTATTCAGTTGGCAGATGATTCAAGCTACTTTTGCTTCTTTCTTGTTTCATTTCTTTCTTCTTAGTACACGATATCTTTCATCAGGTGAATAAAGAGAGAAGAAACAAAACTGAAATCCATCCTCTTATATCCAAATTAGTAACACCTGTTAGACTTTGGATGGAGAAATGAAGAAAATTTGACTTGAGTGTAGGGTTTCGATGAAAGTGAGGCACATCCTACTCTTTGCTCCCCACAGCCTCATTCTGCCCAGCTCATCCTCTTCTGAGGAGTCTCCTGAACTTTCTGTGCAGCTGAAACCTGTACCGGGCCCTCTAGCCCATGGCTCCTTTGAAGCCAGTTTGGGGCCTCTTGCTTCCTGAGGGCAATTCATGATGGCTATTGGCATTTTAAATGCAAGCTACCCAAAACAAAATCGTCATACCCAAAAATCCTCCTATCACTGCCCCCTGCTTCTTCCTTCCTCTGTATTCAACAGCAGCAGATCCATTTTGGTGGGTTTTATTTTTTTGAACTGGGATTTGAACTCAGGGCCTCAGGCTTGCTAGGCAAGCACTCTACCACTTGAGCTACTCCACCAGGTTAGCAGCAGACCCATTTTGGACCACTTCATAATTTACAAAGCATTTCCATAGCTACTGTTTCTTCTGATCATTTTTCCCCATCCTCCTGATTTTCCTTTTCCTATACCTGGAACATTATACCTTCATCTACCAGCTCCAAATTCAGCCCATCCCTGAGTGTTGCCCTTTCCTCCCTGACCTCTAACTAGCGTCACTAGTTGAAAGAGTCACTTCCTTCTGTAGCCTCACCTATGTGCCCCTTGGTCTGACCATGGCCTGTGCACCACCTGATGTCCTAAACCTTTGCTTCTCTTCTTTCAATACCTCCTCATAGCTGACTTCCCCACGCAGCTTCTCAAGCGTAGCTCAGCTCACCTCACCCTTCTCAAAGGAGCCAGTGGTGGGCCCTTGACTAGGGAGCTCAAGGAACTGTCCAGGCTGGCATCTGGCCCTGCCTCCTTCCCTCCCCTCTCATAGCTTGCATTCCTGGCACAGGAGTGCCTGGCACAGTTCCTGACCTGGGCTTTCCCACCTTTGCCCTTGCTTCATGCTCTGCCTCTAGGCACGCTCCCCCTGGCCCTCCCTGACCCTTTTCTGCTCTCCACCTCTCCAGCTGGAATCCTGCCTATTGTCTTTCAATAGCCAACTTCAAAGCTACCTCCCCTGGGGAACTTTTCTAATACCAGAGAAACCAACTCTTTCCCTCTCCATCCTTCTCCTCTCTTCTAGAGGGGGCGTTCCCGAGACTAGAAAGTGTCCCGTTTGTTTTTGCTACCTGTGTATGACCTGACACTCCCAGGTAGCTCCACCTCTGAGAACCAAGTGTCTGTTTCTTCCCAGTTCCTTAATTTCTCCATCTGAGTGATGACGTTGAAAGTACCTTTCAACTCTGACAATTTTTTTTTTTAAGGAATTATAAAGTTTTCCACTTCGCCTAGCATCTGCTTATTCTACTTAACTGACTTTACGAAGCTCTTAATGTCTTACGTTACTTCCAAATTCACTGTCAAGGTACCACCTGGCACCTGATGTCCTTTAAGGGCGATGGAGTCTTGATTGTGCACATATTGTTTCATTAAGGTTTGAAAATATCTCCAACAGATCTCTTGGGCTTTTTAGTAAAAGGTGTTTTGGGGTTTGAACTCAGGGCTTTGCGCGTGCTAGGCAGGTGCTCTACCACTTAAGCCATTCCACCAGCCCTCTTTGCATTAGTTATTTTTTGAGTAGGCCTTGCATTTTTGCCTGGGCCAGCCTGGATAGTGATCCTCTTATTTATGCCTCTCAAGTAGATGGGAGAACACGCTGCACCACTGGCCAGATGGGGGTCTCACTAAATTTTTGCCAGGGCTAATCTGGGACTGCAATCCTGCTGATCTCCATGTCCTCAGTAGCCGGGATTACAGGCATGAGTCACCACATGTCACCTATTTATTGATTTATTTTTAACACAGTCTTTTTTTTTGAGGTAGTGGGACTTGAACTCAGAACCTACACCTTGAGCTACTCCACCAGCCCTTTTTTGTGATGGATTTTTTTTTTTTTAGTTAGGGTCCACAAACTATTTGCCCAGGCTGGCTTCGAACCAAATTTTTGACTGGAAGTTTTGGGGTGGCAGGAGAACTTCTATTTTTAATAAGTTCTCAGGTGACACTGATGCTGCTGGTCTGGGGACTAGAGCCACTGAACCAATCTGTACTTTTCAAAGGCCAGCCTTGGAGAGGCAGAGTGACTTGGGGTCATGAGACTGCAGCTGTGCTGTAGTGGGGGGTTGCGCTGTGGTGCCTCCTCTGCTGCTTGGCCTCTACACTTGTTAGAGCAGAGGGGCCCGATACTGTATGCACTCTGTCATCCACAGGTCCTGGGGTGCTGACTCAGCCTTCAACGTCAAAATGAAACCTCTGCTCAGATTGTGGCTTTTGCCTTCTTGGTACCAAAAATCCAGACACAAAGGAAATTAAGTTAGTTAATTGTTTTTATATCTGGCATCTCAGCATTCTAAGCATCTTATAGACTTGATCAAAAAGCACATATAATGCCCACGATACAAATATGCAGCCAGAGAGTGCCAGCAGGTCCGGGTACCCATGGGTGTCCTGCAGGACAGATTTGACCCATCTAAGGTCTTAGAGACACATCTTAAATGAATAGGGTGAATAGTAATTAATACTTATCATTTTTTGGGCATGATTGTCTAATTAACCATGACAAGAAACCTGGGAGATAGGCCGTAGTATTCCCATTTTACAGATGAAGAAGTAAAGACACAGTAAGCTTAAGCAACTTGGTTCTGGGCCACACCTGGTAAAGGTGGAACTCAAATCCAGGCCTGCCAGTGTTCAGATCTGGAACACTAAGCCACTTCCATTCCACTGGCCAAGGGCATGGAGGGGACCACAAACCTTCTGTCCACGAGTTCTCCTGCTCGCACAGCCCAAGGCATTGTGTGCAGGGTTTGACTGACACTGTCTATTTGGGGCTTTGTGTTCTGTGACCCTCGATGTCTCTCTGGAAACCATGGGGCTAGCCTGAGGGCACATGGGATGTCCTTTCTGGATAGCTAGAAGAGCCATAGTTGCAGCATCACTAAGAGCCACACCAGGCCCCTGCCCATCCACGAGGTCTAACATCCCTCCCTCAGCATGTGTGTGGCTCACGTCCAGCTGTTCTGTCACTTGGGGCCTCTACTCCTTCCACCCCAGCAGTTCCACAGCTAGAAACCTTGGCAAGGCAGGCACTTACCTCAGAGTGGCCAGGACAGAAAGCTGCTCCCTTGGCAACGCTGTTATTGGGCCCAGACGCTGAGCCAAACTTGGGAACAGCATGCCATCCAGCCCCTTGGACTGCCCGACCACAGGCCAGAACTCTGTGAAGAAGGAGAGCTGGCGTTAGATGGTGGGCCCCTCATCACAGTCCTCAGCAGGTGGACGGACATCTGTGCCCTACACAGGGGGAGGTATGTACCCATGGGACAATTTCTACCTCCCCAAGTTCCATTTTATCAGCATCAGTGCTCCGAAAAGAGCTGAAGTCCACCTACCACCTTGCCAGGGGCAGCTCTTGGTGACCTCTCCCTCTGCCAAAGTTCCTGGCTTCCTCACACACACAGTCCATGGTTGATCTACATCTAGTGTAGGTGCTTCTAGGGCACGCCAGAGACCTGTTCCAGCAGATGCCTGATCTAGCACCAAAATGCAAATTGTCCTGTCCATTCCACATGCATCTGTGTAGTAGACTTAACTCGGAACCATTATAGAAGATACACTATAGAAGAAAAAGTCCTGACAAGTCAAGTCCTGTGGTAAAAACACAGGTGAGCAGTAGAGGCAGATGAAGTGGCTGAACACTTGGTACCCAACCCGGAACTCTTGCAGAACCAGGGCACACATCTCAGAGCACGAACTTCAGGAACTAGAAGCTATGGAGATGACACGAGGAGGAAAAAGTCCATTCAATTTTAGCTCATAGTTTCTAGAAGCTTCCCTTCCCTCACTTTTATAAGCCTGATGTATGTAGGCATGTCATTCATCCATTCAACAATATTTCCTGAGCACCTATTGTGTGCCAGTCACTATTCTTGGTGCTGGCGACACAACAGTGAATAAGACAGACAACGTCTCTACTCTGGTGGAGCTTATGATCTTATGTAAATAAATATCTTCAGATGATTTTGTACATGCCATGAAGGAAAAGAGTGAGGCAGGATGAGAGAGGCAGGTGGGCCACTGAGAAGAGTTCCCCAAAGAAGTGGCCTTCAAGCTGAGACTGGAAGGATGAGGAGGAATGGGGGAGACAGCATTCAAGGCAGAAGGAACAGCAAGTGTAAAGTAGAGATAAGTCCATGTAGCTGAAGGGAAGAGACTCAGGAAATGAGTCGGAGAGGTGGGAAGAGCCAGGTCTACAGGGACATAGCCAGGAGCTATGGTTGGATCCTCAGGGCAACAAGAAGTGAGTGAGTGGGGGCTTTAAGCAGGAGACAGACATAGAATGCATTATGAATGAATGAATGGATGACTATGTCTGTCATAAGATTTGTTGTAGAGAAAGTTCTAGAATGACATCTTTGTCCTTCCTGTCTGTATTCTCTTTCCCATCTCCAAAAAACTATCTTCCAATCATGTCTTGTTTATCCTATCATGTCTTGGCCCCCACTCCTTATCTTCCTTCAACTTCCTCTTGTCTTGGGCTGTGGCAGCAAATGGCAGAGAGGCCTCATGGACTCCGAATTCCCAGCCAGCAGAGGAACTGGGAAACTAGAGAAGTAGGAAGGGCAATGGAGTAGCTTCCATGCTACTGTAAATCATGAAATTTGGGACCGAGGTGTTTCCATTCCTTTTTCCTCCCACTCAAAATAGTCTTTTTGTCCCAGAAAGTAAAGCAATGCTCAACTGGGATTCAGGCCTAGAGGCAAAATTTTACTCAAATACTCATTTAAGAGGTGAGATTCAGAGGCAAAGAACATTTCCAGGTTTTCGCAGGGTTGGATTTAGCCCAGGAGAAGAAGGGTGGCATGTCTCCCAGGTAAGACAGCAGCACTATCTGGTCCTATCAGTCATGGGAGCAGATCTCATCCATTCCACAGACCTTCAGCTGGAGACTTGGCTACACCTCAAGGTCACAAAGCTAGAAATCACAGACCTGTATCCTGATCCAGTTCCCCTGGATTCTGGGGTAAGAATTCACTGGGCATCTTTAAGTGTCTCTATGATTCTTCCTCCACTGGGTGAGGGGCTGGCCCAGATGGTGACTGAGGTCCCTCTGGCTCTGATCACCTGTGATTTTATGACCGTTCATGGTTTCCAGTCTGCATCCTTACTGAATGAATAACATTGGAATTCACTTATTTCATTAATTAAACGCTTAAATTTGCAAGCCCTGCATGGGCCAGACACATGATATGTGTTAGGAACATAAAGTTGAATAAGGTACAATACTCCCTATAGCAAATAATCTAGAAGTGAAGGGAGGCAAGCATAAGAACCAATATCTCAAGTAGAATGATGTATATTACAAGTGAATGAAAGAAACATGGCAAGAAATTAGTTTTATCTGTCCAGACTAGTCAGAGACTCATTCATGAGGGAGCAACATCTGAGCAGGGTTCTTAAGGATGAACAGAAGTTCAATAGGGAAGAAGGCAAAGAAAGCCACTTTAGAGTCTCCAAGTTCAAGAACTGGGTGGAGGTCCAACATGGGTCCATCAGAATGTGACAGACCATAGACATCGTTAGTGGTCTTAATGAACTGTCCAGATCTCACTGCTGTGGCCTGTCCGCCTGTCTGCTTCCTACAAAGCATAAAAAGTCTTTCACTTTTAATATGGACCAACCAAAGAAATAAGAATAACTCTCTCTGTAAATATCATGGATGGTTTTACTATAAATCAGGATGTCTTCTGATCTAGATGACTAGAATGAGAGAAGGTCAACATAAACAAAAAATTCCACAACTCCTCGGCAGACTGCCCTCTTGGAAGATTGATTGTAGACAACCTCAACAGGCTCCACGACCCTATATCTGTAACCCCTGGCCTAGCCCTGTGGTTTCCAGGGTCTTCTGCCAATCTCAAGTCGACTCATTGCTATATTTGGGACCATGCCCAGCACTGCCTATGCCTTTGGCCTTCTTTCATTGCCACTGGAGAGAGAAATTCCCTGTCCAGAATACTGAGATTCTAAATGATTTTCACAGATACCGTTTTTAGTCTTGTGCTATTGAAGGTTGGGTCTCTAAAATTAAATTCTATTTAAATATTACCAATTTTGAATGTAAATTCACCAAGGACAAACAAACCAGATGAATATCTATTTTAATAACCTCATCTGTTCTCCTGGAATAGTCATGTAAGAAAAAAAAATCAGATGGTGCTCACACTTTTGATGAATGTGTGCAAAGAAATCCCAGCTCTTCTCAAGACAGTTCCTTCTTACAGGACACTGCAATCACAGCACAATCTGCTGGAGCTCTTCCAGAGCCTGGTCTGACCTGGTCTCATGATTCAAAGCACTGGTTCTGCGTGGTTCGCAGAAGCACTGCAGAACCTTGGAACTCGTTAAAAATGCAGTTAGGTTGCACCACAGATGTACTGAGTCAGAAGCTCTGGGAGAGAAGCAGGACAATGTGTGGTTTAACAAGCCCTGCAGGTGGCTCTGAAGACATGCTTAAGAACCACGCGTTTGAGGATTCCACACTGGCCCTGATCTAGTGCCCCTGGGATGAAGGATGCAAGGCAGAGAGGATGGACCTGGAGTCTGCCTGCTGCTGTGGACTTCCTGTCTGGCCATCACTT